>NC_133395.1:10313540-10620909 GCF_047511655.1 Castor canadensis
CTTTCAAATGGAGTGTATTTCTCTAAAGCATACAGAAAGGATTGCAACTATGTCTTCAACAGCATTAACAATAAAGCTTTAGATCTTGGATAATAAACAGCAACCTAAGGCAATTGTAGAAAGAGCAATGAGATTTGACTGAGCAAAGCAGTTCATTTCCTTAAGAAAGTTACAAAGAGCAATGGCCTGTAGCAGAAACAGGTGCTACAAAATGCCTAATGTGATAGCAGAATTCTCCCTGGAACAGAGAGAGAGACATTAAAACTGAGCTGGCAGGTAAAATAAAAAAGATGAAGCCTTCCCTGACACCTTATTATCATTCCTGAGAAAATAGGAAAATGCATTCATAGCTTTGTATCAAATAATGAAATCTTATTCCCAAGAGAGAGATAATTAGAATAGCTTTGAGGCAAGTACTTGTAGATGTTAAATTTATAAAAGTTTATTATAGAGAGAACAGGATTCAACCAAAAGTTCAGGTAATTACGTGTGATAGCTGGACCATTAGCCTTAAGAGATAAAGTGACCATGTGTCACACATACTCAGGACAATCATGGCTTATCCCTGTTGTTGCAGAGTAGCTATTCATGGCTTCTTTTTTATCTTAAGAAGTCTAGGTATGGACTGCACTCTCTATGGCCACCCTCTCATGGTCACCTTATAGGAAATTTGTGCTCCTTTGGTTACAAGGAGCATATTCTCAGAGACATGGGCAGATGAGAAAATGGTTAAGACTGCTTAGTTTAGAACCGAATTCTGAAATGATGTGCTGAAACTTCTGCATATCCCCTGTGAATATGGAATGAGGGGTGCTACCAGTTCTGTCCTCACACATAGTGATAACTATTGTCGCCCATATAAATCCCAGTAGTATCACTGTCATATCTCAGAGTGTACTCCACCAAACTGCTGTGCCCCAAAATCAAGCCATAACAACAAGCAATGACTCAGGCTTTACCATCCTGAGTGAGAGCTCATTGATAGAGAAAATCCCCTGGCACCCTGTATAAGAATACTGACAATAAACCACAGCCATGGGTTTCTGCTTATAGATAGGGCTGAGAATCTCAGAACCATTTGGGTTAAAAAAAATTATTTAAAAACCTTAGTTTTGCATTAAAACTCTCAAAGATACTTCATAGAGTAGAATACCAAAACTGCATGGCTTTTAAAAGGATATAGAGTTTGAATGCTCACAGATGCTTCTAGCTAGCCTGCAGGCAACCTGAGTTTCCTCTTCCCTGAAAACTTTTCCCCCAGAATGTTCAAGGAGCACCAGAAGTAATTAGGGCCTCTTGTCATTCTCACAAAGAAGTAGACATGCCCACATGCACTAAAAACTACAGGGCAGTCATCTCAATCTTATTCATTTTGTGATTCTTGATTTCAATTTTAGCAATTGCATTGGGCAGGTGTACTTGGTGGCTGAGGGCAGCTGGAGCCAGGGACTTAGGCACTTTCTACTGCCTTCTCTGACCTTCACCTTTCATCTTCTCACCACTGTGGAGCACTTGACATCTTCTGGCCCTTCCCAAAGGCGATTGGAGTGGGAAAAACTGCTACTCTGCAGCCGTACAAACCACATCCAATAAACGTAATTGTATTTTGAACTCCTCATATGTAAGAGATGCTTTATAATGCTTTGTAATTGCCGGTTCACAGTGCAGTCTCATAGATGTATTGTTATGATCCTCATGAGAAAGAGAGAGGATAGAAAACTCAAGTCCTATGTGTTTGGCCAAAAATTATGGTGGCCTCTTCCATTTTGCCAGCTGACCCTCTGTGTCTATTACTTCTCACCCTCCATGTTCCAGCTTGAAAGCAAAGGCAGATACACTGCTTCTTGACCAGTTCTTGGTCCAGACTCAAAATATCAAGGAGAGTAGATTGACTTATAACCTCAAAACAGCCTCCTATTGCCAGCATGGAGCTGATTGGCATATTCTCCATGCCTCCTATCTTACTCTTCTGATATTACTTGTTCATGTGCCTCTCCTTGCTTGACCTTGACTCGTTTGCAGTCTCCTGGCTCCTGTCACACTCTCTTATATGTATCAACAAGGTAGTGAGTGATATAGTAAAGGGAGTAAATTGGGGGAAAAGATACAATTTTTTAAAAAACTATTCAGACATAACAAGATAAGAGGAGTATTTAATATATTTCCTTAAAATAAAATTATGTATCATCATTTAAATTTCATAGTCAAAATATTTGAAAAAACATATTTAATTTTTACCATTTTATTCATGATGTCTCCAGTTCTCTACAGTTTTAGGAATGAGTAAAGGAATGGAAGACTCATATTAAAATACTCAGTTTAACAGTAAATTGAAATTATATCCTAGAAATATTTGTGCCAGATTGACTTCTTTATTTTAAAAGATGTGATGTTAATATTATTTTCTGCCTCAGACTATTTATCTTGTGAAGTGATCCCACTAAAAGTCTAGACAGAGCCATTAAAAGTTTTCAAAAAAATCAATAAATAATTTACCTCTACAAAGAAAACCCTTGCTTTCCAGGGTGGGATTAGTCTTCCAAAGCATTCAGCATTAAAATAAGTCAGGCCAATTCACTGGAGTTTTAATTAGTCCCGACAACAGAAGGCTAAATATAGTAAAAACAAAGTCAGGGGACTCTAAGATGAACCTAGAAGGCTGATCCTGCCAAAGCAGGTCCTCTGAAGGCCCAAGCAATTTAGACAAAGATATGTCTAAATACAGGGTCGGCTTTTAGTAAAAGAGTGGACTTTCTATATCCTGCCTGCCACTAGGCACAAGACAGACACAGCTAATACACAAGACCATATTCGCTTTTCTCTTGGATACAAATGTGTGTTGTGTATAAGCATTCTTTTTTTTTTTAATCTCTAGAACACACAATATAAATACAAAAGAAACCTTAAAAATGCAATAAATAACAAAATGCTCTTTGGTTGCATGGTGTTATCTATTACATAGGGATTTGTTGTGCTGTATGCCTCCTTTCCACCATTGGAAACTTCTCATGGACTGCCAATCTCAGAAATGCATCATAGCTTGGCTTCTGTGAATGTCCTTTACAAAAATGAGTCATTTGGCTAATTAAGAAGTCAACATGATCCTGGTAATCTCCAGACCTTCAAGAAGAAAAAGTAATAATCATGGAACCTAAACTATAAATTCCAGTTACAGTTTATTTTGTGAAAACCTAGTGAGGAAACTTAGTAATAACCTCTTTTGTAAGTCAGTAGGGTTTTTGTTTTGTGTTGTTTTGGTTCATTTTTACCTTTTAGGCCTTCCTCACAAACTAAGGACTGGTTATGATCAGTTCATGGTATATCAATCATACTGTGACAATTTGAGGAAAACCCACATCCTTGCCTTGTTTCTTGTTCTGTAAATCTGTGAGCATGTACTTTAAGAACTGTTTGGTATGGTAGCAACAGCTTTTTTGCAAACTATGAGCAAACACTGAACAGTTACAGCTGTCATTGAATGGATGAAAGGCTTCTCTTCTGCCTTCTCTTTCCCCCTCCCTTTCTTCTCACTCTCCTTTTCCTCTCCCTGCCCTCCTCTCTTTCGTGTACACACAGGTTCTGACATTCCCATGTAGCAGAGTGCAATGTGTAGTCTTTGTATCTGTAGAACTAGTGCCTACAGATCCTTTCACAGGAGTCACTCCAAAGTTTTTTCCATACCCCCACTGCCTCCCATAGTCATGTGTGTGTGTTTCCACACTGTCCAGTGACCATTCCCTTTCTGTCTTCTCTCACTTGCTAACAATGAAGTCCATAAGTGAGACTATCTTCCTAGATATTCTGATTCTTAGCATGCTCTGTAACACAGAGTAGACCTATCAAAAATATTTGTTTTGAATGAATGAACATTCAAATGCAATAAAGAACATAGAAAAAATAATTTCTGAAATATGGCTAAGTAATCATAAGAACAGTTGTGTTCATCAGTGATACTAACTACAAAAGGCCAACATAAACTTCTTTGCAACAAGCAGGGACAGTAGTTTTTATCAGTAAAGAAAGACAACATTGTAAGAAAGACAAGAATTTGAACACAAGGTCATAAGCTACTGTGCTTAGCACTGATGCGTCTTGGAGGTATGTGAACCATATGTCATGCTGTGCCTCAGGGGACACACATGGGATCGTCAGACACATGGCTTCATTCTTTCTACCACTTTTCTTTTATTTAGAAATATAATGAGGCCATTCTGGGAAATGGTGGTGGTGGTGTTTTTTGTTTGTTTGTTTTTCTCTTTTTAGTGGTACTGGGATTTGAACTGAGGACCTTATGCTTGCTTGAACTACAGCCCTTTTCATTTTAGTTATTTTTCAGGTAGAGCGTAGCATTTTTTTGGGGGGGAGGGGTCATCTTAGACCATGATCAACCTACCTACACCTTCTGCATAGCTGGGATAACAGGTTTGTGCCACTACACTGGGCTTATTGATTGAGATGGTGGTTCACTGTGGCTGGCCATAGGAATTGTTTTCTAACTTGCTAGAAAGTTTCCCATTTTACAAGGGAGGAAACTATCGCTCTAATGATTAAAATGAGTTGCCCAAGGTAATTAAGTTGGTTAATCACTGAAGTGAGATGATAATTCTTGGTTTCCAATGTACAACGAAATGCTCTGTACCACTAAGATTAGTGGTAAATTTAAAGCTATAGAATTCTAAAGTCCTGGCGTATTATTTGAGGCTGTTATTATAGACAATTTTAACAACAGGCTCAGAACACATTTTCTTAGATTTCAAATTCCTACATAATGTTATTTGTAAATAGCATATTTTGTTAAGAAGTTTTTAAAACCCATATTGCCAAGAGGATAATTAAGGCCTTTTGAAAAACAATTAACTGCTCAGAGGGATTCTAGTACTTGTTTTGAAATGTGGAAACTACTAAAGCCAGAAATTTTAAATATTGAAAATGCATGCCAATGTGTAGCTATCACACAAAAAAACACACGTGGAAACAATGGGATGCACTTATTGAAGAGTTTCTTTCTTCAGTTACTTTACAGATGAATAAATTCACCATAGATTTAAATACTGGTAGCAAGTCACATTTATTCAGAAAATAATTATTAAACATCTATCATGTATTAGTCAGAGTGCTCCAGAGAAATACAGCTGTTTATTGCCTCAAACTATAGGTATATATAAAGAGATTTATTTTAAGGAATTAATTCATGCAATTACAGGGGCTGGCAAGACCACATCTTCTGAGAAAGCTGGCAGGCTAGAAATTTTGGCAAGAGTTGATGTTTCAAGCATGTGTCCAAAGGCAAGCTGAAAGTAGAGTGCCTGTCTCTGTATTGGACCTCAGTCTTTTCTCTTAGGGCCTTCAGCTAATGAGGCACTCTTGAGTTATGCTTTACCCAAAGTCTACTGACCTTCATGTTAATCACTTCTAAAAACTACCTTAACAGCAACATCTAGAATGGAGTTTGACCAAACAAACAGGTACTGTAAATTTAACCATCACAGGCTACATGGAACGGGAGTTTATACTAGGGATCAGATGACTTTGGCATAAATCTAATGAATGGGTAACCAGACAAACATGAATTGCACTTGTCTTAAGTGTCAGAAACAAAAGGCAAGGGTACTTTGAGAAGTTGTAGAAAAGAAACCTAGTCTGGTCTGAGGGGTGGCTTCTCTTAAAATTTAAAAGTGACATTCAGGCTGAGGCCTGCAGCCTAAAAAGTACCATTAACCAAGTGAAGATGGGAGGAGAAGTTTCCACGTAGAGGAGACCCTGAAGGAGGCAGGAGCAAACAAGGAGCTGAATACCAAGACCCTTTGGAGAAAGTTCAGCTAAAGAAAGTTTGCAGTGTGGGAAGATCCACATCTTTCAGGATCTCACGGTACAGACTTGCCACTACCAAAGTAGAGCAGTTATGATGAAAAGTCTCTCTATATGATCTGGGCCAAACAGTAGGAAGAGCAGGGTGACCAGTTAAGAGACAAGAGGATAGTTCCTGTAGAGGCAAAGATGAAGAGAGATGACTTAGCTCAAAATATATTTTGAAGGGTATTTTGGAGAACACCATAGTTTGAGACTTGATGAAGTATTTGTCAAGGGTGATTCCAAGACTTCAAGCTTGCTCAACTGTTTGGACAGTGGTACTATTGTTGTGAGAGGGGATGCTAGGGAAAGAGGGGATGCTAGGGAAAGAAGGTATGTTCAATATGGGGCAGATTAACCTTGAGGCACTTATGGTGTAGCCAAAAGGAGAGGTCTAGTAGTCTGAGGGCCAAGGAGCCCTTGGACTCTAGAAAGACATTGATGATGAAAGAATGGATGAGATCACTTGGACAGGGGTCTCTTGATAAGAATAAGAGGAAGGCCAAGGACCAAGCTCACAGCCACAGACCAATTGCAGAATGAGAATGGTCTAAAAAGTATGTAGAGACCAGTGTCTCTACAGTCCAGGGCTGTGTCTCTCCCGGCCTTTCTTCTGTAATCACATTTCTTTCTCCACAGTCAGATAAGATTCTCTACCTTTAAGGACTCCTGAGATTAGATTGGGCCCACCTAGGTAATCCAGTATACTTTTTTTATCTTAATGACATCTATAGCTTTAATTCCCCTTTCCAGGTAAAATAATATGGTCTTCCCTTGGTATTTGTAGAGGACTGGTTCCCAGTTGCCCCAATATAATATATAAGTTGCTCAAGGCCCTTATATAAAATGGTAGTGTATATCACATCTGCCTGTATACTTTAAATCATTTCTGGGTGACTTACAGTACCTACAGCAATATAAATGCTATGCAAATAGTTACGATTTATTGATTAAGGCATAAGGACAAGGAAAAAATATATATATATATATTTAGTAAAGATGTAATAAAAAATTCCATCCAAGGTTGGTTGAATCTGATGTGAGATTCATTAATATGGAAGGCCCACTGGGTATTCATGGGTTCCAGATTACCTGAGTTATTATTAAGAGTATTATGTCAGGCATGATGGCACATGCCTGAAATCCCAGATACAGGAGAATCTGAGGCAGGTAGATCAAAAGTTGAAGCTTGTGCTACATAGCAGTTCAAGACCAAATTGGACAACTTAGCAAAATCCTATCTTAAAAATAAAGAAAAAAAAATCACTTGGATTTAGTTAGGTGATAGAGTGCTTGAGTAGCCTGCAAGAGGCCTTGGGTTCAATCTGCTGTACGCCCCCCCCCCAATCACAGATTATTATTAAGATCCATTATTCTGCTTACCACTAAACAACTATGCAGAAAACTGAAGAAGCTGGGTGTGGCAACAAATATATTCCTAGAGCTCTTCTGAATGGTGTATATTAGCTCATTTACTCATCAAAGTGCCCCTACAAAGTAGGTAATTACTGCTCCACTTGAGAAGGAGCTACTGAGGACTAGAGTTTTAATTTGTCAGTTTGCAAATTTCAAACTATCAGTTATTGCTAACTAAACAACTCCTCACTTTATGTGCCGAAAAGATGTAAATCACTACATTTTTACCCCAGTCCTATTAGGTAGGCATTTTCATACCATTTATAGGTGAAGAAACAGAGGCACAGATAGCAAGTGAATGACCCAGCTTCCACACCCAGGCTGACTGGCTCTGGGGTCCAATTTCCCCTCCAAATAACTGACAGGTGATCATTTTTGAAACTGTGGGTTGAGTATTTTTTCAGACATTGCTGCTACTGGTTTTTTTTAAGTATTTTAAAAATTTTAAATATTAATTTCATAGGCTAGTCCATCTTCCATTTCTGAACTTCTCCTTGACTTTCTCATGCATAAATAAGAAAAAGGTGATCTATAGCATATCTTTCTACCAATTCCTCTGTTCTATAAACAAAATGCATTCAGTATCACATGCCAATTTTCTTCTCTTTTTTTATTCGTATTTTATTGTTGCATTTTACATGCCAGGATTTATGCTACATTTTATTATTGTTCTTTTGGTAATCATTTATCATTTACCATAAACATTTATTTGAGGACTTACCACATGTTAGGTTTTATGTTAAGCACATTACT
This sequence comes from Castor canadensis, assembly GCF_047511655.1. NCBI lineage: Eukaryota > Metazoa > Chordata > Mammalia > Rodentia > Castoridae > Castor > Castor canadensis. Next base: position 10,321,560 of record NC_133395.1, read on the forward strand.
TGGTTTACTTTATGCAACCCTCACACAATATTTGCTTTGCATTATGATTACTGTTTTACAGAGCAGGAAATTGAGCTCAGAGAGGCTTTGAATTTTGTTCAAGTCATACAACCAGCTAATGCAGAGCTGGGGTAGAAGCCACAAAGCCTCAGAAGTCCTTAATACAATTTTGTTCTGATGTTGTAAGTGCCAGATTTGGAAGAGCATCAGATTAGATTTCAAAGGATCACTTGACCTACATATAAGAATGTGAAGTGGGGAGAAGTGAGCAATATTTCTACCTAAAACATATTTTTCTGGTTCACTCTACTAGTAATTTCCATAATTAGAGCCTTTCCCTTGGGTTTTGCTATGGGGTTCAAAGGACGGTTTAAATGTGACTAAATGGGGCAATGATTTAACCACTTATTCCCTGAGAAATGTAGACAAATTATCAAGTTTGAAGCTAAGAGAGCATAACCCTATAAAAATAATCATGGGTGAAGTTTCTAGACCTTTATGACTGAGAATTGGGAAAGGTATCACCAAGTGTAAAGGGTGTGTGTGAGTGTGTGTGTGTGTGTGTGTGTGTGTGTGTGTGTGAAACCATGTTGTGTATATAAAACAGGTAAGTGATTACACAGGTGTCAGACTGTAGAAAGAACATATTCTATAAGAGAAGAAAGCAGCTAATTGGATATAAGAACTTACTAAAAAAAAAAGACTATGTCACTCAACAATCCTGCTTCAATTTCATTTTAAACTTAAAGGACTCAGAAATTCCTGGCAACATTGACAGTGGACAATTGGTATAACAAAATCACTCATTTAAAAGGCTTGTGAAATTCTTTAGTGTATGCTTTATCCTCCGAACAACCCATGTGAATGACCTCAGATGGCAGGTGGGGCCAGTTTTAAGATCAGCCCAGAATGTGATTCTACAGTCCCCATTCAGTGATGACCTCAGTCTCTCTCAAGAAAGCCATTACATATCCAAATCCTTCTACAGCAACATAATCTTCAACCTGTCCTTAAGAAAGATGAAAAGGCATTATGTCAGTGTCCACCTAAAGGACCTCACCAAATCACCTCATAATCTCTCTCCAGGGTGATACATTTAGTTCCTTCAGTTTCTCCTTATTTGTCTGGCTTTCTTTCTAAACTGCACATTTGCCAATATAACAGAAGGCCAAGTATAATTTATAAGACTCACAGTATTAATAACTTATGGGAAATGACCATGATTGCTTACAGTTGATTAGAAGTGAGGAAGTAAGATACGTGCTTACAGTGAGAGAAGGATTGGCAAATAATAAGGAATCACAAGACAAGTTAACATTCTTGCAAGTCTCTAGGAAAATTCCTGTCTTAGTTTACCAAAATCTTATTCTTTAAAGACAAAATCACTAATGATGATATTCTTCTAAGGAGCTATTATAGGAATTAAGCAATTATCATTTGAGAATGTTTAATACGGCATTGGTGTTCTGAATATTATTCATGAATCTTAAATCTCTGCCCATATACAATACTTATTAATGAGCAGTGATCACATTATTCATATTAATCAACATTAGCAACTGTCAAATTTCCTAACGCTTTCATGTGTTGTTCACAGGAATGTAACCTGGAATAGTTTAGCTATTCCAGATACACACTGCTCACCTGAGCTAGAAGAAGGCTACCAGTGCCCCCCAGGATTTAAATGCATGGACCTGGAAGACCTGGGACTTAGCAGGCAAGAGCTGGGCTACAGTGGCTTTAATGAGATAGGTCTGTCTTACTCGTAAAATACATTTTTAGTTTCTATTTTATGATGTTTATGAAATGGAGAGAAAAATTGTAGACTTGATATTTCATGTTACAACTGGCTATAGCATAAAAGAGGCATGAAAGCAAATTTCAATTTTATACTTATGTTTTTACATACTCTGCCCTGCAGTCTGCACCATACTATGTACAGTTAACCATATCTCTATAGAGATAAAGATCTCTCGTCTTAGACTACTTTGATTCTTAATTAATACATATTAGAATTTAATTTAATATATTATATATAAATATATTAGAATTTACTTTTATATATATTAAATTTAGTATATATATTCTAATATATATTAGAATTTACTTTAATATATCATATACTAATATATATTAGAATTTAATTTAATATATTATATATAAATATATTAGAATTTACTTTAATATATTATATATATTAAATTTAATATATATAATTAATATATATTATAATATATAATTTAATATATATTAGAATAATAATATATAATTTAATATATATTAGAATATATATATTAAATTTAATATATATAATATATTAAAGTAAATTCTAATATATTTATATATAATATATTAAATTAAATATTAAAATTAAATATAATATATTAAATTTAATATATATTCTAATATATATTAGAATTTAATTTAATATATATTATATATATTAACGTATATTAGAATTTCTAAACTTATTTGTTGACTCAAAAGATAAACCAGACTTGATTTCCTTCTACATGTAACTATACTCTAGTAGCCAAGGTAAGTCTAAAATTTTTTTATTAGGCATAAATCACTGTGAAAAGCTGAAAAGTACACTGGAATAAGCAACAGCTAGTGAAATGCTTAGTTAATATGCATCAGTTGTGTAGTAGTTAGATGGGAAATGTGTGTGGATGACTATGACATGACAAATGTATGTATTTCTTCTTGGGTTGTCCTATTAAGTCCTAGACTGTGTCATTACATGCTTAATGAAATAAATATTGCATCTGCCATTTAGTCCCATTATATTAATAAATATGTAAAAATTGTAATAACAATTTTATTTAGGTTACACATATTTCATTACTAAAGAAAAAACATGAAATTCTGCACAAGCATTTTTATACCTTGAGAATTGCTATTGAAATCATTTTTTTAAGAACAAATGGTAGTTGTGCTCTTTCAGAAGCCAAATTTATTTCTTGACTTTCAATGTGGTTTCACATATCAGTATGAAACTGCAGTGTGAGATTCCATAGCTAGAGGTTAGTTCACAGCAGCTCTGGGATGATGTAAAGAACCCTGAATTGGGAGTTCAAGAAGGACATGTGACAGTCTTGTACTGATTGTGGAATACTTTCCTGATTTCTAAACTAAACCACAAACCTACAGCTTTTAGACAGAACACAATACTGAATTTGGGCTGGAAAAACACAAATAGATGATATTTTAAGTAAATTTTGCAAATAAGATCTTTAAGTTCAATTCTTATATTTTCATATGCCCTCATACTATATTTCCAGCACATAGTTAGATAATATTCTTCCATTTCTTTTGACTAATGATATAATTTTTTATTTCACAAAAATCTAGAAGCCTACCTATGTGATAAGAAGCATTTCAAATTGCTGTACTCAAACTTGTCTGCCTTTGATAATCATAATAAGCCTTTTCCTCTGTCTCAAAGGCAAGGAGGCCTCTTACCAATTTTCACAAGGACTTTCAGGCCTGAGCAGGAAATTGCAGATGTGGTATGAGAGATGAGCTATGTAGATTGACAGGCTGCATGGAACAAACTCTAGTTTTGTCACCAGCTAGACTAGTACACAGAGCTGTAGCTATTCCTTTCAGGGGCTAACTGGGTGTGCCCATGTCCCCTATAAAGAGTTGCCAGCATTCAAGTGTTCACCTGCCCTGGCACAAAAATATCTCTGATCCTTCTAAATCATGTTGCTAAAGCTAATCACATCCTGAGCACTTTAAATGCTGCAATCGTACCTGAATGCAACATGTCGATTATATTCAAGTTGGTTCATCTTTCTTCACTGCAACTTATAAGGACTTCAATTAGTAAAAATTAAAGTCTCTCTTTGAGAGAGAAGGTCTCCTGAAGAGTGTGGGTTTGACAGCCCCAGTCCTAGGACAGAATTGTGCTGGGGGCCTTTGGCTCCCACAACAGCAATCATCCAGTGCACATTAATTTGCACATTATTCTCTGGAGAATTTAAGCTCCATGCAAACAGGAAGTGCACCTTTTCATCTTCCTGTCTCCAGAGCCTTGTGCAATGTGTGGCTCATAGAAAGCACTCTCTAAATATTTACTAAAGTGTGTGTCTTTTTTGATTCATCAGCAGCCAGTCATACTTGTATTGGGAGATAGAGCCACAATAGAGAATTATGTTGTTTTTTGCTTGTTCTTTTCCCTAATTTTGTCTGCTTTTGTTGGGATACTCACTCTCTATTGAGCATGACTTTTCTTTCTGTATAATAAGCTAAGTTATTCTGCTTCTTTGTCTCAAATGATAAATGAATTTGTCATCATTACACAACTAATACTGAAATGTTGACTTTGTACTATCACCAAAAGATTTTTAAATGGTCACTGTAAGTTTAGATTGAAATGGATAGCTTTTTCCTGATATTATATATCTCTGTAGATATACAAATTGCTGAATTTTGGAAGATTATTTTCAAAGTTCTTATCAATGACTTCTTTGCCTCCAAAATGAGGCAGAGAAATACTTTTAGTAGGCATATTTGAGCATCTCTTTCTGCATCAGTTGAACTTAAAGTATAGTTAAGTGCTTAGTTGTACATATGACCTTGGCCAATATATTTGTATATGTAAGTAATCATGGTTAATTAAAAGTCAGAACATTTCATGTTCTTCTGAGATCAGAGGAATTTGGTCTTCTTCAGGGTGCTAATGTCTGTAGGCCACATTTCCTTTTACTTACTAATCAAATTACCATGAAAAACATTGAATTTCAATGCAATTATTACCTTTGCTGGTTATTAAAATTAATATTGATGATGTTGAAAAATTCAAATTTGAGTAACTTTAAAACAACCAGTGCTTTTTTTCTGTTTCTGCTTTCCTCAGTCTTTTTTCTGTCTATAAAATCAACCTCCCCTGCTCAACTTACTGGAATAGTCATTCTATCTTATAGAATAAGATGTTGTCCAATATCAGAAAAAAGAAAAAAAAAGCCAAAAAAAATTTGCATTTGAAAATCTAAAGTCACTAAACAGGAAAATTTATAAAGAAAACGTAGTGTAAAATTGAGAGTAAAGGCATCCTTGTATCCCTAAAATCATCCAAATATCAGTGAGACTGAGAAACAAAAATGCAATATCCATATTTCATGAATCTGAAACAACTGTAAATTATAAGCCACAACATCAGAAGGCCAGTTATCTAACAGAAAACTTCCCTAGAGAATCCTGGCCACTGAGGGTCTCAGACAAAGGCAGCAGGATGATTCTTTTAAAATATTGGATGCTGTGTCCTAGAGGACCAGAACAGTTCCCTACTTGAGTCAGGGAAATCAACATGTAGCTGATGACAGGATCTTTCTGGGGCTCTGTATAGCATCACAATAGAGAAGCCTTTATTCCTGCCAAGTAGTTGTTAGAGAGCTGGAGTAGAAGAGAAATTCAACTGTGGGGGCTCCCAGCACTGCTGATCTGGGTTCACCAAGAGGAGGGAAAATCTAAAGTAAAGTTTTTCAATTCTGGCTAATACCTTAGGATGATCTGTGGAACTTCTTGAAGGTTTGGGGCAGGAGGCCTAGTTTTCTTTGGTTTTGTCTTCCTTTTTTGTTTTTAAGGGAACAATTTTTTGTTATTATTATTGTTGTACCAAGCATACATTGTGACTTACAAAAGTTCTTACAATATATCACAGTTGAATTCACCCCCTCCATCATCCTCCTTTATCATTCCTCCCCCCAATCCTGGAAAAGTTTCAACAGGTCTCATTTTTCCATCTTCATATATGTGTATATAAGATTGCTACCATATTCACCCTCATTTACCCTTTCCTTATATCCTTCCCCTCACAGTGGTACCAGCCTCCCAGACAGGACTGTTTTGCCTTCCTATTCTCTGTTTTGGAAAAAGAAAGACATTGTTGTTTAAGATAGGTATACAGGGTGTATCACTATGAAAGTTCCATGTATATATGTTTTATAACCCAAATTGGTTCATCCCCTCTGTTTTTCCCCGTTCTGCCTTAGTCCCCTTCTTATGGTAATTTCAACAGTTTTTAAATTGTGTCTCTTTTAAATTTTTTAAAATTTTAATTGTCACATAACTGTATATATTTATGGGGGACAGTGTGATATTTCAATACGTGTACACAATGTATAATTATGGATCAGGATAATTGATATATTCATCACCTCAAACATTTATCATTTCTTTGTGTTAAAACATTCAAAATCATCTCTGCTAGTTACTTCAAAATACACAATTACGTGTTGTCAACCACAGTTACCGTAGTGTGCTATAGGACATTAGAAGTTATTCCTCCTATCCAATTATGGCCCTACACCTGTTAACAATTCTCTCCATTTCTCCTTCTCCCCAGACTCTGCTTCTAAGAGGTGAACCTTTTATTTTAACTTCAATGTTTAAGTAAAAACATGTGGTATTTGTCTCTGTAAGCCTGACTTATTTCACTTAATGTAATATCTTCCAGTTCCATCTATGCTTACAAATAACAGGGTTTTGCCTATTTTTTATAACTGAATAATATTTCAACATATTCACACATTTTCTGTATCCATTCATCTGCCAGTGGACATCTAGGTTTATTCTTATCTTGGCTTTGTGAGTAGAGCTGCTATAAACATGGGAGACAAATATCTCTGATGCACCAATTTCCATGTGCCATTCCCAGGACAATTAAATAAAAGTCTGAGAGTAATAAAAGGCAGAGATGGTTTATAAAAGCACTCCAGGTCATTGTAATGTATGTTTATGCAGAGTTGTGAACAACTAGACTTCAGCAAAACACACACACACACATATTCCTAGCTTAAAAAATTCTTTATTTCCCTGTCTTTATCCATTAAGGATGCTGTAAAAAAAATACCAAAGATAGAGTAGCTTATAAACAGTAGAAATTTATTTCCCACAGTTATTGAAGCTAGGAAGTCCAAGATCAAGACACTGGCAGATTTGGTGTTTGGTGGGGAGTCACTTCCTAGTTCATAAAATGGCACTTATAGAATGTTCTTAGCCTTTATGCTTAGTCATAAAAAGCAATGCATCATTTATACAACATATGAAATGCATCATAGAGGTATGTGTCTACTTGTTATGAATGCATTACAAAGTCAAAAATTGCATACTTTCAAAATAATTCAGAACTCATATTCCAGAAAATCATCTCCATGTGAATAATAAATTTAGTTCTCAAAAAGTTAATAAGCTCTATTTCTTGATATCTGAATTAATGTATGCTATTTGCTGTGGTGCACTTGAGAATGATATGAGCAGATTACTCCATTGTAGTAGAGTTTGCATGGAGCCTAGTAGTTCAGAAGAGTGGCCCTGCAGTTGGGATCACTGTATATGAAGAGAGTCAACTTCGAGAAAGGAATTGTCTCACTTTTCCCATCTGTGAAATTGGAGGCGGAGGTGACAGACCTACCATTTATGGTTGATGTGAATTAACTGGGGAGCTACCTTTGGTGTCTATCAGAGACAAACACACAATGTGCCAGAGATTTTAAAGAGGCTGTGGCAACACCTATGTGTTTTTTGAGGAAAAAGTGATGACTTAATCTGAGATGGCAGGATGTAGATGCTTTCGGATGAGCACACCAGTGTGTAATGTTATTCCCTTTGTATCTCAGCAGTTCACTACTCAGGTTTTTAGGATTTTTTCAGCATAGGAAGACAATAGAATATAACAATAGACATAGAATAAAACAATAGACATAGGGGAAGCAGGTGAAGTGTTCTTGCACATGTCCATGTTGACTAATATCCCAAATTTCACTCAATTCTGTTAAATGGATAGCATTCCAGAGGTAGATTCTTGTGTAGTTTGGTCTTAATTCATCCATTATTCCCCTTCTGTCATTTTCAAAACTGTCTTCACTTCTGTACTTTCTCTCTAGAACCTTGTTAGCATGTAGCTTATGCCACTGATCCATCTACAGTTTCCTCAAGCCACCAACATATATTTAATTTTATTTATCCCTTTATGTTTGCATTTGTGACCCCTGGATTGGAGCCACTCCCTGTCTTTCAGCAGCATTTCCACAGGCTCTCCCACCACATCAATGAAGAAAAGAAGCCAATGGGGCATTGAGCAAAAGCCACAGCCATGCTATGTCATACACAATCGCCAACACTCAGTGGGTTTTTTTGTTTGTTTCTTTGCTTTCTGGCTTCCTCAAATCCCCATGTCACTTAATAGCTGAGATTCTGGTGGTTTCTGAACCTCCCTCTTCCATTGAAACACTTCCTGTGGCTAGTGCTTAAGGACATTTAATGAACGCATGCTCTCCCATCCACTTCAGGTATCATAACCTCCTGCTTTAAACCTACTGAGAACCATGAATTATTGAAGGGATATATTTGAAGATCACAAAATCTGTTTAGCAGACCTTCGGATTCCATGATGAAGTATGCGGGTATTAATAATGCAGTGAAAAGATTAGGGGATAGACAATACCCACTTACCTCTCGTGATTTACATATTCCCACTGTAACTCACCATCTCCACCAACCCTGATTCTAATTCACACCAGTGTTTAATTAAGAAGAAAATTCCAAAGATAACTTGCAAAGCCTAGTTTTCTCTTAATTTTGTAATAGACTGTCAGCATTATTCAGCTTTGGGGAAGGCACTGATGGAGATGACCACTGTTCAAACAGATGTGATGTGCTATTTGAAGAAAGCAACACTAACTCTATCATTTGTGGGAAAGAAATCACAGCTATCACCATTAAACTGGCAATTTACTTGTCATGATCTTTCAGAAGAAAGTAACATTTGCTACAGCAGACAAGTACTGAAACTATCCGGGGGTGGTTTGAAGTCTTCATTAATTACAGTCAAGTAAAAACAAAATGTTCATTTTGAATTAAATAACCCATTGAATATTGTTTGATGGTAAAATTCATCTTGGAAAGTCCCTTAGGAGTAAAAAGCAGGCATTTTTTGTTACTAATCTTTACATTAAAAATAAAAAAGAAAAGCCCAATTTTAAAACACCCAAAATAAATAAAACCTGACTGAAACAGTTTACTTCAGAAGAAGCTCATATGTAAGATCATACTATAAATTATGGCACTCTTGAAAGACATTTAAATAATATATGCTTTTATTACTGTATGTAGTGTATATAGTGGACTATTGTCCTATTCTTTGAATATAATAAGCAAAGATAAAATCAGGAAGGAATCAGTACCATATTGTGACAGTGACTAATTGTCCAATACTCTTTATTTTTGTAATTACTGTCATTACTTATGACAACCACTGCTATCATTTCTTGACTGCTTAGTATGTAATTGGCAGGTAGCAAAGGGCTTCTTGTCCATTGGTTTTTAAATCCTCAAAATAACCCATAAGATATGGTTAGCCCCAATTGATAAGTGAGGAAAATGAGATGAGAGAGAGCTAACTACCCCAACATCTCTTGTCAGCCAAGTCTGCTGCTGCCCTTGGTGCTAGGGTTGAAGCCCTGGCTCTTAGGCTACAAATGAGTTATGTATGAAGTCATCTGCAAAGAACCTCCATTCCTGTGGCTTCTAGGGGCAGCTGGCTCGTCCATGACAGTGTCATCTTGATAATGGACCAGATATGTACTCCAACGTGTGATCCACAAGACAGCTTCACCTTCTTCTGTCATCCTAAAGTCTTTAGAACAAGGGATAAATGTGAGCAAAAGTGATTTCCACTGCAAACCAAGGGTCCCTTGAGTGGTCTCTGGTTTTCAATCTAGTTCTTGCATTCGGTTAAATACAGTTACCACTTGGTATTCTTGGGGAATTGGTTCCAGGACCCCCATGGTTACCCAAATCTCCTGGTGCTCAGGTTCCTTATTTATATGTGACATAGTATTTGCATATAACCTATGCATATCCTTCAGTATACTTTAAATTGTACATTACTTATAATGGCTAATGTAATGCAAATGCTATTCAAGCAGTTATTACACTATATCATTTAGGGAATAATGACTAGAAAAAAATCTAATTTCTAGTGTATCTCTAGCACAGACACAAATCTTTTTGTAACATGCAATTCATCAAATCCCTGGGTACAGATTTCGTGGATATGGAGAGCCCACTGTAATATGTATACTATATGTGAGTTGTATGTGAGAATCTAAATAGGAAAAATACATACTTGGGAGGCAATGACATTTTACAAGATAAATTATTGAGCTACAAAAATATGGGCAAGGTTTAGAAACAATGGCTGAAAAACATAAGTAAATTCAATTTTAATACAAAATGGTAGATCTATATGGCAGAGATTGTAAGAGAAGGCAGATACTAAGGAAAATCTTTAGCAGGTATACTCTTACTTGACTTAAATTTGAATAAGAGCATATATATCAGATTGGGAATATAGCTCAGTGGTAGAGCACTTACCTATCATGCACAACAGAGAAAGAGAGAGAGAGAGATTTTGTGTTTACATTTCACCTGTGTATTTGAATTTATTTTCTCTTTCACTTTGAAATGTGAATATTAATTTTGCTGTCTAAATTACCACAAATTAATCAACAACTTCATCCAAAATTATTTTTAAAATATGTATTAATTATTTCTGTATTACATGTGCGACATAAAGAATATTTACCTTATTACTCTTCTTTATAAAAAAAAGCCACAAAGTTTTCCTTGTCTATGTCCTCCATAAAATATTAGGTGGAAAACCACAGGTAAGCTTCATAGAAGTTAAAATGTGGACTTTGGATACCTACACAAATGTACAGTGATAATTTGTGATCTGTAAATTTTGTCTGTCATCAATAAATTAATAGACCTTTGAAGAAAATGCAGAATATTAAAGAGTGACTGAGTCTGTCAGATTGTCAGATACTCCCAAGTCTCTTTTGAAGAAAGTTAGTATAGGTATTGAAATTTGGGGCTAGTATGTTTTTTCTGGAGGGAAATGCAGTGTATTTCAGGTTTTATTTACTCTATGGTATTTTCCTCCTATGATTTAGGTAGTATTGACTATAAGGACTCAGCTCTCTGTGTGGGCCATGAATCAGTTTGATTAAATATTTATTTTTATTTATTCATATATGCATACATTGTTTGGGCCATTTCTCCCCCACTGCCTCCCACCCACTCCACTACCCCCTCCCTCTTCCCCTCACCCCCCTTGCTTCCAGGCAGAACCTGCCTGCCCTCTTCTCCAATTTGGTTGAAGAGAAGACATAAGCCAATAATAAGAAAGACATAGCGTTTTTGCAAGTTTGACATAAGGATAGCTATACAGAGAGATTCCTAGCATTGCTTCCATGCACATGTGTATTACAGCCCAAACTGATTCATCTCTACCAGACCTCTTCACTACTTCCCGGTCACCTTCCTATAGTGACCTCTGTGTTTTTAAGGTTACTGTATTAACTGCTCTACAGTGGACACATCAAACACTTTCAAGTTTTGAGTTTCCTCCCTTTCCCTATTCCTCATGTACATGTGACCCATGTCCAATAATATTTCTGCATTTGTTTTAGGTCTAAAGTCCACATATGAGGGAGAACATATGATTTTTGGCCTTTTGAGCCTGGATAACTTCACTTAAGATGATGTTCTCCAGTTCCATCCATTTACTTGTGAATGACAAAATTTCATTCTTCTTCATGGCTGAGTAAAATTCCATTGTGTATAAATACCACATTTTCTTGATCCATTTGTCAGTAGTGGGGCATCTTGGCTGTTTCCATAACTTGGCTATTGTGAATAGCGCTGCAATAAACATGGGTGTGCAGGTGCCTCTGGAGCAACCTGAGTCACATTCCTTTGGGTATATCCCCAAGAGTGGTATTGCTGGATCATATGGCAGATCTATGTATAATTTTTAAAGAAGCCTCCATATTGTTCTCCACCCATCAGCCGTGTATGAGGGTTCCTTTTGCTCCACATCCTCCAAAATTTGTTGGTGGTGTTTTTGATGATAGCTATTCTAACAGGGGTGAGATAGAATCTTAGTGTGGTTTTTGATTTGCATTTCCTTTATGGCCAGATATGGTGAGCATTTTTTCATGTGATTTTTGACCATTTGGATTTCTTCTTTTGAAAAAGTTCTGTTTAGTTCAGTTGCCCATTTCTTTATGGGTTCATTGATTTGGTGGCGGGGTGGGGGAGTTAGTGTTTTGAGCTCCCTGTATATTCTGGTTACACAGAATATACATCCTTGATGTGTAGCTAGCAAATATTTTCTCCCACTCTGTGGGTGGTCTCTTCAGTTTAGAGACCATTTCTTTTGTTGTGCAGAAGCTTTTTAATTTCATGTAGTTCCATTTGTCCATCCTTTCTCTGAGTCGCTGAGCTGCTGGGGTTCTGTTGAGGAAGTCTTTGCCTGTACCTGTTGCTTCCAGAGTATTCCCTGCTCTTTTCTGTACTAGCTTCAGAGTTTTGGGTCTGATATGAAGGTCCTTGATCCATTTTGAGTTGATACTAGTGCAAGGTGATAAACATGGATCTAGTTTCAGTTTTCTGCAGGCAGATAACCACTTTTCCCAGCAACAGTTGTTGAAGAAGCTGTCTATTTTCCATTGTATGTTTTTGGCGCCTTTGTCAAAAACAAGGTGGGCATAGCGGTGTGGATTCATATCCAGGTCCTCTATTCTGTTCCACTGGTCTTCATGTCTGTTTTTGTGCCAGTACCATGCTGTTTTTATTGCTATTGCTTTGTAACATAGTTTGAAGTCAGGTATTGTGATACCTCCAGCATTGCTCTTTTTGCTGAGTATTGCCTTGGCTATTTGCACTCTCTCGTGTTTCCAAAAGAACTTTAGGGTAGATTTGTCAATCTCGGTGATGGATGTCACTGGGATTTTGATGGAATTGCGTTGAACATGTAGATTGCTTTTGGTAGTATAGCCATTTTTACTATGTTGATTCTTCCAATCCATGAGTACAAAAGATCTTTCACCCTTCTGTAGTCTTTCTCGAACTCCTTCTTCAGGGGTTTGTAGTTCTCCTTGTAGAGATCATTCACATCCTTTGTTAAGTTTACTCCGAGTTATTTGATTTTTTTTGAGGCTACTGTAAATGGAATTGTTTTCATATATTCTTTCTCAATTTGTTCATATTGCTGGTGTATAGAAAAGCTAATGATTTTTGTAAGTTGATTTTGTATCCTGCCACATTGCTGAAGATATTTTTGGTATCTAGGAGTTTTGGGGTAGAGTTTTTTGGGTCTTTTTGTATAGGATCATGTCATCTGCAAATAGAGATATTTTTACAGTTTCTCTACTTATTTGTATTCCTTTTATTTCTTCTTCTTGCTTTATTACTCTGGTTAGGAATTCCAGGAATAGGTTGAATCAGAGTGTGGAGAGTGGGCACCCTTGACACATTCCTGATTTTAGAGAAAATGGTTTCAGTTTTTCTCCATTAAGTATGATGTTGGCTGTAGGTTTTTCATATATAACCTTTATAATGTTGAGATACATTCCTTCTATTCCCAGTTTTCTTAGAGCTTTTATCATGAAGTGCTGTTGCATCTTATCAAAGGCTTTTTCTGCATCTATTGAGATGATTAAGTGGTTTTGTATTTGCTTCTATTAATGTGCTATATTACATTTATAGATTTGCATATGCAGAACCCCCCCTGCATCCCTGGGATGACGTTGACTTGCTCATGGTGAATGATCTTTCTGATATGTTATTGGATTCTGTTTACCATTATTTTATTGAGGATTTTTGCATCAATGTTCATTAAAGAGATTGGCCTATAGTTCTCCTTTTTGGATATGTCTTTGTCTGATTTTAGGATGAGTGTAATACTGGCTTCATAGAATAAATTAGGCAGTATTCCTTCCCTTTCTATTTCCTGGAAAAGTTTAAGGACAGTTGGTATTAGTTCTTTTTTAAAGGTCTGACAGAATTCAGCAGAGAATCCATCAGGTCCTGGACTTTTCTTTTTTGGGAGACTCTTTATTGCTCCTTTAATTTCATTCATGTTATAAATCTATTTAGGAGATTAATATCCTCTTGGTTCAATTTTAGATGGTCATAAGTATCTAGAAATTTGTTCATTTCTTCAAGATTTTCAAATTTATTGGAATGTAGGTTCTCAAAGTAGTCTCTGATGATTCCCTTGATTTCCGTGGTGTTTGTTGCTATCTTCACTTTTGCATTTCTGATTTAACTGATTTGAGTTTTTCCTCTTCTTGTTTTAGTCAAATTTGTCAGGTGTTTATTTTTTCAAAGGACCAGCTTTCTATTTCATTGATTCTTTTACAGGTTTTTTTTGTTTCTATTTTATTAACTTTGGCCCTTATTTTCATTATTTCTCTCCTGCTTGTTTTGGATTTTTGTTGTTCTTGTTTTTTCTAGGAGTTTGAGATGTAGCATTAGGTCATTGATTTGAGATCTTTCTGTCCTTTTAATATATGCACTCGTGGCTATAAACTTTCCTCTTAGGACTATCTTTGCTATGTCCCATAGGTTCTGGTAGGTTGTGTTTTCATTTTCACTGACTTCCAGGAACCTTTTAATTTCCTCTTCTAGTTCATCAGTGACCCACTGATCATTGAGCAATGTGTTGTTCAGTTTCCAATTGTTTGTGTACTTTCTGCTGTTGTTTTGTTGTTGAGTTCTAGTTTTAATGTACTGTGGTCAGATAGAATGCATGGGATTAGTTCTGTTATATTTGCTGAGGCTTGCTTTTTGCACCAAGATATGATCTATTTTGGAGAAAGTTCCATGGGCTGCTGAGAAGAATGTATATTGTGCTGTTGTTGGATGAAATATTCTGTAGACATCAGTTAGGTCCAATTGATCTATGGTGTGATTTAGTTCTAGAATTTCTTCATTGATTTTTTTGTTTGGTGATAGGAGAGTATTGGTGATAGGAGAGTATTAAATTCTCCCACTATCACTGTATTGGAGTCTATATGTGCTTTTAAGTCCTTTAAAGTATGTTTGATGAAATTGGGTGCACTGAGATTGGGTGCATATAGGTTGATAATTGTTATTTCCTTTTTGGTGTATTTCTTCTTTTATTAGTTTGGAGTGTCCTTCTTCATCTCATTTGATCAGTGTACATTTGAAGTCTATTTTGTCTGAGATAAGTATTGCTACTCCTGCCTGTTTTGAGGGGACATTGGCTTGGTAAACCTTCTTCTAGCCTTTCACCCTAAGCCAGCGCTTGTTTCTGTTCATAAGATGGGTCTCCTGTAAACAACAGATTGTTGGATCTTCCTTTTTAATCCAGTTGACAAACAGTGTCTTTTGATGGGGGAGTTGAGTCTGTTGACATTCAGTGTTAATGTTGATAGGTTTGTGGTGATTTCTGTCATTTAGATGTTTTTGTTGTTTAAGGGTGTGATTGTGTGTAGCTGAGTCAATATCACTGTCCAATTCCTTGTCTTTTCTTCTGTGGTTTGGTACTGCCTGTCCTTTCATGGTTTTGTTTGCTTTTATTTTCTGTGTGCAGAATTCCTTGGAAAATCTTTTGTAGTGGTGATTTGGTGGTCATATATTGTTTTAGTTTCTGCTTATTGTGGAAGACTTTTATTGGTCCATCTATTTTGAATGATATTTTGCTGGGTAGAGTATCCAGGGTTGAAGTTATTTTCATTCTGTGCCCAGAATACCACACTCCATGCCCTTCTTGCTTTTAAGGTTTCTGTTGAGAAATCTGTTGTTTGATGGGTTTACCTTTAGATGTTATTTGTTTTTTTCTCTCTTACTGCCTTCAGTATTCTTTCTCTATTCTCTGTGCTTGTTGTTGTAATGATAACATGTCATGGGGTAGTTCTATTTTGGTCAAGTCTGTTTGGTGTCCTGGAGGCTTCTTGTACCTGAATGGGCATAGCTTTCTCTAGATTTGAGAAATTTTCTGTTACCATTTTATTGAATATGTCATGAATCCCTTTTGTTTGGACCTCTTCTCCTTCTTTAATGCCCATGATTCTCAGGTTTGGTCTTTTGATGGAGTTGCTGAGTTCTTGCATATTTCTTTCATAGGTCTTCAGTTGTTTGACTTAATATTTCTTCAGTTTTTCCTTTAATTTCTATTTTATCTTCAAGTTCTGAGATTCTGTCTTCCACTTGTTCTAGTCAGTTCGAGTGGCTTACACTGTGTTTTGTATCTGTTTCATTCTTTTTTCTGAGGTTTTCCATATCACGGGTCACTTCCTCTTTAATATTGTCTATTTTCATCTTTAATTCATTTATCTCTCTATTTATGGTGTTCTCTGTTTCAGTTTGGTGTTTTATTAGAGCTCCTAAATGTTTATTTGTTTCTGTGTCTTCTCATATTCCTTATTTTTGGTGTTTTGAAATTTCTTGAGTGCCTCTTGTACACTTTGGCTAACCATGTATAGTATCATCTCCATGAAATTCTCAGTGATTTCTTGCAAGATTTCTTCTTTGAAGGTGTTTTTGTGGATATCATTGGGTTCCCTGGTGTCATTTATCTTTGTTTAGTTGGAGTCCAAAACTGGGTATCCATTTTCTTCCAGTCCCTCTGAATCTTGTATTAAATTATTTTGAGGGGAGAATGGTTTCCATCTCTTTTTCTTCTTCACATTGCTCCTCTTGGTACTGTGCAACTATTTTCTTGATAGGCTAGTTGGTGGTTTCAGTCATCTGTTCTCTTTCCCTTTTTTTAATTTTTGTTTTGTGGCTATCAGGTTTTTAGCTAAGGTTCTGTGCTATTTCTGTCCCTGGTCTGGGTGTAATTTAGTAATAACTATTTCACAGATTTAATGCCCAACCAGTAGTTTATATGTTATATAGAAGACCCCTTGGTGGTAATATCTATAAGCAGTGGGAATTGGGGGATTAAAGTTTGTAAGGCTAGCTATAGAAATTTGGGGAGTTGGATATGGTGACACTAAAGGGGGAGGTGGGAATTGGGGTGTGTGAGTCCGGGAAGCAGAGTAGAGGCTTGTGGTTTTGTGGTCTTTGTTTGTTTGGGGGTATTTCTGTTGTTGTGGTAGAGGTTGCTTGTGTTAGGGATTGCAGGGGTTTGGGTTGTATAAAGTTGGTATAGTAGGTTGGTCAGCAGTTGGATGAGTGTGTAGGAGGGAGAGGTAGTCTGGTGACAGGTTGGGGGAGAATGGGAGGGGAAGGTGAGGGCTGGGGGAAGAAAGTGGCTGAGAAGAAGCAGAATGAGTTGTTTGGGAGGGGAGCAATGGATTTTAGCATAGGAGAAGGAGGGAGAGTGAAGGGATGAGAGCAGGGATGAGAAGATGATGATGGTAAAGTTGATAGTATAGAAAGAGAAAGAAAAAAGATAATAGGAATAAAAATGAAAATAGAAAACCCACAATAACAAAACAAACAACTACAATAAAAAATCAACAGGAAAAAATGAACAAACAAACAAAAAAAAAGGAAAATCACCATCTTCAGGAACAATAGAATTTCATTCTTTGTTTAGGTTCTGGAGTTACTCCTCTGGCATTCAGTCCTGGCATATAAGCAGAAGCTCTGACATGGTCTTGTTAGGTGATTGATTTGTGAGTAGTGTTCTGTTCTTCTGTCTACCAGTTAAATTAAAATTGTGAGGTGAGGTAGCTTTGCCAGATCATGCGGGGTGGTCAGAGGTATTGATTTCCTCAGGTGATAGCTGTGTTACCCTTCAGCTGCAGCTGCTTGATCAGTTCCTCCCCCAGCAAGGTGTCACTTTTTAAGTTTGAAATCTGCCCTCAGGTTCAGGAGACCAGCTCTGGAGTCCACTAATTGTCCTGCTTTGGAGGTGGCTTTTCATTGTGCTTGTTTACTGGGATTTCTGGGCTGG
Source organism: Castor canadensis (assembly GCF_047511655.1). Taxonomy (NCBI): domain Eukaryota; kingdom Metazoa; phylum Chordata; class Mammalia; order Rodentia; family Castoridae; genus Castor; species Castor canadensis. The sequence continues at coordinate 10,339,288 of NC_133395.1, forward strand.
CGGCTTATTTCTTTGCCCCACCCCCTTTCTCTGGGGCAGAGTCAGTGTTCCATCAGGCCCCTCCACCACCCTCTTGTCAGTGTGCTGGGATGGTTTGCTGTTTGTTTTACCATTTTGCGGTGCAGTTTGACTTCGGGTGCTGCTTACTGGCTCAGGAGATGAGCTCTGTGATCTGCTACTGGGGAGCAGCTTATTGCCCGCTCACTCTCGGCCTTCCTGCCCGCTCACTCTCGGCCTTCCTGCCTTTCCAGCGTCTTTTTACTGATAGTTCATGCAGAGATTAGCTCCTTGTTCCTCCCTTCTTCTCTGGGGCACTTTCAGCTTTCCTGCCCCTTCTGCTGTTGTACTAGATTACAGTTTGCTGTTTATTGTTCAGTTTTTTTTTTTTTTAAGAGGGGGATGTCAGTCTGCACAGGCGCTGTGCTGGTTTATCCTGGGGGAATTCCATGTGGTGCATGGCGCTCACCTGCTTGGTCTGTAGAATATCTCACAAGCATGTTTGGAGCCACCAGCGGCAGCTGCAGTGGCAGTGGCAGCCCTCAAGTTTTCTCAGTGTAACGTGTTGTGTTGTGGGGAAGCCTTCCACAGGCTGGGGGTTCAGGGCATCAAGGGTTTGATTCTGGTTTTGCTTTACCTCTACCAAGGGTGGCTCCAGTGTCTCAGCGAGGGTTTGGATTCAGAGCTCAGGCTATCTGCTTCCATACCATAGTTGCCATCTTGGATCTCTCCTTCATTAAATATTGATAAGAAAATTCAGTGGTTATTTTCTTTGCTGGGAACTACCACTATGTCTTGCAGAAATAAAATTTACAGTGAATCCACCCACACAGGTCTAATGTCTAAGTTTTCATACAAGATATGCTTGATTTAAAAATTCCTCCCTATGTATTTTTTATTGGCATTCTGTATTTGTATAATTTATCTCCTATTATATCTTGTATTAAATATGGTTATAAAATATGATGAAAGAAAATTTCTTTGATTCAAATAATAATAGAGTGTAAACTGAGCTTTGTTGATGCTGTTGCTAAAAATTGATCCATCAGTATTTCATGCTTCTGTACATATCAGATGAAAACTTTACAAATGAACAAAAAATAGAAATTTATTACATAAGTTTAACTATGATTTATTACAGAATGTACATTTTTATTGCAGTTTCATGAAAAAACCACATTCAATACTAATTTGTAAAACATGTAATTGAGATTTATAAAGCTTTCAGAAAAAGCACCAAAGGATTGTTTTCCCTGCAGTGTTTAGGGTTGCACTGGAATTCGTTATTGATTTTTATGAAAAACACACATGAAAGAGAGAATGAGGGAGAAAAAATTCAACCCTAAATGCATGTGCTTATGGTAATATTGCTTATATCTGCTTTCTGAAGGAATTCTTTTAACATTGGACAAGAAAAGTCTGATATATTTCTACTAAACAGAGAATAAGATCATGAAACTCACAAGAAAAATAGTTGTAAAAACTCTCATCAAACATGGGGGTCCTATGCCCATGTCTGGGATGGGTTCCAGGCATAAGTATGTTCCTGCTGGTTTTTAAAGGCACTAAGTCTGAATTCTATTAGATTCTCAATCAGGGTCACAGAAATTAGATAGGCAGACATTAATCAGAATGGTAAGAAGAAAGGCACATTATAGGTAGAAACTGCAAATTGATTTAGAAGAGATAGCCACTGTCTGATGGAGTTCCTACTGAATGGATTAGAAAAAACAGCTGCTGGAGTGAATTTTCATCAGACAATGAAAGGTGATCTAAAAAGTGAATTTCTGAGGGCAAAATGTGGTGCTTTTTTTTTGTGACTATACACGGAAGACTTTTTTGGCAATATCTAGTCATTTCTAAGAAATTAGCATTTTATAGTTAAATTTTACATATTTATGAATTACAAAGGAAATACCTCAAATAATACGCGATTTAATGAAGGAAAATAACAAATTCTTCCAAATATAATCCCCCTCCCTCTCTCTTTTCATCCTTCCTTTCTTCTTTCCTCTGTGTATCATTGCATTAAATAAAATTCTTTTTATTCTTGCCTTACTTAGAGACATTTGAGTGGTGTTCAGTATTTACTGCATTAAGTAATGCAGCATTGAACACCAACCTCTGCATTAAGTAATGCAGCATTGAACACCAACCTACACATCCTATGCACATGTCTGACTATCCTTTAGAAAAAAATTCCTAGAAACAATTCCTGTATCGAAGAATGTACACATTTATGATAGGATAAAAAGTTGGTCACTTACTTTTCAAAAAGATTGTAGGAATTCATAATACTGTCCTTATGGTGTGAGAGGGCTGGGGGTGCAGCTCAGTAGTAGAGCAAATATTTAGCCTCCTCAAGGTCCAGGGTTCAGTCTCTAGCACTAAAGAGAGACAGACAGAGACAGACAGTTACTCATAAATACTAAAGGAGAATTAATATAGTCTGTATGTATTCTGTACTTTACGGAAGACCATTTTCTTCTTGAAAGTGCTCATTCCACTTGCTGAAATGCCTCCTACTAGGAACACCATATTCACCTTTTGGGGCTGTCCCCTCAGCCTCCCCAAATACATTATCAACCTTTGTATGTCTTCTGTCTGAACTATGACAGCAAGGTTTGTGCACAAAATTTAGCATTTCATTTCACTTGGAGTGTGTGTGTATGTGTTCGTGAACATGTGGATATGTGCTACTCTTGTCTTCATGACTAACTCATTAAATCCATGTGCCTCACCTCAGAGCAAAACTTCAGTTGCATCTTTTGATACCTTTTCTAACTCTCATGAATAATTTTTCATTGGACACATTACTTTTTCAAAATCATTATTCTGTGGATATTTCGTGATTAAAAAATTAAAACTGAAATATAATTCTTGCCTTTAAGTTCACTTTTAATGAACTCACTTCTAGGTTAAGTCAGATACTTATGGGAAACAAATGTTAACAGACACAGACATCTTGTTTGAACAGTCAAGAAGACTTTCCTTGTGGTAATAGTTGACAGTGGAACACAATTTCCTGGACATTATGAAATTAAATCAATTTTGCCAGTTAATCCATTGGTACAAGAAGGAATAATGTCATTGAGACGAGTCCTTACCTCAAGTCTAAGGAAGGTTGGAGGAGGCAGATCCTGGGTCTCTCACATAATCAAAACTGTACTGAGGTAGGTAAGAACCAGCTCCTCCAGTGAGAAAGCTCTCCAGCCCATGAAAAAAGTGCTTCTAGCTTGACCACATGGGTCTATGAAAAAGAAGATGGTATCCATCCTGAATGGGCATGGGCTGGGAATGAAGGAACCTGTCTTTAACTCTTATTTCTCTATTCCTCAGCTCCCACACCCTTAGGGAAAAATATACTAAATATTCTAAAACACTAAGGATCGTAAAATAAGCATACTAAATAATATCAAAGCTAAAATAAATGTTCTCCTTTATCCCTTCTCCCCCCATTCCTAGAATAGTTTCAACAGGCCTCATTTTCCCATTTACAGATATGTGTACACAGTATTTCCACCATATTCACCTCTCATACCCTGGTGGAGGGGGTGGATTCAAGTATGATATATTTGATACATTGTAAGAACTTTTGTAAATGCCACAATGTACCCCCAACTAGCACAACAATAAAAATCAATAAATGAAATAAAATAAATACACTAAAGTAAATGTAAGTGGCTAATATAAGGTGCCACCATTAAAACAAAAGTAACACTAAACAACCACAATTGCTACCATGAAGATTATAATTGATCAAATTTAATTTTACATAAAAAGTAGAAAAATAAATTTTACCCCTCTATTTTTATGAGAAGGTAAGAGTCTGCAGATGATGAGATGTGTTCTCCTCACACATTTATTGTGCCTCTTCTCTACACAAGTACTGAAAATATAACAATGAAAATAAATACAAGCAAGTTCCTGCCCTCAAATACAGATGTTAAAATAAAATAGGAAGTGAAAGTGAAATCATTTTGGAATAAAGACTTCATCATAAACTTGTAATAGACCCCCAGATGCAGGGGTGCAGGCCAGCATGTAAGTACATATCCACAAGTCAGTTTCAAATTTTTTGCATGTGAAGATGGTAAAAACTTGAATGCTTCAATTTACTCTCTGTCTCATTTTTTCCCACTTGCCTTACTTCTCACATTTATGTAACCTGCTGAACCTCTGAAACAAGGTTTTATTAATTCTGGCAATGAAAACTACTCTTTTGAGCATCATATTTTTACTTGTTTCTGATTTTTAAAAAAGATGCATAATGACAGATCATGGTGCCATCTTCATTTTGCTGCTTGTCAAATATCCTCACATCTGATAGACTTTTCTACAAATGTTTTTAACTGAGTTTTGATCACTAGCAGAACTGAGAATAGTATTTTCAGTAAATATTTATTTCTTCTAAAAATTGTGAAATTATTTATGTTTACCATTTTACTTGTTATTTCAGTAACGCTCTATCCATGAGTCTAATTGATGTGCTTTTCTTCCTTTTTTTGTGACATATCTGTGTTTATTTCTCTGGCAGTTCTTAAGATTCTTTGGTATTTTGTGGTCTTATTATAATATGTCTAAGTATGGTTCTTTATATTTTACTAACTAGAGACTCATTCTTTGTATATGAGTCTCATACCGTTCTTTAATTCTGTGTGATTTTCAAATCAAGTCACCTATCTTCTCTATTCCCTTTGTCTTCTGGAATACTGGTTAGATATTTGTCAAATCTTATTCAATCCTTAATGACTTTAAATCTCACTTTGTAACTTCTTTCTGTTTCTCACTTTGTCCTCTGGACCTCTTATTAGATGCCCAGTAAATTTTAGATTGTTTTCTGAACCTCTTAAGTTTGTTTGCATATTTTCCAGCTCATATTCTTTGGCTAACCTCTTAATAATTTTTTCTCACAGTGAATCTGCTTAATTATTCAACTTGTTCACTTGATATTTAATTGCAACATCTATAATTTTCATATGGTTAATTTCTATTTCATTCTCTTTCAGATCTGTCTGTACTTTCATTTTTTTTAAACAATCTGTCCTTCTCCTGTAATTTTCTTTCTAATATTTCTTTATCACATTAGCCACTTTAAGCACACTTACTTTATGATTTCTTCCAAGTCTTCCACATTTTCTAATTCTCCTTTATAGCAGTTCGTTATCTTGTGTGAGTGGGTTGTACTATTTAGGTATGCGCTCATTTTCAACAAGGTTTCCATTTAGGGGAACTCTGGTCTGAATTATTGCTTGGTTTGTGTTTGCTACCATTTCATAGCTATCAAACACTATAGATGAATCCTCCTGTTAATTTGGGGGCTGGGAAAATGATAGATCCTTAAAGTATTTGCACTACAGAGAGAAGTTAAATTTGGATGACATACCAGTTGGCCAGGTCTGGGGTTCTGGTTTCTCTTAGGAGACGCTTGACCCTCATGGATCAGACAGATATCGAGCAATTTTCTGTTTCCCTGCTGTGAAGGGTAGATTCTTCAAGCCTCCATTTAAAATGCAGGGTCCCCTTTGTAACTTCCAGGTTTGCAAAGATCTATCAGCACTACTTCTTGTCCTCTATTGGGGTGCTCACAGCTCCTATCTATTGGGCAGTAGAAACCCTGGAGGTATACATTGACCCTGAGTATAGCTGTCAACCATCTTAGCTCAGGTGCTGCTCATAGCTGGAATTTTGTGTTCTTCCAAACTCTCTGACCACTGCATGTTTTCTTCACATAGTATTGGTCTACTTTGTGCATCTAATAATTATTCTTTTCTGTAGATACATTTTCTTGCATTAGGTAGCAGGTGGGGGTGGTAAAGCAAGGAGGTGTCTAAATAAGTGTAGCCCAACAAATTGATTTACAGTTCTTCCTTTTTCTGATTTTAGAATTTTTATGTAATGATGTAGTTTTCTTTTCTTTGATATGACACATCTATGATTTATATTACATATATAATACATTTTCAGGATTAATTCTCAAAATTTGGTGAGCAAATAAATATTTACAGTAGTTTTAAACTTTACAAAGATTCCATTTTAATGTTATTATTTTTATTTTTATTTTTTTGCTTTGCTGCTGTCATTGCACCAGCTGCAATATCAGCAATTACTTTATGTAAAAACAAAAACTATTAGAAAGAGAAAGTATAAGACTAGACTACACATAAACAATGGCAGTTGTTGAGCACTGAGAACAATTTTGATGGATTAAAATTTGGAGTGCTTAAGCTTCTTAATGTTATTAGTAGCAAATATTCAAATACTTTCACCCTCCACATAAGTGCTGTAGAAAATAAGCAAGTCATAAAATTAAATTAAAATGTTAATGCAGAATTACCTGAACATAAAGCAAACGTCTTCCTAAGCAAATCTCCCTCTCCAGTGTTTAATAAAATGACCATCTATATTCATGCATACGGATAAATTATTTTCATTTAAAAACTAGTGGCAACAACAAATCTCAACACCAAGTAAAAGTTGAACTGGGGGAGATTTTAGGCAAAGAACACTTAGGAGTCAGACGTTGTGTGTCAGGCATTCCAGGGCACCTCACATCAACTCCAGTGTGCCCTCCATTCTAATGCAATTCATGCCAGGATGCAGAAAAGGGAAAGAGCATCGGGGGCAGAGAGAGGACTCAGTAAGGACTTTAGTCACCATGTGTCCAGAGTAGAACTACAATAGTGAGTTTCTGTGAATGCTGAAGTCCAAACAAAAGAAAGACTGTTTCAGGCCATAGTCTGCATTTTATAAAGTGGGTGATGTTGAAAAGTTACTTAACCTCTCCAGCCTGTAAAATAGGAAAAACGTCATGCATATGTCAGAGGGCAGCAGGAAGATTAACTCTTCTCATCCTCACACTTAATGAGTTCTCAATAAAATTTAACTATGATTATAATAAACATCTTTATGAGGTATGAAATTATCAAGTAAGTGAGTGAAGGAATTATAGAACAAACAATTCTAAAATCACACACACAGAAAGTGGTAAAAATAGGAGCCAAAACCTACCCAATATCTCAATTCTTTTCATGACATCTTACCTCCTTTCAGTCCTAGGAAAACACTTATGATCATATAACATTATTTTAAAGTACCGTTGTATTGTACTATATTAGTATATGCTGTGTTTACTGGTGTATCTGTCTTCTGTGGACACTTTTATTAGGAATAAAATATTTAAGAATATTTAACTATTTCCTGCACTGCTTTAACATACTGCCAGAAAGGCTATTTCTAAGCTGAGATGCTGTGTCCTTTCAAGGTTTCTAAAGAGCAAAGGTCATGTTTCCATCAGCAAATGTGGCCAGCAAGTCAAATCCTACCTACAGCCCCTATTTATAAGGTTTTGTGGTAACCCCATACCCATGTGTTCACTCATGGACTGTGGCCACCTTCCTCCAACAATATCAGAGTCCAGTCTCTCCACCAGAAACCCTGAAATATTTATGATGATCCCTGAAGAAAAAGTTAGCAAACTCCTAGGCTAAGATAAAGGAAGGAAATACTACTAGGCCCATGCTTTATATTATATTTTATTCAGTGCTGAGGATCAAACCCAGGGTCTCCTGCATGCTAGGCAAGTGTTCTACCATGGAGCTACATCACAAGCCCACTTCCTTTTTTTATTATATCATCCTTCAGTTGACTAGAATCCTTTGTAATCCTTACATTTAGCTCTTCTCAATTTCCCTTGTGCCTAGGAAGCTCAGAGGTCACAAAACATCTCTAACTTGTCTAGATTGGTGAGAATCCAATACTAGCCCTCTTTCCCTGAGTCAATGCTGTATGGTAAACATGAAATTTGAAACAAGAGATTTTACTGAATGAAAACATCTCCAAATGTCATTTTCTTTCTGCCATCTCCCACAATTACACAGTGTTTATTAAATCTGTCATTCATTTTAAATAAAGAATTTTTGGTAAGTTTTTGATAGGCTAGACATAGCCCATTGAATCTTGGTTAGACTGACTCTACTAAACATTCTTCAGTATAAAAGCCAAAACAACAATAGCTAAAGAAATGACTTTAAAAATTGGAATCAAATGCTAGCTATCATCCCTTAAATGCCTTGTTTGACCCAGAAAAATTACTTGAAAATGAGTAAAAGAAAGGAAAAACTACTTATATTTACCAAAGACTAACAAAAATAACAGAAGCTACCATATAAAAGATAGTCAGATACCCAGTGATTTCTTCATCCCATAGGTTATTTGCAAGAATGGAGCAAGTACGGTTCATCCTTAAACACATGTCCCATTTGCCTCCTCTCTCATTAGGAGGTGAATTTGTTTTTCCTCCCTTTGAATCTGATCCCTGTAACTTTCTTTGCCCATTAGAGTGTGGTGGAGTGGCGATGTGTAAATTTGGAACCCAAGTCTCAAAAACTTCCACAGCTTCCTAACTTGTCCATTTGAGCTCTGGACTAATCTAGAGGAGAGGAAGAGACCACGTGGAGGAGAACTGAGGCCCCCACTTGGCAGACAGCCCCAAACACCTAATGCATGTGATGTGAGGTCCTCTCAGAGTATCACATGTCCTGCTTGGTCCAGCTGAAACCTGCAGAATTACCCTAGCTCAAACACCTTCCCACAGAATTATGAACCAATAAGTGGTAATGGTTTTAATCCACTACTTTCTGCCTTTTTGCAGAGATTTGTAATATAGCAACATATAATTGAAAAACCCTTCCCTTGCCAAAGACGAAAGTGAGTGTTGTAATATTACACAACATACCTAAGCCCACATAGTATATGGCAAGAATTTAAACAAGTTAGTCCAGCTTAAAGTTCATACTCTAAACCAGTACTCTCCACTATGGTCAGTATTTTCTAAAAATTAAGCAGACTACATAATTATCATGTCTGAAGACAGAGTTAATCTGGGAATTATGGTTTGCTTACCACTTTATTATATTTTATTGGGACTTTTGAAATCAGGAATGTTCTGGAAAACCTGGGGTGTACAGTGACTGTAACCATGCAATATTTTAAGAAGGATATTATAGGTATTCCTGCAAAGCTCTTTTGTTCATTCATTCATTCATTCATTCTGCAAATATCTATTGAGAATCTACTGCATATTAGACACTAATTTTACCCCTGGGAGAGAGCAGGCAAGCACTAATACAGAGATGGGTGGCATTCCATTTTTATTAGATTAAAATTTGTTATTACTTTCAAGTTGATTTCTTTTTTAAGGGATGGCTTATTTCAAGCTTTGGAACTCTAATTGTATATTTACTTTTTGGCTAGGTTAAAACAGAGTGCTATAGATTTCAAGAAATGAACTAGCAAACAGGATTTACCTTTGAGTATTTTCTCTTAAAAACCAAAGTTGTAGGGAAAACCAAAAGGCAAATAAAACCTATACTATGATAGATAATCAGAAAATCTCATTTAGGCACCAGGAGAGTTTAATTAAACTCTCAAGTGTCAAGCAGATTTCTGATACTAATCTGTTTTCATCTCCTTCTTGTTTTAAACGGAATGCCTTATGCTGATTTTTGTTTGTGGTTAGCTGACTTTATAAAGCTCTGTAAAATTAGTCCAAAAAGAATAGAAATTGAGTCAAAATAATGGATGGCACCTCTTACTTACTCTGACCATCTCATGTCCTAGTCACACTACATTTTAACTGAGGGGAGGACATCTGAGGGGCTAATGAGCTTGCAGCTGTCTACGACCACTCTGCAAGGGCTGAGAAGAAAACTGGCCTTCAGAAAGCAGCTAGCAGAAGCTGGTCAGTGAGTGAAGGAAAGAAGCAGCTGGTGGGAAATTGAGACCAAGACCTTTACAGAGGGTTGAGAGATCCCTGGGCCACTGAAAATGCAACCTGGGGAAAAAAAGACTTGGTGACAGACGTACAAAATTAAGGGGCAACAGCTATTATTGAAGGGGCAAGATCCAAGAAGACTTATGAAATGTGGTGATGTAGTAGTCATTAACTATTGTATGAAGGGAAGGAAAATGAGCTTATACCATATCTGCATTTTGCTAAACACATGTGAAGAATTTATGCCAAAGTGGACTAACTTCATACTGAAGGCAACTCCTCAGCCTGCTAGTTCCTGCAGGTCCACTCTATTTATACTTATATTTGAGATATTTCTGAAGTCAACCAACTTGTTCACTTAACCATAGTCTGTACTGTTATATGGTGGAAGTTGCCTGTGTTTTCAACCTGATCCATTCTGTAGAGATTTACGACACCATAAAATTGTGGACAGAGAGGGGAAGTTTTGGTGTGGCCAGGAACTGGCCTATTTAAAAAGTTAATCTTTCAAGGAAATGGATAGCAAACACAATGATAATTGTCAAAAAGTAATAATAAAGAAGTTGTTGAAGAACAAACATATTTAAAATGTATGCGTTACAGGAGCTGATAAAATATTTTAAATTCTGGTATTACTAAATATTGGCTTTTCTTTGTTCTTTTTACAAAAGGGAAGTCCACTAAAATATTGTTGATTGATAATTTTGTTGACTTACATTGGAATTGAATACTTATTGCACAGTAGTATGAGTTCTGTATGTATCAGCTACTCCTCTCACAGCCAGTTGAGCTATGAATATTCAAATTACTTGAATTGATGGTGACCAGAATAATGCAGCCTCTAAGCCATTTTATCCTTGATAGTAAAATTTTGTCCACTTGGTTACATCATTGAATAAAATAGTATCAATAATACATATTTTCCTAAATATTAATTTCATATGAAATTAACTGGGTAAGTTGCACTTCCTTTGGTTTTCTGGGATATGGTGTTTATACAGTTTATTCAATTGCAGATATGTGGCTCTATATCATAAAGGAGCCTCAGCAACAACCTTACCAGCCTATAACTAAATTAGATGTTGGGAAAAGTATCATATCTTATCAAGCACAGTCTTTAGACCATCCTCAAAACCAGCATCCTAGGTAAGGGATTGCAAAGATACTTCATTTGTGTGTAGTACATGGGGCTGTTCCCCTCTCTTAGCCCTCTTAAGCCCAGTAAGTCAGGAAACCTATTTCCCTTCCCTCTGGATGCCATTATAAAAACTCAGGTTTTTTAGGTTACGAATTCTGATAATTGAGCCCACAATCTGGAGGCTGTAGGAAGAGCCTAACAGTTAAATGCAGACTTTATGTCCTGATACTTGGATTGGGCTAATTTTTTTTAAATTATTGACTTTATCACTCACTGAGGACATAAAATCTTTAAAAAAATTAAAGAATATGAAACAATTATAGAGAAATTATGGACCTAGAATCCAAGCACATACTGTACCTTTGCTGAATTCACAAAGCTACACTGCTTGCTCCCATGGAGAATTGAGTTCAGATTGGTTGAGAGGGTCAACAGATTATGACATTAAATCTGTAATTTGTTTTGAAATTTTGACAATCCAGAGACATTTATTCTAGTTAAGACAAATGGATAAGGTCTGCAATTATGCATCATTTAAGCCTTGTCATCTGCTAAGAAATTTGGCAGTTTCATTATTTATGTCACTGCCTACTACTACAAATGAATTATAAATTGACTATTTAATCTATTGATGCAATTGATAGTCAATTTTTATGTTAATTAAGCATGCATTAATAAAATCACAAATTTTTGTATGACAAAAACAGAAGATAGTAAGTCATAATTACTATTTGGAATATATTTTTAGCATTTTTGAATATGTATTCAACAAAACAGAGTTATCTTACTTTAAAATGTATGGATACAGATTTTTAAACAAATTATATACAATAATTTTATTAGGGTTTAAATAAATGGTTTCCACATAAATTATAAATAACAAAAGTTAGGAATGAATTTAAATATATAAGATCATCAACTCCAACCTTCTGCTAAGAGATTAGGTTTCAAATAAAAGGCACATTAAATGTTAAAAATGATTTCCTTGATATTCTATTTAAAGATATTGAGTTAATGAACTTTAAATTATTTTTTAATTACTGTTCTTTTGGGATTAGTATAAAAGGAGGTATTTTAAAGTAAGGAATTCTACACAGATGCTCATGAAGTTGTACACTATTTATCCTAACATTTGTATATTACATACTTTAAAATGCTCATTGTACATCATCAAATAACTTTCACACCCTAGTTTGTGCATTTATATCACTTCATTTGTTTTGCTTTATATAATGTGAATTTTGCATGCTCAGAACCAATGTAATATACTTGTATTTGTGTGAACTCCCTATATTCAGTATGTGCCTACATACACACATACACATAAACAAACATACTCCATGAAACTAGATCCAGTTAATAAATACAAGGTAGTGGCTTTTGGCCAGGACAGTGGTGCCCACCTGTTACCTCACACTCAGGACTCTACAGCAGGAGGATTGTCACCAGCCTGAGCTACATAGCAAGATCCAGTCTCAAAACCCAAAATGAATTTAAAAGCAAAGGTAATAGCATATAAATTATAAATTTAATGGAAAAATTTATAAATCCAAGAATGCATATTGCATTATATGTGTTTAACTTGTAAAATGTTAGTAGTACAGTGTCTGCCTTAAAATCAGTATCTTTTGTTCTTTCTTTCTTTTTTAGTGGTACTAGGGTTTGGGAATTAAATTAAGAGGGTGTTCAAATCAAATACAAGGCAGACTTTATAGCTGTCTCCATTCCAAGAATAAGTATCAAAAATAAAAATGGTAAGTTCATCATGAACATCTGTCAAAAAGAAGGATGGAGCTCTGAAAACTGACTGCTTGATCTGCTGTCAGTAACAGAAAGCCTTTTGAGATAGTTTCAAGAACCAGGCAAAGCATTAGTGGGCCATTCCTTATAATCGGTGTCTTGAAAGGCAGTAAACCATCTAATAAGGTACAAAAATAGGGCCTTTTTCCCCTACTCTTATATTCTTCTGTAAAAAAAACTAACTTTATATGGCACTGGAAATAATAGCACACAGCAAGAACTCTACTTTGGGACATTATTGAGCATCTCAAGTGTCTAAAAGGTACAAAGCTAAAAACCAAATGACTTCAGCATGGAAGAAATGTTCCAGAATCTGTGATTTTTACTTCTAAAAGAGAAATTCAGGAGCAAAACACCAACCTTGATCTAAAAATCAAAACTAATTGACAACCAGAGGTTTCTAAGCTTATATTTTATTTTAGAATGCTAAGTACTCCTAGTTACCTCACTTTTTATTAATTTTAGTAAGTTATAATTTGAGGAAACTAAGAAGATTTTCAAGTCTTTCATGGCTTGAAAACTGCCACATACACACAAGACTTGAATTAGTTTTAGGGATCTCTTATTGAGGAATTATTGAAAACTATAGTACTTAAAAAGTTCTCTAGTCTGGACTTCCTGAATTGCATATAATTCTTGCCTTTTTAGCCCACTAAATATAGAAGGGACATTGAGTACATGTATCTTGCACTTAACTAAATTTTCTGTTCAAGGGCAAAGTCATTTCTAAAAATTGATCTCAAATATATCTCTTGTAGCTGAAAGTGGTAGAAGTTTCCTCATAGTTAGACTTCCACTAGTTAAAAACACTGTTTTCTGATGACCATGGAAAATGCCCAGTGAAAAAGTTCATTGGTTAAGAATCTTTAACATTTCTAGAAAAAGCAAATAGAAAAACAGGATGATTGTTCTCTATTGCTGGTGCTCAGAAAGCCTGATCCTGCCTTTTCTATGTAAAGCTGTCTAGGGGCACAAGTCTTTTGTCTCTTAAGTTTATCAGACAAGACTGATGGCACTATCTTAGATGTGAGAATGAAGTGAGGCCAAGACAGACAAGATTAAGGAACTGAGAATCTATTTGGGTACATAGATTTGTAAGTAATTACAGAAATATATTATAAAAGCACAAACTTCAACTATCACAGACTCATCCCAGAAAAATTGCCATTTCTGTGCATCAAAAAAATAAGGGATTTTTTTTTAGGTTTTAAAAAGTAATGGAAGAATTTGTACATAAAAGAATAAAAAGATGTGTTGTTTATATGTGTTATGTAAGCAGAGGCAAGCAAACAAACCCTGGCGAGCCACTGCTGAGGAAATAGAACTTCTTAAAACCTTGAGGCTCCCAGCATGGCCTCTATCCCCTCTAGAGGTGGCTGCACTAGGAGATGGACATGGTTTAAAAGAAAGAGAAAGGTGGGCAGGTGGTATCCAAGGCTCAGGAACCACACAGATGGGAGTCTAAATGATCAGCTTTATTGGTTGCATGTAGGGACTCTTGAGTTATATGGGAGGATGTAATAGACCAGCTAAGGCAGGTCATGCTGTGTAGGAATATAATAGACTCATCAAGGAACCCCAGTAGTTACCATATCATACCAGTTCAAACCAATGATGTTTACAAGAGAAAAGTCAGTTTTTCTGAACCATGGCCTTGGTGCTGTTTTTTCATATGTAGATTAGAGGAGCCAATAGCTCACAGGTACATCAGATAAAAATTCATAACTTCCTTGATTCCATAGCATCTCCAGAAGATATCTAGTATTAAAATTGCTTGCCTGGGCCAGGTCCACTGTCTCAAGCCTGTAATCCTAGCTACTTGGGAGACAGCTATCAAGAGGATCAGGGTTTGAGGCTAGCCCTAGGCCAAAAAAAAAACTTCACAAGACCCCTTCTCAACCAGTGGCTGGGCATGGTGGCATGTGCCTGTGATCCCAGCTACATGGGGAAGCACAAATAGGAGGATCCAGTCCAGGCTGGCCTGGGCTTAATAACCAAGGCAATGAGGACTGGCAGAGTGGCTCAAGTGGCAGAGAACCTGCCTAGCAAGCATAAGGCCCTGAGTTCAAACCCTAGTACTACCAAAAAAGGAAAAGAAATTGCTTGCCTGAAATTCATAAAATTGTCCCTTGTTCATCTTTACTTAAAAAGATTATCCGTATCAAACACTATTATTTATACCAGTAATGATTTCCCTGAAAATAAATTTGTTTCATAACATAAAATAAGTGGAAATAAATGTAAAAGATTCAAATAACCTTTCTAAATGCTTACTAAGTAACTTCAGGAGGTAATAGAAAAATCATTGCATCTCCCCAAAATAAATTTTAATTTGGCCAACTTATAGAAAGCCTTAAGGCTAAGATGAAGAAATACATTGAACAGTGTGTTTCAATATAGTATTTACAAAATCCTAGAAAAATTAAGGTTAAGTATGCAAGATAGTTACAGCTTCAGTTATTTTAAAATGAAGAGGGATTTAATAATCTAAAATTACACCAAATACTAATATTTAGCCTCATAAGCTGCTAGTTAATGACTCTATCAGAGAATAAATTTTTCTCACATTTCTAGTCTATGTACGGAATGACATAACTGTGAAGTTGCTAAGGATTATGGGGTCACCCGACCAAAACCTTTGAGAAGTCAGGGAACATATAAAACAAACACTGTTTTCCCTCTTACAATGTAGGCAAAAAACTAAAACAAGAATTTTCTAGGATGCAGGTATAAAAGGGTACATTCTTCACAAGAAATCACAGTGTTGACAGATGGCTAAGACTTCCATCCAAGAAAAATTTGCTGTATGAACTTAAGAAAATGGAAAATTTCTTGCTGGGTCTCACATAACATTTCCAATCTCGATTAAAAGTCAGGAAAGATGAACGTGGAAATAAGATGCGCTTGAAAACATGGTATAAACAGCTACTTGTGAGAAATCACAAAGATTTCTATCCAGCTAAATGGAGTAGTCAATCAGGATTCTCTGTAGATGGAGGACAAATCTAGAATCCTGGAAGGTCACTCTGACAAGTGTGTCTCTCACACTGGCTAACTTGAAGTGTCCAGGTACAGCTGAGGGCTCCTCTAGGCAATGATGTAGTTCAGTTACATTCAGGCTCATTTGAATTTAGAGGAATAGTAATAATTTGGTCTGTTTGCTAATTAGTATGACAAATTAGACCAATCATTGTCAGCTATTGCTGTGAAAGAGAGAAAGAAACATATGATTTTTGATGGGCAGAACATTTATTGGTAGCTATTTCTACTTTAGGAGTGGCATCATATACATGATCTAAGTGTCCTCACTCTGTAAACAGTTTCATTCATTTCTTTAGTGGCAGAGCTACAACTGTAAGTTGAGTGTTGAGTGCTGTGGGCTCTGTCAATTCATACACACCACATGGCATGAAAAGGAAGGAGGAAAGTGTAGATCTGTCTTATCCCTTGGTTACTAGGACACAGAACAGACCAGAAGCAAAAACCCAGAAGGGCAGCTCTGAACACCCCACCTGGGTAGGGATTGTTAAATTTTCCCCTCTTAGAAAGCATCTGAGCTGGTCACCAGTGACTCACACCTGTAATCCTAGCTACTTGGGAGGCTAAGATCAGGAGGATGGTGGTTCTAAGGCAAATAGTTTGTGAGACTCCATCTCCACAATAACTGGACAAAATGGACTAGGAGTGTGGCTTGAGCAGTACAATACCTTCTTTACAAGTGTGAAGCCCTGAGTTCAAACCCCAGTCCCAAGAACAACAACAAAAAACATCTGATATTTCTAAATGCCTTCTTCCTAGTCTCTGCTTATTATATTTAAGAAATATAAATCATTAAACTAATATTAATGATCACTTTATATTAATAATTGTCATTGATAAAGCATTATCATATGAGTAGAAATTAATTTAAAAGGGTAAATTATGCTGAAGACTTTTGATACATTTCATATTTAGGGGGTGGTATGCATATTCCTATTAGAGTTTTCTTCTGTTCATCTTAAAATAATACAGAATATCTCCTTCAATTTCTACATAGAAACCAAATCTAGTTAAGGTTATTCTGCCTGCACTGCCTTCATATAGCCCTACTATAATTTAGGACAATTTTTTCATCTTTTCTAAAGGGTAAAGTTTTAAATTAAGTCCTGCCAGATCCATTCTGGTAGCAGTCCTACCAAAAGTCTATCTACCCACCCATATGTACATGCATAAAAGTTTTTTAAAAAGGAGAGTAATCAGATTGGAACTGATGCCTTCCCAAAGAGCCTTGGTTAGCTCTTGGCAATTTCTTCTCTCTGTTCTCAGAGTCTGTGGAGTTATCGAGACTGTTTCTAGGATTAGTAATTATTTTACAGCTTTGACATTTTTTTCTCTCTCAAAGCCAAAGCCACATTGGCTTCTTGCTGGTTTAATAATCATTGAAACCAATTTCTCATTTTACAGACTTTTCTTCAGGAGTATAATTTATTTAGTGGTCATTAAGTAATGAAGACAAATAAATTAGACAAATAATTATTTGTGTTTTATTAAGGTCTACTCCTTAAAGACTCTGTCATTCACCCTGCTCCTTTTTCATTTTTAAAGATGGTTCTTAGGGTTTCCTTTGTGGTAGCTTTGGAGAAGCATTTACTTTTGCACCTGTCCTGCACCCACCAGTATAGATGCAGCCTCAGATACGAACCTAAGTACAGACAATCCACAGGAGTTTATGGGCATCCAAATGACACATTAGACAGAAGGCTTGGCTCACCTGCCTTTGTATGGATCCTGCTGCCCCTACATCTTCATGGAAACTAAAGGGTGAATCCAAGCCATGTTAGCAGGAGGATCTTTGCCTTAGGGAATGCATTTTAATCAGTATAATTTGCATTTTGTATTCAGTTGAATAATTATTCTGCACTGTTTTTCAAATAGAGCAGAGAGCTGAGTGATTCCTAGGTTTCTGTGGGTGACAACTGGGGATAAGAGGTGCGATAGTGGGTCTGCCCCCTGAACATGGTTGTATTTTATTAGACTGGAGAACTCGTGGTGAGAGAATGCAGGCAGCAAACACAGACACCATCTGCCACAGAAAGAGCATATTAGCAAAAAGCCACCTGTTCCTACATGGGCCTGGCCCTTGTGCCAAAGTTTCACAAGTTCTGTGTCTGTTTGCTGCTTTTCTGACTCATGCAGCCATCTGATGACTAAGATTCTTTACACACGCCAAACGTGAATATTCTATGGCCTGACTCAGTTCTGACTTTATTTTGTTTCCAGTGTATGTGAATGTGTTTCTTTTAATATTTTTCATCGGGTCCCTTCCCTTCCAATCAATTATGCAAGAGAGCATTTTCATTTATTTCACAGTCAGCAATAATTTAATAAGGATGTAATCTACTGTGTTACAGGCACTTGTTCACAACAGTGAACCAGACAAAAACTCCTTGCTTTTGTGAAATGTCCAAATTCTGCAGAGAGTAATTGAGATAAATAAATAAAATAAATAGTATGCTATGTAGTGATAAGTGTGAAGAAGAGGAAAGCAGGTGGGTGGAGGAGAGGTAGGTGGGACTTGCAGTTTCAGATAGGAGAGGCAGGAAGGCCTCCTTTAAATACAAATGGGAGAGTGGTGAAGGGGCCAAGCATTGGCTTTCTGGGTGAGGAGTGTGAAAAGCAGAGGGAACGCAGTGCACAGGCCAGAGAAGGCAGCAGGCTCTATACTCCACTTCTAAGCTAAAGATGTTGATGTATCTAGAAGCAATGGAGAAAGTAACAGGGACTGGGATTAGAAATTTCTAAGAGGACAAATGGGGCAGAGCATTAAGGTCCAGGTAATGACTTTGGCTTTTACTTTGGTGGCAGGTGGTGGGGGAAGGTGATGGGGACTGGGGTTTGAACTCAGGGCTTTGTGTTTGATAGGCAAGTACTCTGTGATTTCAGCCACACTCCCAGCCCCTTTTTGCCTTAGTTACTTTTCAGATAAGCACCGGGGCTCTTTTGCCCAGGCTGGCCTTGGGCCATGGTCCTCCTACCTATACCTTCCGTGTGGCTGGGATTACAGACATGTACCACCATGCACCAGTTTGTTCGTTGAGATGGGGAGTGGGGCTTACTAACTTTTTGCCCCAGCTAGCTGCAAACAGCAATCCTTTTAATCTCTACCTTCCAACTAGCTGAGACTACAGGTGTGAGCCACCATGTGTGGGCCTGGCTTTTGCTTTTAAGTAGATGGGAAGGCGCAGGGGAACATTTGAGTAGAAGTGAGGCAAGACTGATCAGAATGACTCTGCTTGCTGATAGAGACTCAGGGGAGCCGCAGCCCAGTGGAGGAGGGGCTCAGTTAGGAGATGCCATCACAATCCAGGGAACAAATGACAGTGGCTTGGGCAAGAGAGTAGCAATGGAGGTAAGGGAATTACTCTGAATGTATAGTACATGTTGTCTTAATGGGATTTACTGATAAATGTGCTGTGTGTGAAAAGAGAAAGATTGCCCCAAATTTCTGACCTTGACGATTACAAAGAGTTGCTGTTGGTTTTCAGAAGACTTTGGGAGGAAATATGCAGATCTCAGCTTTATAACATGTTAAGTTAGAAGAGTGCTTTAAATTGAAAATGCTGGAGGTTTTTTTTTTTTTTATATCCATGCTTTTATTTTTAAAACAGAAAATGTGATTGAATAATGAAAAGACATATATATACTCCAGTATTCTCCTCATCACGGATGTGAGAGCAAAGCATTTGCAATGGTTTGTCAGAATACTTCCTGTTCCAGAACGAAATAGTCTTCATATTTCCTTGCCTAGAATAACAAGATACAGGCTTGTCACTCCTTCCAAACATATGAATTCCTGTGGGTGTGTTGACTTTGGTAATGGTGCATTTTGTGGATATAGGCAGCTGTGAGTGCACATGTGTGTATATGTGTGTGTGTGTATTATTCTTAAGACATTTAATATTTTTCACAGTAAGAAACAACACTGCTTTAGGAAGATTTTTAGCGTCTTGAACTGAGGCAAATTAAAGTATAACTCTTATTCTTCAGAAATAATTTATCATTTCATGTTGCTGAATCATACCATTAGTCATGAAACTAAACCCTGATATTTAAAAAGTAGCACTCATGTAAGTATCTCTTTTGAACATTTCAAGAAATCTTAAGCAAGTCTTTATGAGACATTAAATTGTAAATTTTACTTTGTTGTTTTAAATCTATGTGGAGAATTCATTCTTTTGGGTAGAGAATGAATTCCTGTGGTTTGGAATGCCAGTTATTCAGGGCAAGGTTAATAGAGTCATTTTGTGAGTTAAAAAGAGCTGTTTTACAGAAAGCCCTTTTGAACGTTGCCTTGTTTTACTTCCCTGAACTAGCAAATGTATCCCATATATTTGTTTAGGATTTTAAAATATCAGTATATTAATTTTTAGCAAACTCATTTTTCCAAATTGACATAACTTTGAAAATCAGCCATTTCTGAGAACTTTGCCCACGGCCTGTATTAGTCTTTCTAATAGTTGGGGTAAAATAAGCTTGCCAGAGTGAGACCTAAATACAATCATTCAAGTTGATTTCTTTCTAGAGTCACCATTCTGAGTAGGTCAGTATGTGGTTGAGCTCTGCCCATGAAGTCATCCCAAAATGACGCCATGTTTGGTGCTCTGCCTTCCTTAACTTTCTCCAAATTTGTCCTTGGCTTCTCTACTTCTAGCTAGTAGAAGGGATGGGGGAACATGACTGTAGGAAAGGGGCTTTGTAGACGGCTTGAAAGTTATCCACATGAGGAAGAATTCACAAAAGAAATTCGAGGAAATATATTCCCCAGCAGAGCAACCATAAGCCCAGGAAGAAGGGAAGAATGAATATTAAAGATTAAATAAGCAAAGTTCTGACACAGGCTTAAATAAGCAAAGAACAAAATAGTCAATTGTAAACATATTCCCAAAATAGCCATTTGATTAGAATCAATACAAACTTTCTCTGTTTAATATTGTACATCTAAAGGATTATACTTGTATCATGGAACAGAACAATAGGTAGAATTTCACTTAATACAGAATGACCAGAAGGCACATCCCAAAACCAGAGTCTCTTTCAAATTTTATGTTGCTTCGATTTACCTAATAGATTAGTGAAAGTAAGAAAATTTTTACTGTGTTTAGGTTAAAAAAAGTTTGGGTAAGAGTTCTAAGAATATTAAAAATATATGCCCCTACATTCTTGTTAGACAGTAATCTGAGGAAGAGAGGAAAAGGAGAGAAAGCAGATCAGTGCCCCATCCCCACCCTCAGCAGAATCACAAAAGAATTACTGCTTATCCAAAAGCACAAAAAGGAATTTCCCCTCACTCCCTTTCTTCTCCTTGGGCTAGTCTGTTTAACTTTAAAAGCAGAATTTTGCTTTTGCAAAGTGTACCAGACAGGAATTTGTTCAAATTCCTCAAAACCAAGCCAGGAAAAGTTCAGAAGTCTCAGGCATGCATGGCACATCTGTGGAGGCAAGCATGGTTCATCACAATACCGGCTCCAGGTTTGCTTTTCTGGGGGAATTTGGAGATGTCTCAGATTCACTGACTCACAGACTCCTCATTTTTAATAAGAGAGAGGTAAGGGTGAACTTGACAATGTGCTGATACAGAATTAAAACCTATAAAGGCCTACCATGTAATAGGATGGTTCTCTCCATCAGCATAACCTTAGAAAATCCTAGGGAGCTCAAGGTTATTACTCCTGTGGGTTCATTACCAAGAGTTTTCCTAGGTTTCCTGGGTTGGAGCTGTCTAATGAAACCCAGACTACCACGATTCCTCTATCCTCAGGCATGGGTTTTTCCCCATGACACAAAGAGGAGCTGGCATTCAAGGATGCTTGTAAAGGGGTAAGAGGGAGGCGAGACCTTCCTCTGCATGGTAATGAAGGCCCAAAACAAACTGCTGTCTGCTAGTTTTGGGTAATGTTTACCAATAGCAGGAACTCCAAGCCTGCCTGTACTTGGCTTTTCCAAGGACTGAGTGCATCTTTTCAAAGCCCCACCTGTTACCTCAGAAGGTGCAGGGAGGAGCCTAGGTTCTCAGAGACCACGAAAATTCACCTAGCAATAGCACCAAACTTCCAACACACAGAAAATCTGCTAGGACCCGGGGTTAAGACATGAGTGGATGGAGAGTCCAACCCACAATGCCACTTTCTAGCCAGGTGACCATGGCCAAATGGTTTAACTTGCCTCAGCTTCATTTCTTTATCTGTAAATGGAGTTACTGGGACTAAGGTGGCCATGAGAGGGAAATGAACTACATTCTGGCTCCTACCAACTTCTTGAGTCTCTGTCACTTCAATTAATATGGCTGTAATATCTTGTTTGAGATGCTGAGGTGGTGTGTGAACCAAGTAGATGCTGAAGCCATATAAGCAAGGGCTCAAAAGACATAGTCAGCCTAAGTACCATCATTAGGGAGCCAGGACAAAGATGGGGACAGGGTAGAGAGAGCACCTGCTGCACTCACTGACCTTGGAAGGATTTTCCAACATAAGAAGTACATTGCCCACTTTGCTGAGGACCAATAGGAGAGAAGAGTCATATGAGGAAAGAAAAGAGGGTCTGCTGAGCATGACAGCCAGAAGTCTGCAGAGAAGCAGAGGTGCAAAGCTAGCTTCCAGTGATGCCAATCAGGGCATCATGGCACCTCTGGCAAACAGTGGCCACGTCTGGCAGCAAGAGCATGGAACATGCTACCACTGACATCCAGGGCTCTGGCAACAGGTGTGGGTTACAGAAATTAGTGTGATAGTCCCTTCCTGGAACTCCTCCAAGATGACAGATGAGCAGACTGGACAGCTTTCAAAGTCTGTTGACCTCTGCAACTGTGTCTGTCTTTCTTCTCATTTTCTAATATATCCTTCCCGGTATGTTTTTTTCTGCATACTACACCAGGCCCTCTCCCTGACCCATTCTCTGCTGTTTACTTTCACATGCTTATTAAACCTCTGTCATATGCTTTGTCCAGATTAACGTACCTTGAGCTGTACGCCAGGCACTGTGCTAAGCTCTAGGAATACGCTAGTGAGAAAAGCAAAGAGGCTGCTCTTGCGGAGTTTACAATGTACAAAAGGAGAAAGAGAGAAAGAAACTTTGAGCCTTAAAACTTGGACAAAGTTTTTTACATTTTACCAATAAAATTAGATTTACAAATAGGATGCCTTACATTTAGAGGATCAGGACATTGTAGAGCTTCTGGGAAAAAGACAAGAGGTATCTTTGGACATGAATTTGTCATAGGAATTAAACCTTGAAGATCAGTGTGTTGGCCATTGTCCCTTTTTATAGTAGGAGGTAATCAACAATCCTAGCTCAAAGCATAAGGGCGACAAAATGTCCTTTTACCTCCCTAGACTTCAGTAATTTGTGCTGGATATTTGATATATGTCTATAAAGGCAGCAGCAAATTTTCAAGTTTAAGAGAAATATGAAACACACCTAGCATACTAGGTACTTATTCCCAGTCCCTAAGTATCCACCAGAGGCAAGAAGACAGACAGTGACAAGGCTGACCAAGTAAGAGATTTAGATAAACAGTCACCTTTATATCCTCATTTCTCAAAAAATAGACATCTGTTTGTCATTGCCAATCTTATTGAATGACTTTGTTATGGAGGTTCATGAAACTACTCTGTATAATTCTGAGCTATGTCAGAAAATGATAATAGTAATTTTTTACTGAAAAATCATTTGGATGCTCTTATATCTTTAAATGATGGTTATTAAAGCTCAAACAACTGACTTAAAGATTATTTGTAGCACACACACATACACACTACAAAGAAATTCATGCGTGACCTACATTGATTGATAGGGAAGACTAATGAGTTATACCTGCTGAATAATGAATTGGATAAAGGATTACTAAAGCTTTAAGTAATTGCTTAATATACTAGGCCTATTTCTCTATTGTTAGACTTTAGCTAGAATTTCCTGGGGTGAGTTTTCTATAGCCCTCCTGATCAAGGGTAAAAAGTTAATACTCCATCAGCCACCTGGCAAATGTGTGATTTCTCCCTTAATGTCATCAGCCCAGATACTTTTTAGAAGGGTAGGATTGCTGGCCAAATGATCTCTGACATGGTGCAGCAGTCTTGGTATATTAAAGATTGTAACACAGAGGTTTGGGACCAGTCAGGGGGGTCTCCCCATCACAATTCAACCTTACTTTGTGCTGAGGATGACAGTTTCAGCTACATGCTTTTAAAAGTGCATAAGCCACGCTGTGACCAAGCACACTAGACTATGTGTGAGCAGAGAACAGTTCCTTTAAACATTATAAACTTAAAACTACCATTTTAAACAAATGTGTTCATTTGCCTATATGGTTTACACTCTGCATTGTAAATAAAAAAGAAGCTATTTTGACTTCTGGTTTCTGCTCCAATTTGTAAAGAGTTTAGAGGTTATCAGTCCTACCCCTAAAACAAAAAAGATTCTGAACACATGGAAAACCAACACCCCTGAAAATTAACCATGCTTCTTAGATCTAACAGAGAATTGAAGCCATGGGGGGGGGGGAATCACTGCCAAATTTGGAAACAAGTGAATGCAAAGAATTTAAGCTCACTGGAAACAGAAGCTAGTGGATCCAGAGACACTTTACCTGTAATTGACTGACCATAGACCAGTTTAGGTATTAAAAACTCACCAATATTAGGGGATCCCTCTGCTTCCATGAGTTTTACCTCCTGAAGCTCTACCAGACTCTCATGGAGAGGTGAAGAAAGGTGCTGAAATGAAAGTATAAATATAAAATTATCAAAGTGGGAACAGAGACACTTAATTATGAAGTAGAGAGGAGAGTCAGTTGGGGAAGGTCATTAAAAAAGTTCCTCTAAATTTGAATATTCAAAGTATAAAGTGTTCTTTTTAGTTGGGGATGGGAAGGAGAATATTCAAGTGGAGTGGGTGACCTGTGCAAAGAAAATGAAGAAGCCTGACAGCCTTATGGTATTATGCTTGGAAAACCTTGATATATACAGAATTTATGTGCAGGAGTATAAAGGAGACCTTCAGGAAATTCTATCATGGTGACTAATTCTTCTCGGACTTCACTGTAATGATTTTTTCCACTTCACATGAATATATGGAATTAATAAGTAATTACTATTTTCTAAATCAAGATGTGTCCAAGTAGTCCTGTTCTTTCCAAAAGATAAAGTCAGTGTAACATCTGTTACAACTGCGAATTCACCACTTAAACCTTTTTGTTCATACTTCTGTTTCTTTTCATTTCTAAAAAGAATAAAGATAAACTTGCTCCATAGTGACAAAAAAGACAAAGAAATATTAAAATGAAGAGAAATGTTAACACTGATGAAATTAAATCTAGAATGCCTCTATTAATATCTGACAAAGATAAATAGTGGAAGGATCCAAGATGGTGGCTGGGGCACAGCCGCAGACCTCCTGAGCTCTGTCATCCAGAGACTTTGCTGAGAGGCTGGAGACATGCTTGACTGAGGTAGAGCACAAGGGAGAGCTGAAACATCAGCACTCTGAACCCCTAGCTTGTGGAAGGCTTCTCCATGCCATGATACACTAAAAGAACAGCTGGCACTGCACACCAAGACCCTCCCCATAGGTCCACGGAGCCACTGCTCTGTATGCTGTAGGATCTCCGATCCTCCAGCCCTGCTCCTTAGCTCCACCAGGGCTGTGCTACCCCAAACTCCCACCCCTCAGACCTGCACAATCTCTGCCAGATGAGCCCGTAAGACCTCACAAGCTGGAGCCACAGACATTCATGATCTCAGCTGGGCCATGCCCTCAGGCCTGCACAGGCCTCCACAATCTCTGGTGGCCTGCATCCCTAAAGCCTGCCAGGCCAGCTATCCACAGACAAGCAGGATCTCCACTCTGCTGGCCCATGCCCTTCAGGCATGTCAGGCACACCAGGCCCACCCTCCAAAGGCCCACTAGTTAGCCTCAACTAAAGGCCTCCACCCACAGGCCCATGGGACCCCACCCACTTGCCACCCGCCACAGGAGAGCTCC
This sequence comes from Castor canadensis, assembly GCF_047511655.1. NCBI lineage: Eukaryota > Metazoa > Chordata > Mammalia > Rodentia > Castoridae > Castor > Castor canadensis. The sequence goes on from NC_133395.1 coordinate 10,365,012, forward strand.
AAACCTGCCTAAGAGACACACAGTGACAGGTCTGGATGCTAAAGGAGTAACATCAGAAAAACTAGACTATAATTCTACTGTTCAAGAACTGGTGATTTTTATTCTGTTTTTTTTTCCCCTTCTTTAAGGGATTTGCTACCTGTTTTGCTGTTTGATCACCAATCATCTCTCCCATTTTTTGTCTTTTTTTCTCTTTTCCTCTCTTCTGTCTTCCTTTTATCTTTCCATCTCTTTCTCTTTTTTATCCTTCACTCTTGGTTTTGTTAGTATTAATATTGTTACCCAGCTAATACTAAATTACACATAGTCCAGGGATACAAATGGTACCGAGTGGAAATATGGGAAGAAGAAAAAGGGAGGGAAACCATTCTCCCCCCCAAAAATAAAATAGTACAGGATTTAGAGTGAAATGAAGAAAATGGATACCTAGATCCAGACTCCAACAAAACAAAGATAAACTATACCAAAGAACCCAACGAAGCCTACAAGAACACTCTGAAAGAAGAAATCCTGCAAGTAATTAATGAGAATTTCATAGAGATGTTACTAGACATGGTCAACCAAAACATACAGGAGGCACTCAAAAAATTCCAAGACAAGAAAAACAAAGACTATGAGAAAACCCAGAAACAAATAAATGAAATCATAAAAGCCCTAAATAAACACCAAACTGAAACTGAGACCACCATAAACAGAGAGATAAATGAATTAAGGGTAAAAATTGACAATATTTAAAAGGAAGTAACCCACAATATGGAAAACCTCAGAAAAAAAAGAATGAAATAGAAATAAAAAACAAAATGGAAGGCCATTCCATCAGAATAGAACAAATGGAAGACAGAATCTCCAAACTTGAAGATGAAATGGCAGTTAAGGGAAAAACCTGAAGAACTATTCGTTAAACAACTCAAGACCTGTGAAAAGAAAATGCAAGAACTCACTGACTCCATCAAAAGACCAAACCTGAGAATCATGGCCATTAAAGAAGGAGAAGAGGTGCAAGCAAAAGGAATGCATAATATATTCAGTAAAATAATAACAGAAAATTTCCCAATTCTAGAGAAAACTATACCCATTCAGGTACAGGAAGCTTCCAGAACACTGAACACACCTGACCAAAATAGAACTACCCCAAGTCATATCATCATTAAAACAACAAGTACAGAGATTAGAGAAGAATATTGAAGGCTGTAAGAGAGAAAAAACAAATAACATACAAAGGTAAACCCATCAAAATCACAGCAGACTTCTCAACAGAAACATTAAAAGCAAGAAGAGTATGGAGTGAGATCTTCCAAGCACTGAATGAAAATAACTTCAATCCTAGGATACTCTACCCAGCAAAACTATCACTCAAAATAGATGGAACAATAAAAGTCTTCCATGATAAGCAGAAACTAAAACAATATATGACCACCAAACCACCACTACAAAAAATTCTCCAAGGAATTCTGCACACAAACAAAACCATGAAAGGGCAGGCAATACCAAACCACAGGAGAAGAAAAGGCAAGAAAGTAAAGAGTAACATTGATTCAGCTGCACACAATCAAACCCTTAAACATAAAGACAACTACATGACAGGGATCACTATGTACTTATCAATATTAACACTGAATGTTAATGGACTAAATTCCCCCATCCAAAGACACTGATCGGCAAACTAGATTAAAAAGGAATATGAAACAATGTGCTGCCTACAGGAGACCCACCTCATCGACAGAAATAAACACTGGCTGAGAGTAAAAGGCTGGAAGATGATTTACCAAGCCAATGGCCCCCGAAAACAGGCAGGAGTAACAATATTTATCTCAGACAAAGTAGACTTCAAACCTACCTTGATCAAATGAGATAAAGGACACTCCATACTATTAAAAGTAGAAATACACCAAAAGGAAATAACAATTATCAACCTCTTTGAACCCAACATCAGTACACCCAATTTCATCAAACATACTCTGAAGGACCTAAAAGCATATATAGACTCCAACACAGTGGTAGTGGGAGACTTTAGTAACCCCCTATCACCAATAGATAGGTCATCCAAACAAAAAATCAATAACGAGATCCTAGAACTAAATCACACTAAAGATCAAATGGACCTAGCTGATGTCTACAGAATATTTCATCCAACTTCTGCACAATATACATTCTTCTCAGCAGTCCATGGAACCTTTTCCAAAATTGAACATATCTTAGGGCCACAAAGCAACTCTAAGCAAATATAAGAAAATAGAAATAATCCCATGCATTCTGTCTGACCACAATGCATTAAAACTAGAAATCAACAACAAAAACAGCAGTAAAAAATACGCAAACAATTGGAAGCTGAACAACACATTGCTCAATGATGAATGGGTCATTAATGAAATAAAAGAGGAAATTAAAAGTTCCTGGAAATTAATGAAAATGAAAACACGACCTACCAGAACCTATGGGTCACAGCAAAGGCAGACCTAAGATGAAAGTTTATAGCCATGAGTGCATATATTAAAAGAACAGAATGATCTCAACAATGACCTAACACTACAGCTCAAACTCCTAGAAAAACAAGAACAAGCAAATCCCAAAACAAGCAGTAGGAAAAAAATAATTAAAATAAGGGCTGGTATAGCTATCCTGATCTCAACCAGCAAAAACCCTTGTTCCTTCCTATTATTGCTTATACTCTCTCTACAACAAAATTAGAAATAAGGACAAAATAGTTTCTGCTGGGTATTGAGGGGGTGGGGGGGAGAGGGAGGGGGTGGAGTGGGTGGTAAGGGAGGGGGTGGGGGCAGGGGGGAGAAATGACCCAAGCCTTGTATGCACATATGAATAATAAAACAATAATAAATAAATAAATAAATAAAATAAGGGCTGAAATCAATGAAATAGAAACCAAAAAAACCACACAAAAAAACCCAAATCAGTAAAATCAGAAATGCAAAAAGAGACAACAAACACCATGGAAATCCAAGAAATCACCAGAGACCACTTTGAGAGCCTATACTCTAACAAATTTGAAAATCTTGAAGGAATGAACAGATTTCTAGATACTTATGACCATCCAAAACTGAACCAAGAGGATAATAATCACCTGAATAGGTCTATAACACAAAATGAAATTGAAGTTGCCATCAAGAGCCTCCCAAAAAAGAAATGTCCAGGACCTGATGGATTCACTGTTGAATTCTATCAGACGTTTTAAGAAGAACTAATACCAACTCTCCTTAAACTGTTTCATGAAATAGAAAGGGAAATAACACTGCCTAACTCATTTTATGAAGCCAATATTACTCTCATCCCAAAACCAGACAAAGACACCTCCAAAAAGGAGAACTACAGGCCAATATCCTTAATGAATATCGATGCAAAAATCCTCAATAAAATAATGGCAAACTAAATCCAACAACACATCAGAAAGATCATTCACCACAGCCAAGTTGGCATCATCCCAGGGATGCAGGGATAGTTAAACATACGCAAATCTATAAATGTAATTCAGCACATCAATAGAAGCAAAGGCAAAAGCCTCTTGATCATCTTAATAGATGCAGAAAAAGCCTTTGACAATATCCAACACCACTTCATGATAAAAGCTCTAAGAAAACCAGGAATAGAAAGAATGTACCTCAACATTGTAAAGGCTACATAGGACAAACCTACAGCCAACATCATACTTAATGGTGAAAAAACTGAAACCATTCCCTCTAAAAACAGAAATGAAACAAGGGTGCCCACTATCTCCACTCCTATTCAACATAGTACTGGAATTCCTAGCCAGAGCAATTAGGCAAGAAGAAGAAATAAAAGGAAAACAAACAGGTAAAGAAACTGTCAAAATATCCTTATTTGCAGATGATATGATCCTATACCTTAAAGACCCAAAAAACTCTACTCAAAAACTCTTATACACCATAAACAGCTACAGTAAGGTGGCAGGATACAAAATCAACTTACAAAAATCATTAGCTTTTCTGTAAACCAACAACGAACAAACTGAGAAGGAATATATGGAAACAATTCCATTCACAACAGCCTCAAAAAAAATCAAATACCTAGGAGTAAATTTAACAAAGGATATGAATGACCTCTACCAAGGAGAATTACAATCTCCTGAAGAAAGATCGAGGAAGACTACAGAAGATGGAAAGATCTCCTGTGCTCATGGATCGGTAGAATCAACATAGTAAACATGGCTATACTACTGAAAGCAATCTACATGTTTAATGCAATTCCCATCAAAATCCCAATGACTTTCATCCCAGAGATTGAAAAATCTGCTCTAAAGTTCATTTGGAAATACAAGAGACAGTGAACAGCCAAGGCAATACTCAGCAAAGAGAGCAATGCTGGAGGTATCACAATACCCGACTTCAAACTATATTACAAAGCAATAGCAATAAAAACAGCATGGTACTGGCACAAAAACAGAAATAAAGACCAGTGGAACACAATAGAGGACCCGGATATGAATCTACACAACTATACCCACCTTATTTTTGACAAAGGTGCCAAATATATATGATGGAAAAAAGACAGCCTCTTCAACAAATGTTGCTGGGAATAATGGTTACCCATCTGCAAGAAATTGAAACTAGATCCATGTCTATCATCCTCTACTAGTATCAACTCAAAATGGATCAAGGACCTAAATATCAGACCTGAAACTCTGAAGTTACTACAGGGATGAGCAGGAAACACTCTGGAACAAATAGGTATAGGCAAAGACTTCCTCTATAGAACCCCAGCAGCCCAGCAACTAAGAGAAAGGATGAATAAATGGGATTTCATAAAATTAAAAAGCTTCTGCACAACAAAAGAAATGGTCTCTAAACTGAAGAAAATCAATGAACCAATTAAGAAATGGGCAAGTGAACTAAACAGAACTTTCTCAAAAGAAGAAATTCAAATGGCCAAAAAACACATGAAAAAATGCTCACTATCTCTGGCCATAAAGGAAATGCAAATCAAAACCACACTAAGATTTCACCTCACCCCTGTTAGAATAGCCATCATCAAAACCACCACTAACAACAGGTGTTGGTGAGGATGTGGGGAAAAAGGAACCCTCTTACACTGCTGGTTGGAATGCAAGCTGGTGCAACCACTCTGGAAATAAAATTGGGAGACTTCTTAAAAATCTAAACATAGATCTGCCTGGAACTGAGGGGGGGAGGAGGTAAGGGTGGGAGAGGGGGCAGGGTGGAGAAATGACCTAAACAATATATGCACATGTGAATAAATGAATAAAAAAATAATAATAATATCTGACAAAGCTGTCTTCAGAGCAAGCCTTATCAAGGAAGAAGATCATCACTGCATAAATATAAAAGAATCAGTCCTCCAAGAAGTTAGGCAACCCTAACTTAACGTATACGTGCCTAACAACAAAGCATAAAAACATTAGCCCCTCTCAACTTGATGTATGTGTTCAGTGCTGTCCCAATCAAAATCCCAGCATGTTGTGTTGTGGACATTGAAAACTGACTCCAAAGTGTGTATGCAAAGGCAAAAGACCCAGAATATTCAACACAATACTGCATAAGAACAATGTTGAAATGGCCCCAAATTCAAGGAACTATAATGCTACACAAGTACCAGCTTTTCTGTAAAGCCCGTAGCTGTTCTAACAATTGCCTATTAATTTTTAAATTAATTAATTATAATTCTCCTACAATTTTATCTCCAGCATAGCTCTAATATCTGCAAAATCTTAGTATACAATCCTAAACCAACTAAAATTGAATCTGTAATATATCCCCTCAAATAGATTTAAACCATTTGAAAAATCTTTTTTCTTTTTTTTTTCCCTTTACTTTTGTGTGAAAAACCTTGTTTTTATACATTTCTGGGCTTTAGAAATTATGGAAGAAAGGGAACACAAAATAGAGGAAAAATGATTTGAATATTTTCATATGCTTTTATAGATGCAAAGGCTTATTAAGAAAAATTTCTCATATATACAGTTTCAAATTTTTAATAATTAGTTAATATTCCCTATTTATTTGGAATCATTAAACTGTAGTATTAGTGTTAATGATATTAGATTTAGTTTTATATTATCATAGTAATTTCTAAGTTGATAAAATTCAAATTTCCACTGTAAATCATATAAATTTGATTTTTATCATAACAAATAGAATCTTCAGTTTTCATTAAATCCATATTTGTATTTCATTTAATCTGTATTTGTTATTTGTATTTCTTATAGTTACTGAAAATTACATTTGCTTAATATCACTGGTGTATCTTTCCTTCTTTCCCACTTAGATCTGAAGTGAATTCTAATATGCTTCTATGAGCAATGTCAATTATCCACTTTCAACTTTGGTTGATATTTTATCCTGTGCTTATTTACTAGTTCAGTCAACCTTGCTATTAAAAACAAACAATAGATTCTTGCTATTGTGGCTATTCTGAGGTGAACATGCAAGGTCTACCTCTTAGTTTCTAACATTTTATCTTCAGTGTTTGTGCATAATAAAGAGATATGAACTATTTTTTCCCAAAACAGAAGAAAAAAATATTAGTACTTTTTCCAAATTCCTTTTGTAATTTGGGATTGTGATGAAATTCTTACGCCATAACTATTAAGTTGTGTCCTTTTTGCCTTGGCTTCTTTTGACTGTAGTTCCTAATAAACCTTTCAAATATTAGTGGTAAAGCTAAAGAGACCATATTCCTGGCATGATTTATTTTGTTTACTCTTGAGAAAGCATAAAAGCTCCTAGTTAATACTGATTTAATGCTTTCGTGGTGGCTAACAAGTGTCATCATTGCCCTAGGGTATCCATGGGAAGCTGGGTACCAGGATGATGGTGGATTGGCTAATCCAACATTATATGGACAAGAAAGTCATGGACACTCACTTTGAGTGAGCTAATTGGGGCTAAGTGTAAGTTTCTTTAAATCAATTAGTATAAAATAAATTTCCAAGAAATTTTTTGGCTCTGAAATAACTGCTCCTCAAAGGAAGATGGGTAGTTCCAAAACAGAGGGACATCTGGCAGGACTTCTTTGCTCCCTTTGCTCCCAGTCTACCTGGAAGGTGCCCAGCCCCAGAAGGCAGGAAGTGTTTTCATTGGCATGTGAGTTCAGTGTCGTTGGAATGCTTCTACTTTAATACCTAAGTTTCACAGCCAAAGTCAGCAGCCAGCCTTGTCAACACTTATTTTCCATTTGTGAATATTGTGGCTAAAGAGTTCACATCTCCTTTTCTACAAGTATTTTCTGTTCACAATGCAGAAGTTTAAACATTTTCTAAGTTTGAAGAAACACTTTTCAACTAACAATTTTATTACTTATAAAAAATTTAATGTAGAAAACATGTAAAATACATGTACTTTTTCCTATATGATCCTTCTTTGATTTTATTGCAAATTTTAGGTGCTGCAGACAGTGAAGTTTCAACAGTGAGGCACAGTTGTGCCATTGTCAAAACTAGAACTAAAACTCAGAAATATGAAACTTGGAAATATGTTTTAAAGTGTTTATATAAAATAAGGAATTTATGTTTGTTCCATGTTCTAGAATAACAAATAAAAATGTCTTGTTTCTCTTGTTTTGTTATTTTTGAGGTCACATGGCAGTTTTTAAGCTGAGTGGGTGGGGCTCATTGGTTGAGTATGTTGACCAGTTATGTTAAAAATGATGAAGTTATAAAGTTATTTCACAGTCTATCACAAGGTTATATGAAGGGGAAATACTTGAATTAATTATTTTGGAAGTACATTTTAGTAAACTTGAACATGAATTCAAGAAATAGAAAACATTGTTCCTAAAGGTTTTGTTCATTAGAATAAATTATACATTAGAATAATTATCAAAGTGACATCGTTCCAAAAAATCTCATTCTATCTGGTGTATTGCTCAGTAAGTCTCTGCAATGCAAGATGGGTCTTTTTGGCTAATGTCAGCCAGGTAACATTTTCACTTCCTAGAAGTGGATATATTCAACCTCAGTGACAAAGGTTTACTATATTGAATCCAGATGTATGCTTTAAAAAATATACATACCTCATTTTTTAATTGTCTCATGAAGAAAGATTTCATTTATGATAGCTACTGTTGGGTAAAATTTACTCTTACTACAAACCCAACTAACAGGATTTGTGCTGTGAGTTTGTGTGAAGAAGAAAATGTTGAGGTGGTGAGGAGAAGAAAGACACAATAGTGACTCTCACACCTGACCACTGGTGTAAGTACTCCTTAAATAAAATCTGTATGAGGGATGTGAATTGAGATTGGGCAGATTATTGGAGGCTGGGGAAACTGAGAATTCACCAAAACAGAAAAGAATCTTAACGTACATCTTGTCCCCTGCAAGTGGGCTCAAGCTACAAGTTACAATTTAATTAAGGAAGCTGCCAAGTGGCTCTCACGCAGCTCACTGCTACCTCGGTTCCCTGTGGAGCCTGCACCTTCTCCACGTGCCTTGAGCTGCTTAGCACATGTGTAATTTACACTCTGCTTCATGGGCCAGAGAGAGCAGGATTTCATGGATGAGGATTTGGAATTAGTCTCTTTTCTCTGTGTTTGTCCATGAAAATATTGAATGCCTCATCTTGATTTAGAAGCTAAACCTGGAAAATTTGCAAAAATCAAAAGGTGGTGTTTGTGGTTTGTCTAAGAATAATTCAGAAAATAGTACTATAATTGTGCTGTGAACATTTTTGTACCATATATTTCAGTCAAGTATGTAATATTTTTCATTTAAAAGGATAATCGCTTTTTTTCAGTTGTGGGGATCACACCCAGTGCTTTATGCATACTAAGCAAGAGTTCTCCCATTGAACCACATCCCAGTCCCCTTAGCTAATAAACTCCTAATGTCTTATTCTACAAATTATATACCCCTCCTGGAGATATGTGTGCAACCAGTGCGAATCATGAGTCCTCTCTCTCTCTCTCTCTCTCTCTCTCTCTCTCCCTATCCCCTTCCCCTTCCCCTCTTATCCAGGGTCTTGGCATGTGGCCCAGGCTAACCTCAAACTTGCTGTTCTGCCTCAGCCTTCTGAGTGGTGTGCACCACCACGCCCAGCTTTAGTCAACTTATTAAATTGCAGAAACACAAAATTAGCGTTTTCTTTTAATGTAAGATTGTCGAAACCACAAACTGATAAAGACCAATGCAATGGTACATCTGGGGTTCTCTCAATCTGGGGTTCAGGTGAAGCTGAAGTCTTACGGATAGAGGTTGTGGATGCTGCTTCCCACACATTCTGTAATGCAGGCTTCCCAGCAAATATCATCCCTCCCCAAATGTCACCAGTACCAAAGCTAATGAACCCTGCATTGGAGCATCAAGTAGGTACATCAGTAGTATTCTCTTAATGGCCAGTTTTATTTTCCGTTGACACTTGGGCATTTAAATAACAGGAGATCTACCAAACTTCACACTGGCAGTACAACTTACCTTATGGTGGCTTGAGCAAATTCCCTTTAAACTATTCAAAACTGTTTGTTTGTTTGTTTCCTATTAACTCTGTAATTTAATAATACTGTTGTTCAGAGAGTTTAGGGGGGAGAAGGGACCCAAACAGTGTATGCACATATAAATAAAAGACAAAAAAGTAAAATTTAAGGTTGACATTAGCTATAAAAAAAAAGAGAGAGTTTAAAAATAGAATTTAGCAGAATAAGACAGGATTTATACATGCAACCCTAACCAAACAAATGGGCCACCCCATGGTGAAGAGGCTACATTTGTAATAACAGAAGTGTGCCAAGTTCAAGCTCTTTATGTGTTTTTCTTATTTGACCTCCTTTCAGGATTAAATATTTAGTCTTGCAGTTTCAGATGAGAAGATAAGCATCTATTTGGAGTTTAAGGTTGATTTGCCTCCACATTTTATGTGCTGGTTAAGGGCCCTAATACCTGACAACCATTCACCTAGCGGGAAAGGGACACACAGATTTTTTTTCACTTCCAACTGAGGGGTGCTGAAACTAAACTTAGAAGATGCAAAGCCAATGTGCTTATCTCTAAAAGGGGTAGTGTTATCAGAGTCAGCTGGAGGAACAGAATGAATAACTTAGAAAAGCTTGAGGGAAGCTGATGCTGCTGAGTGACAAGAATGTGCTTCAGTGTTGTCACTTTGCCTCCACCCCAGATGACATTCTGTTTCCAGATGGGAATTAAAGTCAGATGGTCAGGTCAAATTCATGAAACATCAAGGTGGGTTAAAGGACCACATAAGACCACAAGTATACACAGCAGGGTGACCTGGGCAAAACAGAAGATTGTTCTCTGGAAGGTGCAGCAGGGACTAATTCTGCTCACTCTGGACCTGCTGTGCTTCCCAAGGCTGAGAGTAGATTGTTAAGGGACTGAGGCCTAGCCAACACCAGACAGACAGGCTCTTAACTGACTGTGGTGGAGTAGGCTGCCTCAGGAAGTGGTTAAGATTCAGGAACATTGCCCTGACAACCTAAACATTGAAAGAGAGGGTGGAATGTATGATCCAAAAGTGAGCCTTTTTGGTTCTATGAGGAATTGTGAGTGTGGAGATGAACTTAATTATTCAGATTAAGGCATTACCTATTTACTCATTTTTATTGAACTGTCTCAAACTTGCATCACCAACCCACCAACCCCAAGTTCCTGAATTCCTTCACAGTAGATCAGGCTTACCATTTTATAAGTCTGTTGTCTGTTGGGTACTCATAAACAAAAGGCTTCATCTGGTCAGACAGCCCCTTTGAAAACATCACAACATGACAGATGCTATTGTGGAGGGAACACTTGTGAAAGGGTGAGATCACATGGTCAGAAAGGAAGCCAGAGCAACACAGGAGTCAGAATCCCTTTCTTTATGATAACCCACTCTCTTGGGAATTAATGGGATCCCACAAAAACTACATAACTTCCTTCCAGGACACCAATGACTAATTACCTTGCACTAAGACTCACCTCTTAAAGGTTCTATCACTTCTTAAAAAGGACACATTGGGGACCAAGCCTCCAGTATATATACCCTTGGGGGACAAGCCACATCCAAATCACAGTGGCTATGATTAGACCAGAACAAAAGATGTTTTGTACTTAGAGAGGGATTCACTGGTGGACCCCAGATTTGTAGGCTTTTATTAGTTATCACTACAACTTTGTGTCTCAAATGACACAAATATGTTTAATGTGCATATGCAACCTATGACTAGAAGAAACAAATGAAAATATTCCCAAAACACATTTGGGAATATTTTTCATGGAAAAAAGGAGTCAGCAGAAGATGGCAAAATATAATCCTAAAGATAATCAGAACACATGGGAATAAGATTTTATTCAAGTTTCAGGTCTGTCTCAATGAAGATAGCCAGTAGAAAGTTTGAAGGTCAGCATTTTTCTTTGACATCTAGATTGCAATCTTCTTATGCCATGAAGTTAAACCCCCTGTGAAAGAGATCAGAAAGAATGAATGAAATTAGTGAAGGACAGACTGCAGGAGGTCTCAAAAGGTGATAATGGGCCAAGAAGACACTTCTCCTTCCCAGGAAACATTTGTCTGCTCCTGAGAGACATCTCTGCCCTCGGACAATACACAAAAAAGGTTATAAAACCCAATCTCCAACCTGACCCACGGGACCACCAGTTTCCGGTTCCCCCTGCATGCCCCAATGCAGCCTTTCTCTTCTCTTCTCTACAAATAAAATCTTTCTGACCTTTACTGCTGGAGTCTGCCTGTGCTTTCATTCTCAGAGTGGACCCAAGAACCCTGAACACCTGAAAATTCCTGCATGTGTCATCTGTGCATCATTAGGAGAGCTGATGAGCTGAATATCTTCTTAATGACGCTGCTTCTTGTACAACTTTAAGGTTCTGGGAAAGGATTTGGAGCAGGCTTCATTGTTCTCTAATAAGGGAATATATCATATTCCCAGGTACAATTGTAGAATCATTATTCATTTAATAAAAAAGTGTTCATTTTAGCCAGAAATTTTTGCACCATAATTAAAGTAGACCAGAAATATTCTGGATTGTATTTTGAAAAAATATTTCTTATTAATCAATATTTTCTGAAGTTTCTCACATTTCATCCAATAATAAAGACTTTCCAGTTTATGTGTAACGGGCTTTTAAGTTTATATATATATGTGTGTGTATATTTAGTGATTTTTTTTGAAAGTCAACAAAACATAGTGTCAATTACTATTAAAAACTTTCTTTTGCTTCCAAATCATCTATACAATATTCATCTTGAAGAACTGATTTCTTAAAAGCAAATATTTGAGAAATGCCTGCCTGTGTCTAAAACTATGTGGTTATTTTTATTGACAGTTCTTGAGTGTCTCTCTGTGCCTGGCACAGAAGTGAAAGAGTTTTAACCTGGGAGTGCTCACACTACTAGAGGTGCCAGAATTCAGTGTTATAAGTGACATGATCCAGGTAAACATAAGGATGTCTGGCCTGAGTGGAGAGGAACTGAGTTCAGCTGAACATCCAAAGAGGAGTCTGCTGAAAGGTCAGAGGGAAGTCACATGGGGCTGGCAGACATCAGGACATGTATAGCATGACTGGGCAGCAAGACCTTCCTCCTCAGGGCACTCACCACAGACAACAAGAGGATCCTGCATTTGATTTTCGTATGTTTGAATACTAGTCAACCATTGGAAAATCTTTTCAGGAGTGATCTTTTCTGATGTTTTGCAAAGCCAGAGGCAGAGAAATGATGAGGAAAGGCTGTCATGTTCGATTACCTTTGACCGTGCAGCTGTTAGAGACATCCTCAAAGCCATTTTTACCTAGTGCAAGGCACATAAATGGGAAACATTTCTTTCAGCAGTCAACATTCATTTTCCTGCAGAATTTTTACTTATATTTTCTCAATTTTCTTATCTCTTTGTGTAAACAAACCCCGCTCTTTGAGCTGCACTGTGGGTTCCTACTTCTTTCTCTTTTTCCCTTTGTGGAAATAGGAAAAGAAGAGTGAAATCTTCAAGATTACATATTGCACCTTCAATTTTTTTCCTTAATTCCAAATAAAATCTTCCCTATAGATGTAATAAAGAAAGAGCTAGGCAAGTGGAGGGAGGATAACTTTCAATATTCCTCTCAGATTTAATCTTATATTGACAATCCCCATATTTTACCTAAAAGTATTCAATTGGTGAAGCTGTTAAACTTTAATGGTGACTCGTAATGGCAGTTCTGCATACACTTTTCTGTTTTTATGCAATAAGTAGAAGAAAATAAGGGACATAAATTATTTCTTTTATGCTAAAATTGTCTTTCATATTCAGTCCACAAAAGTAGAAGTGTTGTACATTTGCAGTAAAATGAATCTTTAATGGAAACAGTCACCTCTGCTTTCCATTGGCATTTTATTATTTATATGTACTGTTTTTCTCTGAACCCTTGTTTTAAAAGCCATCTTCTTGTGTGAGTTCCCTGATACGCTACAAACTTAGCCTTAGTCCTTTAGGAAATAATTAACTTCATCCAAATAATAAGAATCAAAAATATTCCCCTCTTAAAACCCAAGTCTCAAGCAAGAGAAAATACAGTGTGTTTAAAAAAAAAAATCTGAGATGCGTAAGCTAATAAGTGGGTTCAGTTTCTGGTTCTGTCTTTTTTCTGCCTTGAGCACCTTCATCAACCAGTGATCTTCACCTTCCTTCTCTGTGAAATTTGATTGAGAATATCTGTCCTCATCCCCACCTCATCACCTACACCTACCTAATGAGAGCTAGCCTTAGCTAAACATGCTTTACAAATACCAACTGTTATGGCAATGACTTACCAATGTACAAACTATTTTTAAGATGAGAGACTTGTACATGGAAGCTCGAAAGTTTGTCTCATAGAAGTAAATCAAATTGCTTGGAAAGTATGTGGGGATGGTTAATGAGTACAGAGGTGGAATCAGGTAGCAGCAAACTTCTAATGTTCTAAACTTCTAATGTACAGTGGGATAACTATGGTTGAAAACAACTAATTCCATATTTCAAAGTAGATAATAGAGAAGATTCTGAATGCTAACTTAGGTGATGGATATGCTAATTACACAATGTATACATGTATTGAGATATCAAACTATACTCCGTAAATGTGTACAAGTATGTTATCTTCATTAAAAATAAAAATACATTTTATAAAACAGAAAAGAGTCAATGCATATAGAAGTTATATTCTACATAAAGTATGTTATACGCATTAATGCATAATAGGCCTTCACTAAACAGGGCATGTTTTCCTTCTTTCTCTCAGCTTTGCTTTCAAGCCTCTTCATTTTTCACTATCTGCATCTGCAGCGTGTTTCCTGCAGGCATCCCTACTTTGTTTCTGTGTGCCTTGATGTTCCTTGATGCTAACCCTTCTTCCTGCGCTCACAGGCCAAGAGACAATGAGGCCCACTGCAAGAGCAACCCCCTTCTTAGTTTAGGCATTTGGTCATATGCACTGAAATTGTACACGTCTGTGTGTTTAGAAGATTTGTGGGTGGACATTGGCTTATAGTTTGCAATAATGTAACAGATTCATTGAGGTCAGCTATTTACCAGTTTTATGAATAACAAAACAAATTATATTTTAGAGACAACTTTAAGTTGATAATATATATTTATTTGTAAGATTTCTCATAAATGTTCAAGGCATTGAGTAAAATTTTCCATTTTATAATAAAAATGATACCTGAAATGTCCTAACCACTTGCCATAAGCCAAGACTTTACAGGACTTGTCATTTAATCCTCACAGCACGAGGGGCGCTGTACAAGGAGGCAATCAGGAGGCAGGATGTCCTCACAGATGTATCAGACTTTGTTCCAGAATGACTGGATTAATTCTAGCTGCCATAATCACTATTTTGTACCCTTGAACAAGTTGCTCAATTTTGACGTGCTTTAGTTTCCCTATCTCATAATGTTATAAGAATAAAATCTATTTTTTCCCTGCATGGCATTTTAGGAAAAAAAAATCTGTCCATGTATTTGAAACTTTATTTTTTTTCTTTATGTATCCACTCTTTATTTTTTATTATATTATCACTGCACTGGGGTACATTGTAACATTTACAAAAGTTCTTACATATCATAGTTGCATTTACACCCTCCCCCATCATTCTCCTCCTTCTTAGAAGAATTTTCAGTGAGAAAGTATTCCCTAAAGATTAAAAACACACTCTAATGATCTAGGTGCTTAGTAAGCATCATCAAATGGAGCTTAAGACAGCTCCATCACATTAATTTATGGATCCTGAGATACTTCAGTCCCCCAGTGAGAAAGTGATCCTAAATGCAACCCAGCTCTCAGGTTGATTTCATTTAGGCTAAAACTATCGAAGATGCTTTTCAACATACTCAAAGTTAAGCACCAAGTGCAAGCTTATAGGGTATGCATTCTTTTTAAAAAATCATACCTGTACTTTTCCTTGATGTGAGATGCACCTACAAGTAAGGATATACATAAAATTATTTTATTTCTAGAGAAATTACCCTTGCTTGAAGCCAGACTCAATTTTATCAAAATACTAAGAATCAAAACAATATAAAGTGTCTCGTGTGATTTTAATCTCTTTAGGGAAGAGCTTTTGTTATTGAGAAAATGAGCATGGACAAATATCGTTTCTCTGAAAACTCTTTTCCTCTTTCCAAAGCCAACCATAACTTGATCTGGTCCCTCTTGACAGGCACCAGTATATTCACTGTGTACGAGGCTGCCTCTCAAGAAGGGTGGGTGTTCCTCATGTACAGAGCAATTGACAGCTTTCCCCGCTGGCGGTCCTACTTCTACTTCATCACTTTGATTTTCTTCCTTGCCTGGCTCGTTAAGGTACTGGAAAAATTGTACTAATGACGTCTGCATTTTGCGATGGTTCTACATGTCTTTTGTTTCCTCATTCCCAGTGTTGGGTAACTGTGGTATGTCGTTTTCTTTCAGAATGTGTTTATTGCTGTCATCATTGAAACCTTTGCAGAAATCAGAGTCCAGTTTCAACAAATGTGGGGATCGAGAAGTAGCACAACTTCCACAGCCACCACACAGGTAGCGTAGTGTGGAGATGTTGTTATGTTCCATGCGCACATACACAGATCCCCACCCCCATATCTGGGGGAGCACGAGGAAGCTCTGGTATAACACATTTCTGCAACCTGACAGGGAGCTCCTGGAAAACACAGGTGCAGTTGTGCAGAACAACCAAACCAGACTTACTCTGTGGTGGGATGAGAGCATCTGTATTTTTAACAGTTCTATGGGTGGTTTTGATACAAAGCTAACCACATTCATTATGAATGTTATAATTTGATTCTGATTTCACAAGTCCTCAAAGGGCTTGCAGAGCAAGTACAGCAACTATGAAATCTCCCCTTTTCTTTATTCGTGTAATTGCAAGCCTATATAATGGTCCTTAGGTACAGGATTAGAATTTAAGGAGTGAAAAATACATTTTATTCAGAACCAATCATGGTACAAAAAGCCCCCAACCCAAACCTCTAATTTTTGAGGAATCACTACATATTCAGAAGGGTTTACATAAACTCCTAAGAAATTAGAGGTAGCCCAGAACACGACTGAAAGCAGCAGAGCGGTTACTTATACAGGAGGGTGGTTCAGATCCCATGTCTTTGTTTTTAGCTTGGTTTTATTTTGTGTTTGCTTTTGTGATGGACAGAAACAGAAAGGGTAGGTTCATGTATCTTCTAGTACGAATTCTTATAAAAGGAGAAAAAAAGAAAAATTCCAGCATCAAAAGTAAAGTGATTTAGTATCCTACAACTATTATTTTAATATTAATTCTAAAAGAAATGTAAATTTGTAAATACTTGAGTAGGTTTATTGTGACAAAATTATCTGTGAAAGGGTCAAGGTACAAATTTTACTTTGAAAATCTTCACATTTAACTTTTAAAAATAACATACTCTTGTGCAATTAAACATAGGAATATCTAGGGAAAGCCTTATGATGCTGATGCATCTTTTTGAAGAAGTTCGAATTCTCCAGCCAGTTCAATACAGATGAAACAGTGCTAATCTTATTCAATTATGACAAACAACTATTCGAACTTCCATGAAAGATTTTTTTTAACACTCTCTAGATTGTGTCCTGGATGCCATGCAGGAAAACCTTCAAGGAAGCCACCCCATCAAGTTACTTCTGCTCTCATTATTTTTGGCCAACCATGAGGAATAATAAATTTTCTAGTCCATCCTGAGGTTGACAGGCTCTTGAAGGATGTGTTTTCTGTTACAGACATTGAGACTAAAAGGAACATAGGACTGTGAACTCAGCACTTAACTCACATGCAGTGCTCCAGGGAGATGCCCTAAAAAGTCTTTAAATAGGGTTCTATTTTGTTTATTGAGTAACTCTGATGGATAAAATCACAGCTGGAAAAAACAATGTTTGGAAGCCCCACCAACTCAGCTAGCAGTTATTGTGGAAAATGAAATGTGAAGACTTTAAACAAAGTTGTACAAAATTATTTTGATGCAAAATTGCACTTAATCAGGAGGCATAAATCAGTAATTCAGAGGGAATGCATCTAGATGTTGAACAAAAGTAATCACACAAAGAATTGTGGAAAACCTTCATTAAGAAAAATGCTGTGACTGAGGTCCCTGTTGCTAAGCGACCAAGCTCGGCAGGCAGCCTCTTGGTGCAACACCACTTAGGCAGCCTAGCAACAGGCCTCAGGCCCCACCCACCTTTAATGGCCACTGTCAAGAGGCCCCAGATGCTTTTATGTATATAGAAGGGAGCGATATCATTTGCTGTCATTCTGTTGCATTTGTAAAATCTGACCAAACTCTGTGGACAAGGACTTCTCTTTAAGTACTTTAAAACACTAAGCTCTAAGTTTCTAATTCTACAAAACAGAGTCTAAGAAAATAAAATAATGACAGCTATTGTAGTGTAAAGCACAGTTTTTCAGACATGAAGTCCATTCTTGCTTTTCTCTAGTATATCAAAAATGCTCAGTTTGTATGCTTTTCTCACCAAAGGACTAAAGAGGTCCTGGGCACACTGGATTTGTCTATTTCTCTAAGTCTGTAGACTTACCATGACAGCCATGTGTGTAGAAACACACAGAGAGAAAGAGAGAGAGAGAGAAAGAGGGGGGGAGAGGGAACCTGACTCTAACATGGACCATTCACGGGTAAAAGGCAATCAGTGATGAGAACTTTTTCTTTAAAATATCAAAGCAACTGTTTTCAACTGAATGGTCAACCACCATCGTGTGCCTCTGAGTTCAGCACAGAAGTAAATTAAAGAAAAATGAATGCCAAAGATCCTGTGAAGACCGTAATACAATACATCACAGAAAAACAAAGAGAAAATGATGTGTAGAAGCCCTCAGATTCATATTTTTGAGTTAGCCAGCACTCTGAGGGAGCTTGTGACTTTGACACTCGTACAATTCCTAGATGTAGATAACGTCACATTATCAATGACAGATTAAGTTATAGGTCAAGAGATTCATACCCTGATGACCTAGTGACCACAAAGATGGCTCACAATAGGAATGGTCAAGCCACAGTTTTTAGAACTGTGACCCCAGCACTGGATGTTAGGACATGCAGATGTGCTGGTAGGCAAATTCCTGATCATAGTATCTCTAATCCATACCTTCACTCTGATTTTTTGACGCCTCACTTTAGACACCTGCCATCAGTCCTGAGACCCCACTGGCTCAAGCTACAGACAGCCTATTCCAGCTTTTCCCAGAGTAGAACTAAAAGAACTGCTAAACTTTAGGGACACCCAAGACTACTTTCCTGTCATGCATAGTGATAGAAGACACAGGGCAGGCTCTGTCAGTCAATGAACACCTAACTTTTATAAACAAGCATACTCCAGTGGGGTCCTGTTGGAGGTTTGATAAATAAATGTTCTGCATATAAAGAGAGCAATAACTTCTGCATTTGTTATCTTTGATTAAGCACTCTCACTGGAGTGTGTTTTCTGGA
Source organism: Castor canadensis (assembly GCF_047511655.1). Classification (NCBI taxonomy): domain Eukaryota; kingdom Metazoa; phylum Chordata; class Mammalia; order Rodentia; family Castoridae; genus Castor; species Castor canadensis. The sequence continues at coordinate 10,383,902 of NC_133395.1, forward strand.
TTATTAATGCAGAAAAATTCATAAGAACAATAAGAGTAGAAATGATGAAGAAACAGGAAGTTTTCCTTTGCAGTTCCATCTATAGTCTCAGAATATGCCTACAGTAATCTTTTATAAATGTGCAGTGCTCAGTGGAAAAGCACAAAGGCACAGATGAAAAGACATGAGCAAAAATGGAAAGAATTTCTCCACCAAAAAGAAAATAAATAAAAGACTTTATACAACTTAATGCTCAATAATAGTACTTTAGGAAAAATCTGTTTACTGTGTTCCAAGGCCGTTAGTTTCCACATGAAAATACACCATTCAAAATATGTGAGAAAGCAATTTAATGAATGCAGTTCAGGGATGGGCTGTTCCAGTGTGGTGCCACAGTGAGCCCCTTCCAGTAAGAAGCCTTGGAAGGAAAAGTGAATGCATTCGTCATAGGAACCATATGTGAGAATTAAATTTAGTGAGACTGAGTCATTAAATGTATTATTTAATAATGAAATCAGGCCAGATGTCCACTCTCATTATTTTCTTTAATAACTGTTACCTATTTTTAAATAATTGATTTTGAAAGAATTTAAAGAACATAAGAATTTCAAAATAAACATTAAATTTTCTCCACATTGTGTGTGTGTGTGTGTCTGTGTGTGTGTCTGTGTCTGTGTCTGTGTCTGTGTTGGGTTTGGAATTTCAATTCAGCTTTAGTGATTCCCCCTCCCATGATTCCTTCTCTCACCATCTCCCAATATATAACCTGATGATAATGGTGAGGTTTTTGCCTGTAAGAACCAAAAGCATTCTTAACTATTTTATAAACCAAGTTACCTTTTACAAAACTCTACCAGTTGCAAGCTGACAAACCTGAGATAATTCTTAAGGCTAAAATCTCCATGATTCCCAAGTGATTATACTAAAAGGAGGGCGCTCATGTAAATCCTTCATGTTCTGATGGGTGACAGTCCACTAATTCATAACATCTCATCAAAATCACTAACATACATTGAAAGTGGCACTGAGCATGGTGCAATAATTTTACAACCTGTCTTATTTAATTTTCACAATAATATTATCATACCCATTGACTTATAACCTGGGACTCAAAACCAGGTTGCTCAACTGCAAGAGCTTTCTGTTTTATTCATTGTGAGGGCCTACCCACATTTTAATTTAGCCATTTCAAGCCCTATCAGTCCTACAGTGTCTTTGCTCTAGCCATATGCTAAATTTCTCTTAAGAAGACAGTACTTACTGTTGTCTGAGAGGGATATTTTTGTATATTGGTATTAAGAATATAAATTAAGAAGTATATTCTGCAATATATATCAAAGGGCTAAAAAAGTATATGTACCATTAGATCAAGTGATTCCACTTCTAGGAATTTGTCCTAAGAATTTTCAGTAACAGTTAAAGATTTATATTTGAAAATGTTTAGGAAGTATAATGATAAATAAAATTGAAAACAATCTGAATCTCTAGTATTAACTTGTTATTGATTATAAGTTATGAAACTGCTTTAAATACAAACCATTTACATAATGGTTGAGTTTTATTGACATGAAAATTTGCTGACAACATATTAGTACAAAAAATCTCTTGTGGATGTGTGTTTATGGAGTATGTATGTGTATATGTGTATATAAAATACTTGTAAGTTTAAAATGTTAGTGGAGATGAGTTAAAATTTTTTTTATTTCTCATCCACATTGTCGAGGTCTTTAGCAGTAAATATCTTTAATGATATAACAAGAAGGGAAAAGTTAAGGTAATTAAAACAGAGGAAATCACTGAATATTCTATCTAAGCCACTGGCTGCAAGGGTCCAAATGCTCAAAATAAGCAACTTAGGTCAGATGGATTTGTGGTCTCTCTCAAGGAAAGTCAAAAGAAGGCATTTGGGGTTGGAATGGTGGTCCACATTGCCAGGGAGCCAGGCTCCTTGCACCTTTCTGTTCCACCTTGCATAGACTCCTTTCTCAAAGTAACCCTGTGGGCTATGATACCTGGTGTAGCTGGAACTCTCACATCTGATTCCAAACAGCAGAAAGGAGGAGATTTTTTTACTGTCATCCTATAAGCTAATATGTGGTTCAAGACAAGCTTCAGGAAAGAACAAGAATTACTTTTTGGGTTTTTTTTTTTTTTTTTGAAGGCTTAGTGCTCCCATAAAAACTCTCTGACTTGGAAAGCATGGAGAACAGAAGAACCACTGCCAGTTCCCACCATATGCTTCTCAAGGAATTAAGTCTCTGAGGACTCCTGACTTCTGCTAGCCAGCCCACCTTCTATCTCAGACTTACTGATCCACGAACCGACCTAAATATTTTGTAAACCAGGAACTGAGAGAAATTGTGTGATTTTCCTTTACTTTAGTTGGTAAAAAGGAGTGACCTCCAGAGAACTGTTTTACTGACAGTTAAATTGATTCATTTGATTTTGGTCTGCTGGAAAAATAATTTAATAGAGAAAATTATTCTTCTATGACCATCAAAGCAAATATAAGCCCCAGGAATGCTTTGTGCTGTGACAAGACAGTACAGGATGTATCAACAGAATGTTCCCAACTAGTGACTGACAGGGGTGGCTTTGTCTTTTGTCTTTAAAAGGAGAATCTCAGAATTCTGACAGGGGCTTTAAAAGGCATTGTAAGCAGGTATGCATTTCCATCCATGTCTGTATTCTCAGAATGAGCCCATTTGCAAAGGATGAGCTTGATTCTACCACCAAGAATAGTCTTTTAAATTCATTCTAAAGGGAAACTGACCTTGCAAATGGGCAAAGGAGATAAATTATTTGCAGTGACAGGGTTGGTCAAAGAATCTTTGTGTAAATGTATACCACATAATTTTCATTTTATCCAGTTATGTTTTCTTTTGTTTTGTTTGTGGTGGGACTGGGGTTTGAGTCAGGATTTCATGCTTGCAAAGAAGGCACTCTACTGCTTGAGCCACACTTCCAGTCCTTTTTTTTTTTATTTAAAAAAAGTATAAGATCTGTGAGTTTTGTCTCTCACTACCTCACTTATTATATAGAGGACAAGTTTCCTTTCTGGAAATGATCTACTGTTTCTCTGTTCAAGAATTTGAAATTATGATTATAAATCCTAGATAATGTCCCAGGCACCATCCCATTCAGATTTCCATCAATAATTGGCCTCTCAATACAAGATCAGACTAACACTAGGGTATAGATAAGGATGGCAAAGTAATGTTTATGTGTACAAAACAGAGATGACCGGCAAGAATGAAACAGTGGATTCTTGAAGTTAATGTCTTTACTCAGAAAAACTTAAAACTTTTTTTCACCCTATCCCATGACAGCCATCACTCCCCCACACAAATAAATGCATACACCCACAAGCACACACATACACACATATATACACATGCACACACACATAATGCACCAACACATACACACCTATGCACACACATATCACAACAAATGCATACATATACATTTGCACACAAGCACACACACATCAAAAACATGCACACTCTGGGAGACATGCACACACATAAACACACACACACACACTCCTCAGAAATCTTGAAGAAAATATGCTAGTGGGAAAATTCTAATAAGTAGGAAATGTCTTCCAACTGGGTATAATATTGGTGGATAGGTAATTTTTGTTGTAGTGGAATATGCAGTAAAATAATCACCTAGCTATTCAAGGCAGTGGATTTCAGATTTTAGAAGGTTTGTGGTGTCTTGAATTTTATAATTTACATCTTCTAAGCCAAAATAAACTACTTTTCCCTTCATAAATATATACATGAAATTTCTGTTGAGCAGATTGGTTGTGGCCTAGTTAAAATAAGTGCTCAAGGTCAATAAGGTAATATGTCAGTGTCCCACCATTAAAGTAACACAGCCAATTTCCCATGCCATACACATCTTCTGGTATTACTGGTCTGAGAATGGTTGTTAATTAGCTTAGTGAGAGCTACAGAAAGAAAAAGTCTACCTATGCTAAAAATGCAAAAGACACAATGAGTTAGAATTCTAATGTGCATTTTCTCTCAGATGTCATAAATGATAATCACTGTAATGGGGGTAAAATACTAAAGCATTTCTCTTGTAAAGTCTGTGTAAGGTAGATGTTACCTGTCACATAACAAGTACTCAATACATGCAAGTTATTGTCATTGCTCTTATGATTATGATGATTCACTTAAGTTTTCAGTGTTAAAATGAACATAATTGAAGTGATTCATGTTCCAAATATAAATCCATAAAAAGACAAATTCTTGATAACGTAAAAAATATAGAAAGCTGGAGACATAGGGAAAGAGTTTTTGATGCTCCATGTTAAATGACTCTGACTCATCTCCCTCTTTGTCTTGAAGATGTTTCATGAAGATGCTGCTGGTGGTTGGCAGCTGGTAGCTGTGGATGTCAACAAGCCCCAGGGACGCGCCCCAGCCTGCCTGCAGGTGCAGTACAAAGCCCTTTTTAAGAATCACCCAGCAAGATCTTTGACTTTTATTTTGTACAAGGAAATCCACAGCCTCCAAGCACTAGATTTGCCCAGATTTGTGGTTGAGAAGCCAGGGACAGGTTTTTTTTTTTTTTAACTCCAGGACCTGGAATTCCTTTAATGCCCTGTAAGGAATTTGTTAAATTTGATGAGTGAATGCACATAGACTAGAGAATTTCAGCAGTTCAGATCAATGAAAAATTTTGTTGCTGTATTAAATCTTATAAAAATATTCTTCTAGAAGACATGAATTATTTGGAGGTGACAGGCATGGTCCCATTGCACTCCATATGTTACTGACTACCTGGAGAGGAAATATGTTATTCCCTAGTCAGATACTCTGCATTTGTAAGCTCCAAAATAACATGATGTCCGGGTGCTTCCTCAGGGAAGCACACCTGCAGCAAGCATGAGGCAATGAATTTCAAGGAGCCTGAGAGGCCCCAAGAATCCCGGCAAGACTCAAATGAGAAGCTGGGACCTCAGGTCTCTACCAATGAATTTTTTGGATTCATCAGTCTGCTCTGGGCACTTCACAAGGCCTAATAAATCCTTTCATCTGTTCTTTGATGGACCAGATTCACATCTCCAGATACCAGTGACTCATTCAAAACACAATGATAATTTGATATACACACATACTGTGAAACAGTTACCACAACCAAGCTAATTAACACATGCATCACCTCACATAGTTGCCTTTACCGTGTGTGTGTGTGTGTGTGTGTGTGTGTGTACAAAACAGTATTTTTTTTTCTTCTTTTTTTTATATTTTTGTTGTGCTGGGTTGGGGTAAATTGGGGTATTTACAAAAGTTCTTACAATGTATCAAATATATCCTACTTTAATTCACCCCCTCCACCACTCTCCTTCATGCCCTTTCCCCCATTCCTGGAACAGTTTCAACAGGTGTCATTTTTGCATTTACATGCATGTGTATACATTACTTGCACCATATTCACCCTCCTACCCTTTGGCCCGCCACCTCCTCTTCTCCTTCCTACCCTTTTTCCCCTCCCCCTGGTGCCAACACCATTCCCCTTTAGGCCCTCCTATTCTCTGATTTTGTAGAAGAAAATACATAAAAGATAAGAAAATAATGGCAATTTTGCTAGTTTGAGATTCTTGTGTTAGTATTATTAACCATGGTCACCATTTTGCATGTTAGATCCCCACAACTTAGTCATCTTGTAGCTGAAATTCTGTACCTTTTGACTAAATTCTCCACTGTTGTCCCTACACACACACACACACACACACACACGCACACGCACACACATAGACACGCGCTCGCACACACATATACACACACACGTTCAGCCCCTGGCTACCATCATTCTACTCTCTGCTTCTACGTGTTTGACGTTTCTTGATTCTGTATATGAATGAGTCTTTTTTGTCCTGTGTCTCGTCCTTAGAATTCATCCACATTGCTATAAATGGCAGGATTTCGTTATGTTTTGTAGTTGGATAACATTCATCAAGTGTATGTAACACATTTTCTTTTACCAAATACATAACTCACTATTGCAAACTATACTTCCCCTTCTTTGCTGTACAATACTAGAACTGCTTTTTCCTACCTGATTGGATTTTTGTGTCCATTACCCAATCCCCATTGCCACTAGCCTTCCTAGTCTCTAGAGACCATTGTTCTTTCTACTTCTATGAAATCAACTCTTTCAGCTTTCACGTAGGAATGAGGTCGTGTGATATGACTTGTACTTCATAATGTCCTACAGCTCCATCCATGTTCTCACAAATAATGGGATTTCACTCTTTTGTGACTCAGTATTGTTCCTGTTATGCATCTATGTATTTTCTTCATTAATTCATCAGTGGACTCTTTGTTTGATTCTATATCTTAGCGATCATGAGTAATGCTGTAGTAAACATGGGACTGGAGGTATCTCTGATCCACTCATTTCATCTGCTTTGGATATGACACTTCATCAGCTCATAGCTTCATTTTTAAGCTTTTTAAAGAATCGCATAGTGTTTTCCCTAATCAACTTATGTTCTCACCAGTAGTGTACAAGGGTTCGCTTTTTTCCACATTTTCCCCAACATTTATCTTTTGTCTTTTTTGATAACACCCATTCTAACAAGTGTAAGACAATATATAATTGTGGTTTTAATTTGAAATTCCTTTATGGTAATAATGTAGGCACCTTTTTGTGCCACTTCTTTTTATTTTTAAATAAAGCAAAATGTAACTATGTTCTTGTTATTAAAAGTTATCTGTAGAAAGACATAAACAGGAAGATTTGTTCTTCCAGCATATTTTCCCTCAGTCCTCTTCTGGAGGTCAATACTGAGTTAATTCTTCCCAGACTCCTGAATTTGCTGCCACATTCCACCTATTGACATTGTCACCGTTTCGCTTCCCACAACCCTTCTCTCCACTCATGCTTCAGAACTCAGCTCAGTCATATTTCCTATCAGGAAGTCTTTCTTGATCTAAAAAATAATAGGTCAGAGACCTCAGGTACATGTCTCCATATCCTTCTATATTCTTCTTTTGTGTTTATTATAATTTTAGTCTAACAAATTAATGGTTTAATTAATGATTTCCTGTGTAGTTCTCCAACCAAAAGAAACTCCATGACAGTAGAGGCCACACCAGCAATGGTCACTAATGACACTATGTCCCAGATATGGTAGATGCTCCATGTATGTTTGGCTGATTGAAAGAGTGATGCAGCCTGTGACCTTGTGAAAGTGCTTGTTTGATTTCTCACTGAGAAGCTGCTCTATTTGTCTTCCTGATCCTGTCCCCAGGAACCAGAAATTGAATGCATTGTGGTAATAATGACCACTCCAATGAGAAGCATTTATTTCTGAGTGCACATCATTGAGATCAAAACCAAGCAGTGCATTAGAGTATGTTTCTAGAAAGTACTTCTAAAAAAGTCATATGGCTTTGGATAACTTTGGATGGTTTTGTCAACAGCTAAAAGATGGTGTCAGGGCCCTGACAGGGAATAACTCTTCTTTTTCAGAACACTTTTCTTCAGCATGTGAAGTAAATATGTCTGTGTTTAGAAATATGGTGTTAGGAATGGCATGGTTGAAAGGAACCCAAACCAATTCTATCTTGACAAAATGATAGCTTATTGGCATGAGATGTTTGAATAGCTATAATTAAATTCAGTATGTAATTTTTCAGTTGAAGTTAATTAGAAAAATGAGGAGTCAACAATATCTGAGAGATGACAGAGTCTCTGGTTGACTATTGTTGCTTTTGTCCTTAGAATGGAACTTTTTTCTGACCCAAGGTTTAATTTTCCATGAAAATCCCCGTATCCTACTCCTCTTGTAAATCAGAAAGATGTCTCAACATAATGCTCTAATTTTCACTTAGTGATTGTTGGCTTGAGCTAAATGGTAACTGCCACATTTACCTGAAAATAAATTCTTAATTTTGCTTCAGTCTTCCAACTTGCTATATTTTCTCTACAGACTGGAACAAGTGTTTTATTTACCATGGGTTCATACATTTACCTTCCACAGAGTAGAAGAATATTTATCTTGATCTATGATCCTATGGTGAGAAAATAAGTAATAAATTCACAAATATTTAAGAGTAGAAAACATGCACAAGTGCTTGAAAAAGAGAGCACTTTGTATACAGAACACAGTGAGAAGTGGACTCATGTCTTTGTAGAAGACACATTGTTCTGGCCAGATTTCTCATTGGTAGTACCTGCTGAACTCTAGGGTGCATTTATTTCATTGACCCATGAAATATGTTAGAATAATGTGATGTTAGATCACAGAGATGGTATAATAATAACCAGTGTACAAATTTAATGATTTATTATAAAATGTTCTTTCCATACAATTTTACATTTTTAAATTTCTAAGTTTTAAATTCATAACTCAGCATAAAAATCATCACTCTCTTTCAGGCTAATCACTCTGGGTTTGCTAACCTTCTTCTTTAGTATTATCATATTTTTTTACTTTCTTTTCAGCTTTCTGTGTTCTTGTCTAGTTTATTGGTTTGAACATCTGTTTTGTCCACCAATTATAAGTAATTAGGTAATTTAATAACATATGATTGATATGGCTTAATCTTCCCTACCCCTGTTAACTTAAATACATGATATAATTGATGCTTCTGTGATACTGTGTTTGTAATAGTTCTTTCTCTCTCTCTCATAAATCAGTAAATTTTTTAGAATTGTATATTCCAATGAGCAGTGATTAAGACAAATAATAGCGACTCTATTTTGTTCCCCTATATTCCTATATGTACACATACATATTTTACCTTGTATCAAATATTCCAACTATTATAGTATTTCTGCTCCCTCTTTCATATTGGCTGTGGAGATATTCAAATGAATTAGGGAATGTTGTGATTCACAGAACAATAGGCTATACAGAGCTATTTGCAGAGGAAAAAATAGACACTTCTCATCTTCCATTTAAAGCTATGCAAATTCATTCTGTGTTCTGAGACACAAATCATAATTACAATCATAACCACAATTGTAATTGTAACAGAGTCATATGCAGGCCTGCTAGGAAAGGACTTGGCTTGGTGCCCTTAGAGTAGTCTTTTCTGTTTCTATTATAAGTAAGCAACATGTGCTCATACATCCAGTTGCAAAACCTCAGTTCAGAGCAGGAAAATGAACGAGCATCATTGTTGACCTGGGTGGGTATATGTTGTGAGCTATCTAACGACACATTTTTAGATAATCAATTTAATATTATGTTCATTTTGCTAAGCCATTACTCATATTTATCCAATTATTAATGAAATGCATACCATGTTACATAAGTCTAAATTTAATATGATACTTAGTCATGGTAAACATATCAATTCCTAGTAAATTCATTTATGAATTAAGAACAAACAAGCAAATGCCCTGTAGTCCATGAAATACTCTCTCCCCTGTCCTGACTAAAATGTCTTTCGGGTTCTATCTCCTCTCCCCTGTGCACTGATGATCTGCTTACCACCTAAGGTCCCCTCTTCCTGTCTTTGGTTCATAGTATAGTTACAAAATGGCTAGTAGTAAAAGGAAACTTTCACTAGGAACCTGGATAAGTCAAATCTCATAGCTGCTTTCTCTTCCTTTTTGTACTACAACTGTTTCCAGCACACATCTCCTAACATTCCCTCTTTTGCCTCCCATCCTTACCTCTCCAGCCTCCTCATTGAATGAAGTAGTATCCAGTACAGCATCTTCCTTGAGGCAGGATAACCCGTGCTTTCACAGCCTCCTGGAGAAGAAGCTCAGGGCAGACATATTTCAGCTACTTATTGATGTTATGACCTTGGATATGATTATGCAAAATGAGGGCAATAAGACCTCTTTCCTGGATTTGAGAGAATTAACTGAGTTTTTCTGTTTCAGTTAAGAAATGATAAGTTGCAAGGAATAGATCACGTACTCATAAAGAGCATTGTTGCTGGTGTAATCCAGCCCCGCAACCCACCAGTTGACTATTCTTTCTGTGCCTTTCTCTCGATTTGGGCCATGTGATTTTCCACTTTTGTTTCTATATGTAGATCTGTCCCTTCTCTCTCATCTTGAACAATCTATCTTCACTCTAATTCTTGTGTATCACCCAAGCATGGCTGATTGTCACTGAGTTTGGTGACATCCTAGCCAAAGCTCTGAAGAGACTCACCAGAAATCTTCCCAAAATGAAGATGAACTGGAGGAAGAGTTTCACAGTAGGAAACTAAAAATGGGAGACATAGGTTAGAAGCAGCAGGTCATGAGCATAGAGATGGAAGTAGCAGGGCCGTTTAGGAAAGCATAGTTGTCTTTCAGTATCAGTGGGGCATTGGTTCCAGACATGTCCTTATGTATCTCCAAATCTGTGGATGCTCAAGTTTCTTATAGAAAATACAGTATTTGCATGTAACCTATGCATGTCCTCCTATACTTTAAATCATTGCTAGGTGACTTATTAATCATTAGTGCAATGTAAATACTATATAAATAGTTGCCATACTATCGTATTTAGGGAATAATGACCAGGAAAAAAAGTCTATACATGTTCAGTACAGATGCAATTATTTTTCAAGTCTTTCCCATTTGCATTGGACTTAATGCACAAATGCAGGACCCATGTACAAAAAAAGCCAACCATATTGTACTACAACATAAACCCAAAGTAGTATGAAATCTCCTTTCTTAATTTTGTCTAATAACCTTGGCCTCATCTCTGTCTGCTGGAGCCACTACTCAGTCACCCTGATTAGTGTTGTAGAACAACTAGAGAAGAGATGTAGGTCTTTAATCACATTCAGTAGGAAGGCTTGACCTCAGTAGGTATAAATCAAGCATAGCTTTCTTTATCAAACACTTTCAAGTCTTACAGTATGTGAGTAGTATATTGGGGCTAACAAGACTATTACTGACCTAAATCTCAAGTCATCCTGTGTATGGAAGTTTCTTTAGGGAAATAGCACATAGTTTCCAACACCTACAAGTAAACAATTTATAAATTGATGCAATTTCAGAATATATTAGCTCATTCCCTTACATTTAAAAATGTAGTATAAAATAATTTAGAAATACATATGAAGAACATTTATGCATCTGCCATTATCAAAAACATCAGCTGATATTTATTGACCACTGACAATGTCAGGTACAGAATTTTGTAGATAATTGTTTTTTAATGCTCATAAGTGTAGGTACTAATATGAGCTCTGTTTTACAGATAAGAGGTGTAGGCACAGAGAACAAAAGTAACTTGATGAGGATCATGTAGCTAGTTAGGGACTGGAAATTTCACCTCAGGTAGTCTAACCTCTATTACTAACCACTTCACTTTCATCATTGTGTATTACCCTACTATAAAAAATATGACTATTTATTCATCTGTTCTCTAGTTGATGGACATGGAGGGGTTTTTTTCATTGCTTTGCTATGGCAGACATTCTAGGATCCTGCTTCTCTGTGCCTCTTTGTACACAAGTGGGAGAATTGTTCTAGCACATGTGGCTGGAAGAGCAAGAGCTGAGTTAAAGGGATGAACATCCTCAGCTTTATAGGATATTGCTAAATGGCTTCTGGATGACTATCCCATATTTTATGGCTCCTAGCTTCTTTTATGAATTCTCATTGTTTCCCATTAATGTCCACAATTGCTCTCAGATTTTTACACTTGCTGGCATAAGATGATATCTCTTAATATTATATTCCCATTTCTCTAATTACAACCTATAAATGTTGATCTTTTTTGACATATTCATAGGCCACTTATGAAAGGCTGAAGATTCTTTAGCAATCTGTAGATTGCTTATTTACATCATTTGCCCACTTATCTGCTTGCTATTCTAAATGATTTTCAGAAATTTTGTATATTTCTAAAGAGCAGATTGCCTCTATTTAAGTAAAAAGACATTGGGATATCAGATACAAAGACAAATCCAACATTTTAATGCTTGACACATGAATGCACATTTTCACCTCTACCATCTTTAGACAGTAGACCATTCTTTCATGTGATATTACTGAACCATTTAGAAAGTTTCTTGAGTATATGCTTAAGTGTGGGTCTCAAAAAATGAAAAGTTATAATTGATTCTTTTAGCATCAAACCAACCTGCCAGGTAGCTATTTAAATACTGTTTTCATGTAAGGAACACCTGCTTGAAAGGGTCACTCTAATGTATGATAAATAAAGCTCGATTCAATAAGAATCTCGTTCATCAGCTGCTGCTGTGACAAGCCACTTTCCCCCTGCCTCTCAGATAGTTTTCATCCTTGACAGTTTGACAGATGTGGCTGCACACTTCAAGCCATCTTCTAACAAGTACATACCCAGCCATCTATTATCATAAAGAAAGACTCTGACAAGAAAATGAAAGTATACCTGAGACCCAGTGTGCTCCTGTTCAGTTTCTCTCTGGTAACATCCCATGGTGCACTTCCTTCTGTAAAGAACAGAGGTAATAGGCTCCTTTCATAAGTAGGTCAAATTGTGGCATGATTATTACTGTAGTGTTTTAATGTTTTTTGGGAAAATTTCCATTGAAGGTGAAGATCAGGAGGAGGTAGACTTAGTGATATGTATATTCCAAGTGATGAAGTGACATCCCAGGCACTTTCTTAAAATGTCTGTTTTCCTAATGAATGTTCTCACAGACTGGCAGAACATTTCAAGAATTGATAGAGTCATGAAAATTTAGGTACCATCCACAACCTACCCCTTCTATTCTCATGGACGAGTATGAAAGCCAATGTAGCCCAACTAAGACAATGTAACCAAGAGTTACACTGTAGGAACAACTTGCTTAATCTCTCTGAACCTCAGTCTCCTTATCTGAAAAGCAGGGATAGGAGTATCATCTGAGTTTTGGGTTTTTTGACTTTTGCTTTTGTTTTTGTTTTTGTTTTTTGATAGCAAGTTGCTTCTGTATTTCCTTTTTTTTTTGTTTGTTTGTTTTCAATTTTTTCTTCTTCCTTTTATTTTATCGTTTTTACATTTACTTACATGTGTACACATTGTTTAAGTTTTTTGAGTATGAGAATTGATGCACATAAAATACCCAACACAGACTATGGGAAGTAGTAGGACACTCAGTCTGGAGAAACAACTGTCATAGTTATTAGCACACAAACCCCCTTCCCCACCTCAGGAAGTCAGCTTCCAGAATGTCTGCTCCCACACATACCTGCAATCCAGTGACTCTCAGTTTCTAATTCCAGTCCTGTTTTTTCCCTCTGGGTCTTAGAAGTACATAGCTTTCCCTTTTTTTCAACATTTAGTTTTTTTTAATATATATTTATTTAAATTGACAGGTAAATTGTCTTTGCCACATACAGCATGTCGCCTTTAACACAAATACCTTGTGAAATGGTCAAATCCAGCTACTTAGCATACACACTTGTATACAAACACTCACCCTCTCAGTTTCTGATACCAGAACACAAAGCAACTGGCTTGGAAGAAAACCATGAGAGAGAAAGTAAATAAAAATGGCGCACTTTGATTTCTCCCTTTTCCTAGATGCAGGGGACATGAGAAAAAATTAGAAAAGAACTAATGTTTTGAGCTGTATTATTATCCATGTCCAGCAAAATAAACCAGGTCAACACTTCGTTGCTTAAAAGCCATTTTTGTTCCTAATTCTTTCAAATGTCAATAACGAAGTCTGTAGGGACATTGAGCTCTTAATCCTTAAATTACAGTTGAGCTAATTGAAAGGGTTTTGTACAGTTCTTCATTTTTTTTCTCCTTTATCTCACTAATCCATAAATGTCTGGCCACAAAGTGTGAAGAACAAGGTAATATTAAGCAGTGTTCTGTGAAGTGGTTTAAATTGTCAGTGTCTATTGTGGCATTGGACACAAGCTGTCCTAAATTGAAACTTTCCTAAACAAAGTACACGATGGAACTTTGACATGATTTTATTGGATAGGTAATAGGAAAAGTTGCATTTTAAAGGTTCTTTACTTATGTACCAGATCACTGCAGTCTCAATGAGTCTCTCAGTGCCCAGAAATGGCATTGATGTGTTTCTAAGTGCTTAGCAGGGCATCCTATTGATGCACGTGCTGTGGCCATATGGGTCATGATGAGTCTCTGAATAGGCCACTAGGAATAACCAGACTGAGCACCTCTAATAGCCCAAGGGTCATTATTTTTTACTAGAACATGAGTTTCCCAATACCCAGAGCACACCCCTACTCCATGGAGGTGCCAGAAGAGCTGTGGAAGCTGGCTGATTAATAGCCAAATGAAGCAGGGGTCTGAGCCATGCTGGCTTCTAACACAAATGCTAAGTTTTGCTCATGAATTTGTGGATTAGCTAAATGACCTTGCCAGTCTCAGCCAATCTCACCTGATCACAGCATAGCTCACTTAGACATCTGTGGGCAGTCACTCATCCACTTGCATCTCTGTACCTGGTCTTGGCAGCTGATCAAATGAGGTGAAGAAGGTGTTAGGGCCCAGAGCTTCTGTGCAGTATGTTAGACTGGACATCAATATTGAGGCTCAGGTTTTGGGAGCAGCAATAGTTAGGTCCTGACACTCAAGTACTTCCCAATTCTCTGCTTGATTCCATTCTGCTATTACCTCCCTGACCAAAACAAGTCACATGGCAGAATCTAGAGTCAGTGTGGAAGATACTGCCAAGGCTCAGATACAGGGAGAAGGGTTCAATTAAAGGCCACCAGCCTCTTTCACACAGACTGAAAGAAACTTGAAAATCACTGGCTTAATAGAATAATCAGCCCAGCTTAGCAGCTTTTCCATTCCACTGGGCATGTATTTCTTCTTATTAAAACCTACTTTGTGTTGTAGAATCATGAGCTAATGGTGGAAGTATATTAGAAATAATAAATATTCATGGGTCAATTTTTAATTTAATATCTATCTAACCTTATTTTGCCAGGGTGTTGTGAAAACTACACTAAAGCTGTACTCAGGCAAGAGATAAAAGGACCATATGAAATTCCTCTTTCTCTTACTACAATTTGATTTATAAATGTTCAGGATTCACTTATGCAGCTTTCTGTCCCAAGAAAAAGAGAAAACTACTGCTAAGGTGTGATAGCTGATAGGGTATCTACAGTATCACAGACTCCCAGTGCCCCTGTGGGGAGTCACTAGTTTGTCCCGCTCTATCTTGGCTTTCTAAGGACAGCAGGTAGAAAAGGCAGAGTTTCCAAAGGCATTCACTGCTCTGTTTTCAGTATTGATGTAAATACATTACCTCTTTAACAAAATTCCTTATGTTGGACAGAATCACTTTGGATATTGATTATAGAAATGATGGTCATCCAAATGTCTTCTCAATAAGGATCTACCATTTGCAAATGGGAGGTTTATTTTAGGTGCTGTGCAGTTGGTCTTTCCCACTGTTTTATTCTTGTCCTTATGTTCATGGCTCACACTCAAGGTGGTTTCTGAAAATTTCACCTATAATTGCATTGTTCTCCAAATATGTTTATTTTGAAATCCAATTAAAACACAAACTTTTGTACATAAATGATGAGTGGATGAAACTGTTTTACAAGTTACAATATTTTATTCACTCGACAGCAATTGAAAGAAAAATTTGACTTCTAAACCATAGTCATCATTATCTTAATTTATATATATCATATCCTCTTTGTCTACAGTATTTAGAGTCTTTAAGGAACTAATTCATAGTAAATAATTACCTAAGAACCTTAATAGAAAGATTTTAGCATGAAGTACTTGCACATTTATACCATTAAAAATGAGATCGCTTTAGATATTTTGAAAGTCTATAAATTTTCACGTCTGTCATAAGATTTGTTATTTCATCTACTCAATTGCTCATGTTATACCGTCTTAGTTTCCCACAAAAAAAACTGATTGTGTCTGTAGCTTTAAACCCTTAGAGTGTTTTTCAATGCAGTATATAAGAGTTACTGAATGCAAGATGCCTACTCTGGGCTAGACTCTACACCATATCCAACTAGTCCCATTAGTCTTCATATTTCAACCTGAAGATGTAGATGTTATCATCTCCATTTCCAATGTGAGACAACTGTGCCACAGAGAAGTTAAATCAGGCCCACACCAAAGACTTAAACTCAGCTCAACCTGTCTTCAAATTGGGAATTCCATTACACCATGGTGATCTTCCTCCTTCAGTAAGGAACAGGTCTTCAGCTTTCTAGCTCAGGCTTCATGTACTTCTGCCTTCTGTTCTGTCACAAGCCCTTGGTAAAGAAATTGCTTCTTATTGGTTTTAGTGAATAAAGCACTGTCAAGTGCACATTGAGTGCTCGGAAGAAGGCAGGAAAGACTGCTTTGATTCCAAAACATCTGAGAATGCTTTCTAACTCTGTGAGCTGGAAAAACTACTATCCTTCTTGAGAAGCCTATTTCTTCTGGGAAAAAGGAAATAGGAAAAGTACCTATTTCACAAGATTGTTGAAGATCAAATGATGCTATAACATCTGCATGCTAGATATTTGAAATAACACTTGATAGAAACTAAGCACTCAAAGAAGCATTAGCTCTGATGTGTCCGTTTTCATTGAGTGAGGAACCTTGTCAGTGTTTGGCTTAGAGCTTTCGTTTATTAATAGGACTCAAAACTAATGTTAAAAGAGTGACTTTTCTTCTTCTACTTGAGGTCTAACTTGGTACTATTCTTTCAGACTCATTGTCCCCTTGTATCTTCTGGCACAATTTTACATTTGTAATAGTAAATTTTACCATGCCCCCTACTGGCTAGTCACCTTGAGTGGAACCCTTTCTTAGAATTTTCCAGCACTGGAAACTTGTGTACAATCACATTGCATAGGAGAGGATTTGAGCTAGTATCTGTCAAAATCATTGTCAATAATGTATAACTTCCTATTGTGCTAAAACAAATGCCTACAAATTTAGTGGGATAAAACAACACAAATTGTTATCTTACAGTTCTGCTGGTCAGGAGTCCGAAATGATTTTCACTGGGCAAAAAGCAAGTTATTCACAATGTTGAATTGTTTTTGGAAACTTCAAGGAAAACACTATCTCCTTCCTTTTTCCAGTTCCAAAAAGCCATCTGCATCCCTTGACTTCAGGAAACAGTCTGTGATGGTATATTCATAAAGCCCCCCAGAAGGCTGGAAGAAACAAAGACCAACAGCACATACTTTTGTCTAAATGTTTTAGTGGATTCTTGGCCTTAGTTGGATTGGGGGGGTGTGGGAGAGATTTAACATTCAATTTTGTGTTCAAGTATTCTAGCATAGTATCATAATATTCCAGTAATATTTGTCATATTTTATTTCAGTTATTACAGTGTTTTAAAGTCATGAAATTGTGAAGTGTAAATAATTTTATTGTTCAAGTATATCCCCCCCACTCATCTACAACAGTGCATCTTAAACTTAAAATATTCAACTTGAATCATCTGAGGACCTATATGAAGTTGCAGATCCAGATTCAGTAGGCCTGGGGTGGGACCTAAGATTCTACATTTCTAACAGTCTCCTGGGTGCTGCTGGTCCAGGGACTACACTTTGAGTAACAAGGCTCCAGAGCATTCATGACAGATTTTGCTGCCTTGGGGATGATTCTGTTATAGTCTTTTCTTTATATTTTGGTAATTCCAACTGTCACATACACAAATAAGTAGTTCTGTATCAAAGCCAAACTAAAAACATGTACAGAACTTGTCTGATTTTTTAAAGAAAATGTAAACTAAAATAACATTGCAATTGAAGGAAGCTTTAAAAATTGCATGCATATTTTTGAAAAGACTTAAGTATTATACATAGAAATATATTTCTGTCTATATATATGTACACAAGACTATACATATACATCGCTCTATATAAATGGTTGATAAATCTTACATTTATGTTAAATAATGTGATTATAAAAACCTCAAGTTATATAATATTTTGTGGTGCCAATTCAACTTTAGTATTTTCCTTTATATTTATTTTTATAAGGAAATAAAAGTTGAAGGTATTAATTTAGACTGTACTGTAGAGATAAGCATGAGTCAGAATGCAATGTTGTCAGCCATTTTGCACTATGGAAACTGATAGTCAGTTTCAAATATTGGTTGGATTGAATTGTGTTCAAATGGCATGTCACCAGCTTTAGCAGTAAAGCTGGTACTGATTTTAATATTTAAATTTAGCTACTGCACATACTTATCACCTTAATTCTTATTTAATATTTGAAAGTTATTACTTTGGAGAAAGTCAGCTAAGCACTGGTGATTATAGCGTATCAAAATCCATTGTAAGTGATTATTTTCATGACTCTGTACCAACAAGGAGACGTAGACATTCAGACAAAAACCAACCTAATTATAATGACAGCACCAAAGTGAAGCTGTGACAGTTACAAAACCAATTTAAAAGTTTTTTTGACAGCCATGGCTGAAAGCTTTGTTTGGACCTTTCAGTAATAACAGTTTACTTAAGACATAAATCCACAGCTAAGGAAAATAGAAAGGGAAAGTTGTGGCTTTCCTGTCATGCAAATAAAATGGAAATCAGCTAAAGTGTTTTTAATAGAACATTATGTTGAAAAGAGTATAGAAAAGGAATAATAGTTATGGAATTTAACTCTCTCAATGCAAAGAAAGATGCAATAACAATGATAATTCTAATGAGAGTAGAAAGTTGCCAACTGATTTGCTTATCTATGGTATGAAGGTCAGTAGTTCCTGCAAGTAAGTTGATGTGCACATAAACATGTTGATTGGCAGTTCTGGAACTTGATTTTTTATTATCTAGGGAGTAAAGTTAAAGCCAAGTGAATGTAAGAACATTCATTTCTCACTGTTCACTTTTAACTGACAAAGAAAAAGATGGAAACTGTAGTAGAACTTCTGCTTGCTAGTCTGGTCCCAGTTGCATCCACATTTGGCCAGTGACATCCCTACTCCAGAAACCTTCCCAATAGACAGCAGCGGGATGAGACTCTGAAATCACTTCTAATAACCTCTGCTAGCTATTGACTCCTATCAAGTAGCAAGTACAGAAGTTTTAATTGTCAATGAGAATAACTGGATGGCTTCTGATTGTTTTTAATCCTGTAGATGATGTTGGAAACAATTCAAAAGTATGTCCTGATTTTGAGATACTAGGTGCCATTGCACAGTTGTCACTTTACTGAATGTGCACAACAGTCCCAGGAGTTTATGAAGTGTTCCCTTGTACAGTTTCAGGTTCTAGAATTAAAATTGATCTGTTATCACACACAGAAAGAATGCATCAATAGCCGTGGTGACATGAAGCCTCGCTAAAAATGTGCTCTTGCTGTGGCTCTGACATTTCTCAGAGTACTAGGACTTCATCATGTTTATTTACCTCCTTGGTTCTGGACTCAGTCAGATGCACATGATAATTAATTCTGTGACCTTGAGCAATTAATTTTTCATTCCTGACAGAAAAATACGTGATTCAAAGACTTGCATTTATTTTTATTGAAAATCTTTATAAGAACTGCAATGCGAAAGTATTGTTCTAAACACTTTACAAATGTTGACTCACTCAAATTTGGTAATAACCCTCTGGAATAGGTTCATTGTTTCCATTTTTCTGATGAGGAAACTGAGGCACAGCAAGGGTTAAGTAACTGGCCAGGGACACGGTGCCCCATGAGTGATGGAGTTTCAGCCCAGGCAATTTGGCCTGGAGCCCATGCTGTTAAGGATCTCAGTGGGGCAGTGAAGCCGCCCAGACACAGATGCAGAAGAGACAGTGATCCCGGAAGGCACCTTTTCCTTAATCCTGTTCACAGGCTGTGCTTTACTTAATAAGCTCTTTTGGTTGCAAAGACTGAAATTTTCAGGCCAGATGAAATGGCAAGGGCACACGTGGGGTCCTTAAGTAACGGGAAGAAACAAAACTCAGGGGGAGGATGCACGGTAACGCAGCCCCTGCACGGTTGGCAACTATGTAAGGAGACTCACTGGTTTGTGGTCAGTGTTCAGCTCCTTCCCTTGGACAGCTTTTCTCTTTTCCTTCTGCTGTCCAGAGCCTCATCCTCTTCTCCCTCCATTTAAATATTCTCTACTTCACAACAGGGCAAAATGGCAGAAAGCACTTTTTTTTTTCTGCTTAAGTGCAGAAACAGGCTCTTTTGTATACTTGCTGTGTAATCTTGAACAAATAACTTAAGCTCTCTAAACTCTCTAAAATACGAATCATAGATTCTATCATATAGAGCTATAGTGGAAATTAAAAGAGATAAAATAAATAGCATGTATAAAATGGCCTGAAACATACATGACAGCCATTATAATAACCCTCACTTTTGAATGCATTTCTCCATCTTATTACAGGCAGTAGATCTGGATCAGACTCGGTCTAGTTCCTGGGTCCAGCTTCACTAATTATGTGACAGTGGGAAAGTTTCTTCACTTTTCTGAGCCTCAGTTTCCTTACCCATAAAATCGGAATCACTTCCAAGCAGTATGCAAATGAAATCCACTTCCTTTTTTAACTGAAGATCTCCCAACCATCCTTCCAGTCATCTTTAAGCTGCCCTTCAAGGTGTCAGCACAAGAATCACACTTAATCATGAGGCGTATTTCTTTGCTAAGAGTGTATTTGTTTTGCCTCCTCAGAAAATGATGAGGTCTTCAGTTTTCCACATGTTCATCTTGAGCATGGTGACCGTGGATGTGATAGTTGCTGCCAGCAACTACTACAAGGGGGAGAACTTCAGAAGACAGTATGACGAGTTCTACCTCGCAGAGGTAAGAAGCCCACTGGAGTGAACATCACCAAGCAGGGTTAAGGGGAGCCTCAGAGAGGGCCTTTTATGAACATGGAAATTAATTTCGGTGTGTTAATTACTTGACTGCCACCAAAGCTGATTCACTGTGGACTTCATAAGTGATCCCCCGGTCACTGTATTGTCTGATTCATTTCCTGTCCCCATGAGCCTGAGCAATCTTCCCCACAGTATGTCGCGTTGCCAGGGTAACCCTTTTTCCCTGGGTCTTACTGGATGTCTTGCTGTTTTCCTCCCCACCTCTGATTTTCTCTCCCTCTCTCTCATGTCGCATTAGCTTGTTTGCTACTAATGTAAGCAAGCACACCTTCAGAAGGCTATAAATAGGCGAGTCAACTCAACAACACCAAGGAGGAGGCTGACGGGAAAGTGAAAGAGATAGTCCGATAATTACTGCACCAGAAACCGAGGTGTTAAAACCTGGACTGAAGATATCAAATCACCACACATATCATAACAAAGAAGTAATGGAAGTGCTAATTATGCTGATTTGATCACTGCACAATGAATGCATGTTTCAGAACATCACGATACCCCATACATTTGTTTGATTATGATGTGTCTATTTAAAATAAAACTAAAAAAGAAAAGATGTCAAATAAGTAGCAGGCAGGTTTTGTGATGCAATAAGCATCTCTCTAGCATCCAGCATATCATATTAGAGTTTTGGGGGTTTTGTTTGGTTGCTTTTGTTGGGGGGTGATGTTTGAGGTTTGAACTCAGGGTTTCGAGCTACTAGACACAAGTTCTCTACTGCTTGAGCCAAGCTTCTAGCCATAGAGATTTGGAAAAGAAATTATTATCTGTGATTTTTAAAATAGTTGATTCTTAAATATTTTAATAGTTTCCAGAGACCACTGTTTTTTTCATTATGAAAAAATTATATCAGAATTCAATGGTTTTTTACTTATGGAAGTATATGATTGAAATATAAGTGTGATATGCATATTCAGCCATGCTATACTTCAAGAAATCCATATATAAAAAAGTAAACTTAAAAAGAAAAAAGTTACAACCCAATTATTTTTATTACAAAAACATATTTCATATAAAATCAATATATCTTCTGGTTGCATTTTCTTAGGTACCCGGCATTCTCCCAACACATTAAAAATAGCTTTAATTAATAAAAATTCAGACTATACATCAATTTTTATAAAAAAGAAATGATATAGACATCTATGAGAATGTCAAGGAACTAATGAAGTCACTTATGAATTTCCTTCTTTGTGGAGGTTTATTTCCTATAATAAGACATTAATACCAAACTTTTATTGGCATGGAGTCACTGTGATGTGACACCTGTTATATGGAGCTTATAGTCCAGCAAGAAATATTGACAGTAAATAATAAGATTTGTATACTATGGACAAGTCATGGTAGGAACTCAGGAAGAAATTATATCCAGAACAGCACTGAGAAATGGGTGTAATATTGCTGTAAAACCAGCACACAAAACATGGACCAATAGTGATGTTTTCAGGTAAAATTCTGACACAAAGATAAGGTGTTGGGAATCCCTACTGAGTTCCATTTTCCTTAGGAAGTAGGAAGCAATATGGATATAAGTCTGATAATGAAACAATAAAGTGGGAGGCTTGAGTAGAAGTTGAATATAGAGTGAACAAAAAATACTAATAATAGGTTGAGTAACTGCAATGCTGAAGATATGAATTTTGGGACTATAAATCTATGATACCAATTTAGAAAGATACATGACTTTTTATATCTTGTATAATAAAGGAGAATGGCAATATTCAAATGGATCTGGCCTTAGGGTTTTTTTTTTTCATTCTGATAGCTCTGAAGACAAGGAGATAAATGAATATGGGTGACTCACAAAGGAGTTGAAATGAAGGAGGCAGGCTAGATTGGATATGAAAACAAAAGGAGAATGAACAAGCAAGGTTTAGCTGTGGTGGCACACACCTGTAATTCCAGCTATGTGAAAGGCCATAACTCAAGACCTAGCTGAGGTGGAAGGTTTATACATATGAGCACCAACAATTAGATTTAAAAATGCCAAGGAATAAGGACAAAGATGAGCACAGGTGGTGCAGATTAGGCTAATCACTTTGGGAGGTGCAATCTGCATTGCTCCTGAGGAAATTTGGGCCTTAGAAACACAGGGACACTGCTCCTAAAGCCAGCCCAGGGTAAGCACTCCTCATGCAAATCAATCCTTTAGAGCCAGTGAATAGACCATCTACAGTGGGAGCTCAAAGAAATGGAATCCTTTGCCCAATTTTTGCAGCTACAAAAATTCATCCCATTCCTAGTGTTTATTTGTGCCAAACCATTTGTCATGACACTGTAAGAAATTCCTACAAAATATCAAACAATTTATATTATAGAGTCATTGATTACTGTTTCAGTGCACTGGTAGAGTACCGGGTGGTTGATAAGTCCTTTTCATTTTCAGGTTTTGTATATAATATTAAAATTAAAATCAACAGAGGTAGAGGCTATATAGTCGAAACTAGTATATATTTTATGCTCCATATTTGTTTGTGGCCTCCTTCCCAAACCACCAAAAATAGACTGAATCTTAATAAATTAGGTAGTGAATTAACTCCTGGAACTAAATATAAGCACAGTGTCCACGGCTAACCATTATGATTTGTATACATAAAGTTTTCTAAGAGTATAGATCTGATGTTAAGTGTTCTTACTACTAATAATAAGAAGAAGAAACAGTCTGGAGGTGTGGCTTAAGTGGTAAGAGTACCAGCTTTGCAAGTATGAAGCCCTAAGTTCAAACCCCAGTCCAACCAAAATAATTAAGAAGTTGACTAAAATAAAACAATCTATAAAAATACAAGTTTTAGCTGGGTGCCAGTGGCTCACACCTATCATCAGAGCTACTTGGGAGGCTTAGATCATCAGGATCTTGGTTAAAGGCCAGCCCAGGCAAATAGCTTGAAAGACCCTATCTCAAAAATACCCAACACATAAAAGGGCTGGCAGAGTAGCTTCAAGTGCCTGCCTCGCAAGTGTGAGGCCCTAAGTTCATACCCCAGTACCACCAAAAAAAAAAAAAAATCAATAATGGGTACAAGAGGACACTTTTTGAGGAAACGGTTATGTCTATGCATTGATGATAATAGTTTGGTTACACACTTATTTCCAAACTCACTAAGTCAATGTATTACACAAATACAGCTTTGCACATGTCAATTCATCTCAATAAAGGGACAAATAGGTAAGCAAACAAAGTAACTTTGAAATCCTGGAAAGAAAATAAATTAATAAATTAAGTGGTGGTGATCGAGTTAACTTTAAATAATCATATAGACCACTTCTGCTTATTGTTGAACTACTTAAGCATTCAGAATTTCTTCTCCTGGATGGATTGATTGACTCTGAATGTTTGAGTTTCTCAAAGTATAATTGGCCTTTATTCAAATTACACCAATTACTTTTCTTTAAGTCAAAATTTGTATATAAGCCAGTGATTTGTTTCAAGCGAGTGTGGATAAGTCATTTTAATTAAACTTACTTTTCATAAAATTCTTGCTTATTAATTTGGGGGGGTACAGTACTAGGGTTTTAACTCAGGCTTCATGCTTGCTAAGCAGGTGCTCTACAGCTTGAGCCATGCCCTAAGCCAAAAGTTTTTGTTTTTTAAAAAGCTTATAAAAATGACTTGAGATTAAGCCAAGGGTACCATACTTTCTTGAAGAGACAACCATTTTGCAGGCTATCTGCCCTCTGTCTCAGATCTTCAACTCTGCCATTATGGTATGAAAGTGTGTGTGGTCTCAAGATGGCTGTGTTCCAATAAAACTTTATTTACAAAAGTAAGCAGTGGGCTGGATTTTGCCTTAGCTACAGAAAACAAAGAACATCTCAACTTACATTCTCACATGTTAAATTCAAATACATTAATATTAACAATGATAATAGCTACCAGTTTTTGGAGGCCTCGCACTATGCCAAGTGCTTTAAAGGAATTCATTATATCATTTAATCCTCAAAACAGCTATAATGAAGCAATTGAAGTTTATGGACTAAAATTATGCTATATTTATAGCATTATGGAATAGTTTCAAATCCTTATTTTTAAAATAGATAACAAAAAGCCATGAGCTTTTAAAGAAGTAATTTTCCCACAGGTTTCTGCATATTCTAGAACAAATTATTTAGAAAATCCAAAATAAATCATTTTACCCATTAACAGTCAACTCACAGTCTAAAAAGATATCCTTTAAGAATAAATTAAGCTGCTTAGCTTCTCTTGTGAAGGTGGGGACTTGGTTTGTTACTTAGGATTAACTAACCTAAATTTATAATTAGTTAAGAAACAGAAAAAACTTTTCTTTATTTTCTAGCCTATGTATAATCATGAACAAGTAAAAACTGATTTTTATAAGAATTTTAATTTTGGTCCAAGAGAACATATTATTATTGCACATAAGCTCATATTTTTATAATAAACATAATTATATTTTAAAATAATTTTTTTCTAAGTAACAATGAAATTTCAACATTATTTTCCTCTGTCTATAAAATATGTAAATATACATAAATCTATTAGTGTATATGTTTAACAAAAAGTTTCTAGCACAGTGCAGTATTCTGCACAGGTAGTGAACAGTTTTAACAAAATTCCTATTTTAAGAAATTCACAAACTGATGGAAGAGATACCAGGAAGCAAGCAATGCTAACAGAGAGGACAACTGTTTTATTGCCCAGGGTCAACCCCATTTGTCCTCTCGGCATCATCTCCAGGTACACTTGCTAGCTCCCTTTGGGCCTACTGAGTGGTGGGCTCAACCCTCGTTCAGATCCTAAGGTTAAGTTTTAATGAGCACTGTCAGGCTTAGTAATGAAAGGCAGAAGACAGACAGAGGGGAGACTCTGCTATACTCCCCACAATAAATTAATTAAAACTCCCCACCAAAGGTTTCTCTTCTCCAGTCTGTCTCCACCTCCTCCCCAACTTGTCACTCTGTAAGAGAACAATTTCACTCTACCCTCAGACCTGCCATTCCCACTTGCTCTTTGCTCAGCACAACAAAAAGCCAGCCACTAAGAGTATCTAAAGGCTTCAGAAGGTCATGTAGTTATCATTCTCTGTTATCCTTCTGAGTGCCCCACATTAACCATTTCTTCCAAATATACTGTCTCCCTGCAAAGATTTCACGTGAATATAAGATGCTTCATCTCATTATAAAAATAGAGAGAACAGGGAGAAAGGAGCACCTCATATCCCTTTTCGCATACCATTTTTGCTTAGTGATGGACATCTAAAGTAAATACAGTCAAAAGGACATGACCATGTATTTGTGAGTCCAGGGACTTATTTCAACTTTTGTTAGTTGTAGTTCTATGAGAATCTTGAGATTATCTGGTATAATCTTGGTTGAGGTTTACACTTAAAATTTATAGGATTTAAATGATTTATCAAAGAAATTTGGATGAATTTAGAAAAAGAAGCTAGGTAGAGTGATTCCCAAGTTTGTGTTTGTCTTAAGACATTGCGTTTATATGAACAGTTTCAGGTGTCACCTCTTTAATTTCAGTAGATCTAAAATCCTTGTCTACTACAGTAGAGAACTAAAATGTTTATTAAATTGACTTGTCAGAGGTGATAAGTCGTGAGCTGCCAAAGGTGTTAGTTCTTTGAGAGCTCCTGTAGCTTAGGTTGTCTCTAGAAGGAATTGTTTCTCAAGCAAAAAGGTGCTAAGACTAAATTATTCATACACTAATAAGATTTGGGCAGGATTAGACTTATCCATGTTACCTAGAATGTCAAACACAATCAGCAGCCTACATTTATTATACAAGGCTATTTTGTCAGGCTCTTTTTCTACATCTCTATTTTTTGTTTTACTTTTTGAGTTTCTAGCTTTTGAAAGATCTGTGATTTCTCTTTTTTTATTTACTTCTTAATTATTAGGCATTTCGTAAACATAAAAAAAGTTATAACCATTCACCACCCAGCTTTTCCAAAATTTAAGTCAGAGTCATTGTAGATATTATCGTATATTAAGGTCCCAGATTTTTTTAGTTGTACTTTAGGCATTTCACCCTCCAGTATATTTCAAATGAGATAAGAAGTTAAAGTTTCCCCCATATACAAACATGTGTCCTTTTAAGATTCATGAAAAATTCATCCTTTAGTCACAGTTGTAGTGATACCTCTGTCATACATTGGCCTGACCCATGTATGTGCATGATGGATGCCTCAGTCTGTGTCTGTATGTGTCTAAACTTTAGCTGAAAAGATGCTATATGTCCTGTCCCTTACAATAACCTCGATACCTGATACTAGGATTCTTTTTCAGATTTGTTTTTTCTATTCTTGGCTTTGCTACATTTGCTGTACATGATGGAAATTAAACCAGTCCTACTAATGAGATTTAGTTAATGTTAAGGATACCTCTATTCAGTTATTTGGATCTTTTATCATTTTTTATTATATTTGCCAATAATATTTGCAATTTTCTTGTTAAATTTATGCCTAGACACTTCAATAGCTTCTTTTATGAATGAAGTATTTTCAATTAAATTTTCACTAATTATTTGTGATATAGAAATGCTTTTGATTTTTATATGTTAAGACAGTAACCAGCAACTTTACTATAGTTTCTTATTTGCTATGAAATGTCTATCAATTTGCTTAGAATTTCTATGTAGATAAACATATCATCTAAAATTAAGGAGATTTTTGTGTCTCCTTTTCTTCTTTTTCTTTTTCCTCCTCCCCTCTCCCTCTCCTTGTTTGTCCTTTTCTGATTCTTAAATCTTCTGGGAGTTCTTCTTCATCTTTTATTATTCTGACTTAAGTCTCTAATGAAATATTAAATAGAATCAGTAATAATGGACAGACATCACTTGTTGCTATCTTTTGATGTGAATGTTTATCATTTCATCATTGTTGTTTATAGGTTTTCATAGATGAATTTCATCATGTTCATTTTATCAACATTCACTCTATTTGTAGATTGCTAAGGGCTTTTCTCATGATGAGTGGCTTTTATCCAATGTTAAATATCTATAGAGCTGACTACATACTTTTCTTTCTTTAATTTCTTAGTGAAGTATATTAGATTTTTCTGTTGCTGAACTACTTTAGGTTCCTGCAACACTTGATTTTATAGCATTCTGTTAAATACCCAAATCCAATATGTTGACATTGTATTTAGGACTTTTCAATCTCTATTCATAAAGATGGTTGTTCTTTGATTTTATTTTCTTTTACATTGTTAGTCTTATTTTGTTAGGAAAATTGTACTTCCTTTCTAACTATCTGTTGCTAGTGTAGAGGAAAGAAAAGAGAGATATTCATTGGTCCATGAGCTATGCTATAATTTAATGTTTTATTGTTGTTGTTATGTTTTGTTTTTTGGTACTGAGGTTTGAACTCAGAGTTTTTCACTTGCTAGGCAGGCACACTACCATTTGAGGCAGACCTCCAGCCCTGATTTAATGTTTATAGTTTATTGCCTCTGAGGTTTATGCTTTCTACTACACCCCCCCACACACACACCTCAAGTTGTGTAATTTGCTCAAATGACTCATAGAAATCAGTAAAGTGCTGTATTTATGATTCCATTTTTATTATAGCAAAGAGGACACAAATCAAATCCAGCCAAAACAAGAGATGCTTAGGGAGATGGCTGAGAGGGTCTCAGATGTCTCGCATGTATGTAGTACTCTCAGGATTTTTATAATTTTACTGCATCTGAAGGTGTGATCATTTTGTTGCCAACATTGTTGATTTATTATTTTCCTTTTTTAGAGAAATGAATGACTTCTGATGCTGACTACACGGAGACTGGGCAAACTTTATAGGTCAGGGGCAGTGTCCTCTCCAAGACACCACTACTCGAGACATCAGCTGCAACTCTGCAGGTTTCCCAGGCCTTCCTTACATGTGACCAATAGGTTACAGTTCAGGGGTTCCTAAGAAACCCCACACATTCCTCAAGTTTGGTAATTTGCTCAACTACATAGAAATCAGGGAGGTGCCATATTTTTTATTACAGCAAAAGGAATACAAATGGGAGTGAGCCCAAAGAAAAGAAGCTTAGGGAGAAGCTTGTGAGGGTGTGAAGTATGACACTCTATTTCCTCTATCATAAAGTCTGAGCACACCTCTCAGTACATTAGTGTGGAGCAATATGCAGAGTAGGGACAACCAGAGAAGCCCACCCGAGCTTTGTGTTCAGGGTTTTCTTTAGGGTTTGATGATGTGACATGACTGAATCATTGGCCATTGCACATGGTTGGAGTTTCTGGCACAGCCAACCTCCCTCGATCATCTCATTGGTATAAACTACCATGAATAACAAAGGCACACCTACAGCTTGGAAAATCCCAGGAATACAGAGGCTACCTCCCAGGACCTAAAACAAAGCACAGAAAAATTGTTTTTGGTTCAGACAACCAGCTTTTAGTTTGATTGATATTAACAATCTATACTCTTATTTGAAATTGTTTTTTATTCCCAATATTTTATATTATTGATTGCCTTTACTTTGTATGTTTTAATTTTTGCTCTGACCTTTGTTTACTTTCTTAATGATTCTGTGGTGAGCTATCCCCATGCAGAGCCAGGTTTTTGTTGCTGTTGCTTTTTAGGTTATTTGTAAGCTGCTCGTTCCTTGACTTGGAGTTTTGTTTGGTTAGTTGGTTTGTGTTTTCTTTTAATTAGCATATTTTAATTGTCATAGGGGTTTCATTGTGATATTTCCATACATGCATATGATGCACTTTGATCAAATTCACTCCCTCTATTACTTTTTCTTATTCCCTACCCTTTTTAAAACAATTTTAAATGGGTTTCATTATTCTGTTTTCATACATGTATATGAAGTACTTTGATCATAGTCACCCTCCCTTTACCCTCTCCTTTCACCATCCTGCTGGTCCCTACCCCTAAACAGTCCCCTGTTATATACTTGATTATATACTTGAGTTATATACTCAAGTATATAACATCTTTTTGGTTCTATAACCTACATCTGAGAGAGACCATATAATATTTGTCTATCTCAGTCTGGTTTATTAAACCTAACGTGATCATCTCCAATTCCATCCATGTTCCTGAAAACTATATAATTTCATTCTTTTTTATGGCTAAACAATAAACACACACACACACACACACAGTTTCTTTATTCATCCTCAGTTGATGGACACAGAAGATTCTTTGTGTTGGCTATTGTGAATAGTGCTGCTATGAACATGGGTGTACATGCATCTCTAGGATACACAGACTAACATTCCTTCAGATTTAGGCCTGGAGTGATACATCAGGATCATATGATAGCTCTGTGTTTACTTTTTTG
Organism: Castor canadensis; assembly: GCF_047511655.1. Lineage (NCBI taxonomy): Eukaryota > Metazoa > Chordata > Mammalia > Rodentia > Castoridae > Castor > Castor canadensis. The sequence continues at coordinate 10,413,888 of NC_133395.1, forward strand.
AGGAACCTCCACACAGTTTCCATAGAGGCTGGAATAACTTATGTTGCCGTCAACAGAGTATAAGGGTTTCTTTTCCCTGCAGCATTTGTTGTTTATTTTCAGGAATTGCAATTCTGACTGGGGTGAGATGCAATCTCAGTGCACTTTTTTTTTTTTTGTGGTACTGTCATTTGAATTCACACATTAGCATCACACTTGCTAGGCAGGTGTTAAATCACTTGAGCCATGTCTCCAACCCTCTGTATACTTTGGATTTGCATCTTTTTAATGGCCAAGGATGGTGAACATTTCTTCATCTACTTATTCACATTTGTACTGCTTTTTTTATAACTCTCTGTTCAATTCATCTCCCAGTTATTAATTGAATTTTTTTTCTACTGGTGTTTAGTTTTTGGAGCTCTTTATATATTACGGATATTAATCTTCTATTGATAAAAAGATTTTCTCCCATTCTGCAAGTTTCTCTTGATTCCAGTAATTGTCTTCTTGCTGCGCAGAGTATTTTTAATTTGATGCAATCCCATTTGTCAATTCTTGCTCTTATTTCTTGAGCAGTTAGAGTCCTAGTCAGAAGGGCATCACCTATGCCTATGTCATCAACTGTCTTCTCTAAGTTTTCCTCTAATAGTGTCAACATTTCAGAACTTACATTTCAATCTTTGGCCTATTTTAAATTCATTCTTGTATAGGGTGAGAAATGTGGGTCTATTTTCAGTGTTCTACATGGAGATATCCAGTTTTCCCAACACCTGCTGTTGAAGAGACTTTCTTCCCTCCTTTGTGTTTTTGTCACATTTGTCAAAACTGAGATGGCTTTAGCAGTGTGGGCTTATTTCCAACCTTCTATTCCATTCCGTTAGTCCACATGTCTGCTTTTGTGCCAGTACCATGTTACTTACGTTGCTACAGCTCTGTGGTATAATATGAAGTCAGGTATTGACACTTCCAGCATGGTTCTTTTTACTCAGGATTGTTTTGGCAATTCTTGTGAACCTTAAGATTGATTTTTCTAGTTCTTTGAAAAATGGCATTGGAATTTTTATGGGGATTATGTTGAATCCATAGAATGCTTTCTATAGTATAACAATTTTCACAGTATTAATTCTGCTGGTCTAGGAAAATGGGCAGTCTTTCCATCTTCTAGTGTCTTCTTCAACTTCTTTCTTCAGTGCTTTATATTTTTCATTGTAGAGGTCTTTACCCTCCTTTGTTAGGTTTATTCCTAGGTATTTAATATTTTGAGGCCATGGAGAATAGAATTGTCCTGATTTTCTTTATGAACCTGTTCATTATTCATGTATAGAAAAGCTACTGATTTTTGTATGTTGATTTTGTATCCTGTTACTTTACTGAAAGTATTTATCAGATCTAAGGATTTTTGATGAACTCTTTAGTGTCTTTTAAGTATAGGATAATAGCTGCAAGGAGGGATAATTTGACTTCTTCCTTATCTAATGGTATCCCTTTTATTTCTTTCCCCTGCCTTATTGTTGTGGCTAAGAATTCAAACACTCTATTGAATAGAGTGGAAATAGCAGACACCCATGTCTCCTTCCTGACTTTAGAGGAAATGGTTTCACTCTTCCCCTTTTAGGATATTGATTATATATTTATTATACTTTGACTTTATTATATTGAGGTGTGTTCCCTCTATTACTGCTTTGTTCAGGGGTTTTATCTTGAATAAATTTTATGAAGGGATGTTGAATTTTGTCAAGGCTTTTTCTGCAGCATCTATTGAGAGATCATGTAATTTTTATCATTGATTCCATCTTACATGCTTTATTACATTTATTGATTTACATATGTTAAACCATCTCGGCAACCCAGGAATTAAACTAACTTGATTATGGTTTATGATCTTTTTATGTGTTGTTGAATTCAGAGTTAAAATATTTTATTGAGAATTTTTGCATCTATGTCTTAGTCTGTAATTTTCTTTCTTTATCATGTCCTTATCTGCTTTTGATATCAGGGTAATACTGGCTTCACAGAATGAGTTTGGTCATGTTCCTCCTACTCTAATTTATGGAATAGTTTTTGGAGCATTGATATTTGTTCTTCTTTAAAGGTCTGGTAGAATTTAGAAATGAATCATCCAGGTGGATTTTTCTTAGTTGGGACACTCTGTATTACTGCTTCAATTTTATTACTGGTTCTACATTTCTTTAGGTGGTTTGTATCCTCCTGGCTCAATTTTGGTAAGTTACTTGAATCTAGAAATTTATCCATTTCTTGTAGATTTTCTAGTTTCTTAGAACATAAGTTTGCAATGTCTTCCCTAATGATCCTCTGAATTTCATTGGTGCTTGTTTGGATATCCCTTTTGTCATCTCTAATTTTGCTAAATTAGTTCTACTCCTTCTTCCTTTTGGTTAGTTTAGTTAAGAGTTTGTCAATCTTATTTATCTTTCCAAAGAACCATCTTTTTGTTTCACTGATTCTTTGTATACTTCTTTTAGTCTCCCTTTCATTAATTTCTGCTCTGATCTTTTTTATCTTTTCCTATTTACTGCTTTTAGTTTTGACTTGATCTTATTTTTCTAAGAACTTGAGGTATATCATTAGCTATAATCGTCCTTCTTAGCACTGTCCAAGGTTCTGGTAAATTGTGTTTTCACTTTCATTTGTTCATATAAAGTTTTCTTCCTTCCTTCCTTCCTTCCTTCCTTCCAGTGGTACTAGGAATTGAACTCAGGGCCTTGTTCTTGCTAGGCAGGAGCTCTACCACTTAAGCCGTACTCCCACTGTCATTGGGTTTAGTTATTATCTGTTTTTAGGTCTAGTAGTGTTTACTTTATGAAATTGAGTGTACCAACGTTCTGTGTGTATATTTTTACAATTGTTATCTCCTGCTGGATTATTCCCTTTATTAATGTGAAGGAACGTTCTTTGTCTCTTAAGATTAATTTTTATTTGAAGTCTTCTTTGTCAGATATGAGTATAGCTGCTCCTGTCTGCTTCAGCATCCATTATATTTTTTCAGGATTTCTGTCTCTTTATTGAATTCCTCCTTTGTGTCCTGCATTATCTTCTTTCTTTCATTCTGCTCTTTTCTTGAGTTTTCTTGTGATTCATTTGAGTGTTTATCCTTGTCCTCTTTATTTATTATTCTAATAGTCATTTTTATGTGTTCTTTGTATTGAGATTTCATCCATTGCACAGTCATTGTTCATTGTTCTTGTTGCCATGATTCTGAGTTTTGGAGAAGTCATTGCCTTGTTTCTTCACATTTCTTGTGTTTCTGGATTGGGATTTGCACATCTGGGGCCAAGTTTTGATCAACAATTAGAATAGTGTCAGTGTCCTAGCAGGACAGTGTAAAGGCCAAGTTTAGTTGCTATTTCTTAACACTGGACAGGGAATAAGGCTCAGTGGCCAAGAATTCACTTACAGGATCAGGGCATTTGTCCTGATCCCCAGCACTGCTCAGATCAAGGCAAACTCAGTGGAATCTCTTGTAGAAGGATCAGTTATCCACTTATGGTATCATTCCACTATAGAAGTGTCCCTTCTTTATGTACTGGGAGCCACTGCTGACTGCAGGGAGCTTTACAGCCTGTGGGCTATTAAGATCCCACTTATTCCATAAGCCCCCCAGTTTGTGTCCCCAAGGGCAGCAAGCATCCAAGTCTCATGGTGATCCCAAGATACATCAGAAAGTGGAGCAAGCAAACAGAGCACTGAGTTCAATGCTGGTTGGGGGAGAACTGAAATACCTGGTCTCTCTTCCTGTTCATCTCCATGCTTACAGACCCCATTCCAGCAGTCCAACAGTTCACATCCTTGTGGAAAGGAGAAGGCCGTGGAAGTCTTGTGATTCAAAGGGTCTGGACTGGGGCCCTCATTCCTTCCTTGCAGCAAATGCATGCCAGGATGCAGTTCTTGGAGTTGGGTCTCACTGTTTTAGACCCTACCCAGAAGTTCACCTCTTGGTTGTTGGAGAGTCTGTAGAATTCCTGTAGTTTGGCAGACCTTGGATGGGGGCCCTTAGATCCACTTGGCATCAAACACATGCTGGGATGCAGTTCTTAGAGGTGGACCTCTGTGCTTTCAGACTCTGCCCAGCAGTTCACCTCCTGTTGGGGAGAGGAGTCTGTGGGAATTATGTAATTTGGAAGACCTGGGCTCCAGGGTCTCAGATTCACCTGGCAGCAAATACATGCCAGAATGCAGCTCCCAGAGGTGGTTCTTAGTACTTTCAGATCATGGCCCATGTTTGTGGGGGAGGGGCGTGGATATCACATGATTCAGAGGGTCTGGGCTCAGAGGTTTGACCCACCTAGCAGCCAGCACATACAATCATGAGGCAGGCCCTAGGGGTTGAATACTACACTAATAGACTTGGTGCTTTGTTTCCACTGTGATCCTCAGGAGATAGGACTTGCTCCTCAACAGGGAGGATAGGCCTCTAACCACTGTACCTTCTTATAGGACAATTATTTGTCATCTTATCTCTTGAGACCTGTAGCTTCCTGTGAAGACTTAGGCCCAGACAATAGGTCTCATTGTTTAGTCCCTAAGAGGGAAAACCCATCCCAGTCCCTGTTTTCATGCAATGAATGTTCTTATTGGTTCAATATTGCCTGCTTCTTGACCTGTTATTAATCTCTATTATATTTCTGATCAACAAAGAGGTATGTCTTGTTTAGAACTCCATGACTCATTGGTTTCTTGGTATTTTTTTTCTGATTGTGATGTGTTAGAAGCAGAGGGCTTACATAAAGCTTAGACTCATTTCACTACCTTCCAGCAGCTCATCTTTTCTTAAAAAAAAAAGTAATTTCTGCATTCCTCTGAAGACATTTCTTTCTGTATTTGTTAAATTGAAACTAAATTTTAAAAGCCATTTATTTCCAATGAAATATAACACCCATATTTGAGTTCATTAACCATAAGAAATGATCAAATTAAGAAAGTAACCCATCTTGCCATAACAGCAGTCTTTGACATTACCATTAAGTTTAACTCCATTTTCTGGAAGACTTTAATTAGATAGGTTTCTTTTGACAATTTCTTTTTTTATATGCTTTAAATGATTTGGGAAATATCTTGCTATGTAAAATAATTGTACAATAATGACAATCTGGACTACTCAGCCATCCATCTCAAAAGTTTGCTCTTTAACTATATGGAATATTGACAGTACATCATCAGCTAAGAGTCAGTGATTTACTGACAGATTTGGAATGATGCAGGCAATTGTACCTGGATGTTATTGAATCTAAATTTCATCTAGGAGAATGGAGCTTCCTGAACTGAGTTCTTGTAAGTTTGTCTTCTAATCTTCTCTTGTGATAAATATGCATTCATTTTCTTATGAATCCCATTACTTTTTGAAATGATAAAATAGACACTGCAACACAAATCTTGAATGATATATTTCAAGTATCTTTCCACATATGGGCAGTATCTCTACCATTTTAACTTCACTGGCCTGCATGGTAGAATCAATTCATTTATAATTTGTCACCTATAAACGTTCATACATTATTCATTGAATTGAAAGGGCAGAGCAATTTTCATTGTTCCTTTTTCTATTAAGCCTGCCATTTTCCATTCAGTTATTTTTCTCCTTACCTTCAGAAATTTGGCAATCATCTTGTTGTTTTACCCGCTAGCCCCATGAATCCAATTACAAGATCTTAAGTATCATTTGACAAGTTATATGCTGTCTTATGAACAAATATGTTACTGTTATTTGAATAATAATCAACTTAGTTTTAAAATCTGCATTCCATTAGGTAATTTTCTTAAAAGCAAGAGGATTTGTTACTGTATATATTAAATGTAATGTGTTATGATAAAATGAAAAAAATTAGATTTAAAAAATAAAATGTAGCATTTAAAGAATTCATAGAACATGTTGTGTGAGAATGTTAGTTAAATCATGCTATACTGACAGAAATCCAGATCTGTATGTTGGGCATATGGTTTGAATATGGTTTGTTCCCTCCAAAATGTACATTGGAATTTAATCCCCATTGTGAGGCATTAAGAAGGTGAATACATAATCTGACTATGTATTCAGAGATGAGGCCTTTGGGAAATGTTGAGTTAAAGTCCAGGTTGGGGTCCTCCAAAGTTAATGTGGGTGACTTTAAGGAGAAAGAGAGAAATTAGAGAATGCAAATACACATAAGCTCCTTGGCCCTGCTGTGTGATACACCACCTTGGAACTCTGCCCCTAGACTTTGGAATAGAACTGTGAACTGAAATAGACCTCTTTTCTTTCGAACTTACCCTGTGGCATTGTGTTATTAACAGAGAATATACTATCACAGTGTGCATTCTCAGTAAAAATACCTCCAAAGGGCTGAAACTTTACTCTTCGTTGAGGGCAGGCAAACTTATCTTACTCTTTTTATGTATAAAGCAGAGACAGACATTCAGAGTATATAAACAGATATGCAATATATCTTTAGTATTAAAGTTCTGAATAAGGTAGTGATCAGGAATCAAATCTCTAAAAAAGACTTCCTGGAAGGGATGGAGTGAATAAGAAAGAAAGATAGCTTGGGAAATCCAGGAAACACTACTTCAGAGTAACTGTAGGAAGAAATATTTTCTATGTATTGTTTCCTAGTGTTTTTAAATAATGCAACAAAAGCATGTATGGAAAGCTTACGACAAATCTTAAAAAAGAAAGTCTGAAGTTTGAAAGTACTCACAGATGGTTGGAAGTTCTGCAAAGATGCTGCTTTAATCCATTTTCTGTTGCTAATAACACAATGCCACAGGCTTGGTAAGTTACAAAGAAAAAAGATTTATTTTAGCTTATGGTTCCTGTCCAAAGTAAAGAAATGGCATATGATGATGCCCTTGCTAGCAGAATTCCCAGGTGGCACAGGGCATCACATGGTAAGAGACAGGGAGCACACAAGAGGCATAATCAAACTGCCTTTTATAACCAACCCATCTCAAAATAACCCAGTAGTCCATTAGTCCATTGAGGGCCCATGATAATGGAGGACTGCAGGCAAGGGGTGACAAGTGGATGCCCACCTATCCACATGCTGCCTGCTGATTGCCTGAGATTTGCAGGAAGCTTCAAGATCAGATGCTTGTTCAGGTGTTTTTTGTTGGAGTCCTTATAGGTAATTAGGCTCAGCAGAGAGCCCAGCTGCCTTCTCAAGACCCTGGCAAGTTCTACCCTATCCAACTACCGTCAAGGATGAGTTCACTATTCAGAAACTGCCAAATGAGAAGGGGTTACTAAAGCTTACCTGCTGGCAGCTTCCTCTCTGTTTCTTCTAACTTGCTAGATTTGTTTGAATTTAAATCCTATGTCAAACCTCATAACCTTTACACTAAAATAGTGATTATTTAAACTAATCTGATTTTTCTGAATCACTTGCTGTAAATCCTGACATAACCCTGCCTAAGGCAGGTTAACTCAAAATTTCAAGTAAACTAGGCTTATTCTCATGTGTCTTCGTTTTCTATAAAATGTTATCACTTTGGAGTTAATAGTGTTTTCCAGACAGCTATAGTGTTAGCTTGTGAAAAATAACAGGTTATGCTAAAAGTGAAGTATTTGATCCTAGGAGAATCTAGAATCAGGAGTTCTAGTAGGAAAATCAGTGAGAATATAGGTATTTAAGTATAGTCACATAATAGTTTTCCAATTCTTTTTTAGTGCCTTTTAGTGTCTGAAAAGGACATGGTTTTCCCATAGAGCAAATGATAATGCAAATAAATTAATCTTCATATTTTATTATGAATTATGATCACATAAACAGATAAATCCAGCAGTCTTTTAAATAACAAATGCAAATTTAGTATATTGATTAATTGTATTTATATATAACTAAATAATAATCTATTAGGATATATTTTAGCCATTTATTAGTAGTATTTTAGTTTTTTCTTAAAAATCATTTTGAAATGGATCACCATTCTTCCCTTTGAAGCCAAAGTCTTAGTCTAAAAATACAGGGAAAGAAAAAGTTGGAGTCTGTTGCTGCTCCTTCTAAGTCAGGTCAGACAAGTGGGTACAACCTTCATGCCAGACTTGAGTTTCAGTTTCTCCCAAGATTCCACAGTATTTCTGGGAGACAGCACAAGTACAAGACTTCCCTATAGTTTTGCAATGCCAAGACTAAGAAGCCAATGTTTCACAGTAATTGACTCTTGCTTGGACTTGAGTCCTCTGGTTCCCAGAGTTGCTGCTTAGGGGCAGACAGCATGTCAATCCCTGCAGAGGAGGTGCACCTGTCTGTCTGATGCTGGAGGTCCAGGGGAGCCCACAGAACCTGACTGTACTCCACAGAACAAGGAAGGGAAACTTGCCAGAGGTTGTATTGTTCCAGCTGAAGGATAAAGGACTTTACTAGTCTTGGAAAATCCTGTCACCAAAGCCTCCCTCCTGATGCCAAGGAACTGGTCTTCAGATCTTTCACCACAGAAAAACATGGTGTCCTCTGCTGCCCTTCCTTCCACTGCTCAAGACAGCATTAATGACAACAACAAACACATCAAAAAAGTAGCCAGGAGGAAGCAAAGAAAAATTAGTCTCTTGCAAAGTAACTTGGAAACTGTGGATGAAATTCAAAAATCCAAGGCAGGCATCTGATATGAGGTTCCCAGTCAAGTAGACTTGATGAAAGAGACAGCAGTTCATTGTCATTGTCATCGCCCTTGTATCAAGGAGAATTCGGGCACAAAATAAATGTTCTGAACCTTTGACCAAAATGTTTCAAACAATGAATTGAAAGGCATATCTGTTATTCAGAAATAATTATTAATATGGAAGTTTAAATAGCAAAATACCTCAAAGAAATGGTGGAAATCATGAGGGAAAGTAAAACAAATGAACCATCCCAAGGTGAATAATAAGAGTCCCTGAAGGAAAAAGGGAGCAGATAGAAGAAAAGTACTACTAAGTAGGAGAAGAAAAGTTTTCTCAATGGAAGGGAAGGATAAATCTTCAGCTCTCATCTTCATAGAGACTATGGGAAAGACCCACTCCTAGGCATACCCCAGTGTCCTCATTTGGTGTCAGGCATAAAGAAAAACACTCATTCAGCCTTTGAGCAGGCTTAAGTAACCTACAAGGTAAAATAAATATATTGTACATCAGATGGCTTATTTGATATGGGAAAGCAAAAGGCAGTGAACCAGTATATCCTCACCATCAGAGAAAGGAACTGCAATTCCGGAATCCAGACAACCAAAATAAGCATGCCAGTGTTAAAAGTGAGTTTTTATGTCTGAGGGGATGAACAGAGCATGCAATCCTTGATATTTATTTGAGGGAAATACCCCAAGTATGCTAATCATAAGTATATCACAATACAGATGCTAGCTAAAAGAGATAAAAAGGAGAAAAAAGTAATGGACATTGCAGCTAAATGGAAGATGATAAAAGCAGGTCAAATAAAATTCTTGAGGAAAAGAAGATGAAATATCAAATTATAATACCATACCCCATAAATAAGTATAAGTATATTTGTTAGTTAAAAATTTCAAGTATATTAATTTCGCTATTAGCCTATATTAAAACATTTCTACAGTGCACTAAAATAAATTTAAAATGTGGAACTAAAATTACTGATTCCAACTAAATGCTAGTGAGCAGAGTAGAGGGAAGAAAAGCAATCATGACAATTAAGAGATCTAGTTTTTCTTCTTAGCTCTAAAGCATACTCTAAATACAAAAGGCAGAAACATAGACCTCCCCCAAGCAAGCACAGCTCAACCAATAAAGCACACTTCTTAAGATTAAAAAAAAAAACAGAAAGTAGGATTAAATCTATAAAATATTTCAGCAAAACCAAGAATTAGAAAATCAATAGAGAATCTGATATTGATAGAAAATGGAAGACAGATGTGTAGTATGAAGTTTGCAGAATGGCAAACTGGAGATGAGGGATGGGTAAACCAGTAAATCAATTTTGAAGTAATAATTTAAAGGTGTGGATTAATTTAGATCCATTGGGAATTAAATTCAGGAATTAGAAAAGCCAAGTAAAATGTCCCAGGTAACAATGAGGAAAAGAAATTAACAAATATTTCACTATGCTAGAAAAGTTTGAAAGATGAAATAGCAATGACCAATAGTAAACAGGAAACATAAGACCAAGTATACTGTACTGAAGCTATATCAGTACATTAAATGTAAGTGTTTGAATTTTCCTACTTAAAAACATAGGAAATCTCATTATGTTTAAAAGAATTCAACTAGTACACTACCTGTGGAAAACACATACAAAGTTGAGCCAAAAGGTGGCTGGAAATCATCTCTACAAAACACCCTCAAACATTAAAATATTTTAAATGCTCAACAAAATGTGCAAAAATTAAGGAAAATTTTCAAGGCCAAATATTAAGTATGATATGAGTCTGGAATGCCAGTTGTGCCCCAAAGCCTGTGGCTTCCCTAAGGATATTTTATACCTGTTCCTGAACTTACAATTTTCAGGGTGTGACCAGGGCAGAAGAGGCTGGAACTTATGCAAAATAAGAAGTCAGAAGACAGAACCCCACCCCCCTGCACCAACCCAATACAGCAGGCAGGACACATGGGCTCTGTACTCAGGCGACAGGAGAACAAAGCTTATCCCTCAGAAGGAAATGACAAAGAACCCCTCTGTCTTGCCTTGAGCCCTGAAAGATATCTCTACTGCATGTGTGTCAGATAGTCTGCCCTCAAATGGGGCTGAGTTTCAAAATTACATTACTTTTAGGGGCTGACAGCCAAGAAATTGACTTAAAGGAGCATTAGATTTATAAAATCTCCAAAAGAACCAATTCTATATGGGAAAAATATTCTATGAATGCAGGTCTTAAAAATCTGGAGAAAATTGATGATTTCTAGTAAAAACATAAACTGATAGATGAGTAATCATATCAGTGAACAACATAGGAAAGTTTTGTCTGCCATTATACAAGAACTGTGCTCAAGTTGTTTTCTAGTAAAGTCTACTGACTTTCACAGATCTGATAATACTCATTTAAGAAATTACAAGTCATATAAAAGACAGAAAACTCTACAATATAATGGATAAAGCATAATACTGACCATACCTGATAGTAATACACAAGTAAAATTATAGTTCAAGATCATACCTCACAAAAATATAAGTACATAAAATGTTACCCAATAAGTTCCAACAGGTTATCATTACCATCTGGGGTCTTCTTGAGGGATAAACATAGTTACTATCAATGAATTGAAGTTTGACTCTCTCAAAGGAAAATAGAGAGGGGAAAGTCTCTGATCATGGTTGAAATTAATTACCAAGACCTATGTCAACCACTACACATGAATGCTGAAGGAACTTCCATTGAAAATAAGGAGCAAATTATGAGTTCAGGTTATTAGCACTTTAGTAACTACTATATGACACTCCTCTTACAGCTAATGTACTAATGTAATTAACTCCAAAAACAAATCTTTAAAAAGAAAGTCTTATTTCATTTGCCTATAATATGTACATACTTCGATAAAGTACAGGAGAGTTTATTTAAAAATACTAGAACTCATAGAAAAAAACCTAGCAAGGCTGGTATAAAAAAATCAATGTACAGAAATCACTAGCTTTTCTCTCCTCTGGACCTAAGTAGATAGAAATGGTAAAGTATAAATATGTAGGTACATGCAGACATTTCACTGTGCAACATGCGTGTGAAATATGTCTAACTTTACATGGGAACTTTTAATTAAAGAGTATAAAATATACCCCAAATAACTATAATAAATGAATATAAATACTAGAATGTGAATATAAAACATAAATAGGAAGACTAGATACTAATCTTCTAAAATTCCTATTCTCTATGCAAAAGAAAATAAAAATCATACAGTAGAAGATAAGCAGATGTAACCATGTAAAATTTATAATGCTTATAAAGCTAGTGACACCAAAGTTTAAATCCAAACTTGACTAGGGAAAAAATATTTGCAGTACATATAGCAGACTGAGATTAATGTCTTCAATATCAACAACTCTGAAAACTGATAAGACAAATAATACCATAGAATATTGGCACGGTTATGAACAGCAAAATGTAATTACTTAAAAAATTAAATCTAAGTGATCAATACACAGATGAACAGCTGAAAAAATAATAAGTTGGATTATACTGGTGCTGGGACAAATTTGGGACAAAAGTATCTTTTCTACTGCTGGGAGGCAGATAATTTACTGCAAATATTTTGAGAATGATCACTTAATACTTTCTAAACTTTAAAACATACAAATCTGTTTATGCTCCCAGCAATGCCAAGTTTAGAAGTCTATTTATAGATATAAAAGTCTCAGTAAGTCAGCTAGGGTGGTACACATCTATAAGTCCCAGACATAGGAGGCTGAGACAGGGGGATCGCAAGTTAGAGGCCAGTCTGGACTACATAGCAAGAATTTGCCTTGGGAACACAAACAAAAGAACCTCAGCAAAAAAAGAGGAAGGGAGGGAGGGAGGGAAGGAAGAAGGAAGGAAGGAAGGAAGGAAGGAAGGCAGGAAGGAAGGAAGGAAGGAAGGGAGGGAGGGAGAGAGGGAGAGAGGGAAGGAGGGAGAGGGGGAGGGAGGGAAGGAAGGAAGGAAGGAAGGAAGGAAGGAAGGAAGGAAGGGAGGGAGGGAGGGAGAGAGGGAGAGAGGGAAGGAGGGAGAGGGGGAGGGAGGGAAGGAAGGAAGGAAGGGAGGGAACATAAAAAACCTCAGTAAATACTGATATGCAGAGGGATGGCTAGGACAGCCTTATTTTTGGAGTAGGAAAATGACCATCTTCCCTGATTAATCCTTCAAATACCACCCATCAATGAAGAGTAGGGAGAACATTGAGTCAAACACGTGGTGAACACTCTGGGCATTTATAAAGCTGATAAAAAGAGTAGGTGTGAGATGACTGTGAATGAGAAAGCAAGTTGCAAAGTGTGATATAAAACGGAAGCCGGTTTCTGTGACTGCAAGTGTGCATGAGGGTGTAGACAACTGAGGAGAGAGAACAGAAACATGTCAACACCAACACCTGAGAAAGGTGAACAAAGGCACTCATTAACATGTTCTTGTGCACTTAGGATTATTTCAAAGTTAAAATGTGTTGTTTTCGTGTGTTTTACTAAAAATGAAAAGCTAATAGAACCTACAGATATGGTAGACTTCAGAAGTAATGCTAGTCCCTCCCGTGTTCAAGTTAACCAGCTGCATTGCTTTTAATGGTCGGTTTCTTAACAAGCTATTACTACATTTCCATTTCCCAAGGATGAGTGGAGGAAAAATTACTTCTGATACTCAATAGTGACCTGAAAAATAAAGTTGTTCTTTACTCCTGTTTTCTAATACATTGTGTGCTGTCTTCTCAGAAGGACATGTTACAACTAATCCCAACACTCACCCTGTTCTTTAATCAGAAGGTAATCTAATGTACTTATTTTAATTCCAGTTACAGCCTCCTTTATAAAATGAGCATTCATAGGACAGGTAAAGGAAAATAACATACTATCTGTATGTATATATTTTATAATATTGTTATTCATAATAGTAAACTCAGAATATATGAGAGATTAGATAGTTGAATGAATATTAAAAACTAATATTGATTATTTATTAATTGACAACATATTCTATTATTGTGTTCACTTATTAATTAACATGTGCATACACATAAATTACTTTGTATAGAAGTCCAATTTTTTTGCTTTTTATGTGCTTTAAAGTATACAGGTGTCAATGATATTTTAACTTTTTCATTCTAGCTTAATTATGTTTAGTAATCTGTAATTAGCAATTTTATAACATAGCATATACATTATAAAATAGAAAGTAGGCAAACAAATCACAAATCACAAATATTCAAAATTTTGACATTTCTCCAATTTTCTGAGATAGCTTTGGTCTACTATTAAACATAGGTTTAATAGGTTTTATTAAACCTCTGGGGTTTTTGGGGTTTTTTTTTTCATTTTATTGTATTTTATTATTCATATGTGCATACAAGGCTTGGGTCATTTCTCCCCCCTGCCACCACCTCCTCCCTTACCACCCACTCCACCCCCTCCCTCTCCCCTCCACCCCCTCAATACCCAGCAGAAACTATTTTGCCCTTATCTCTAATTTTGTTGTAGAGAGAGTATAAGCAATAATAGGAAGGAACAAGGGTTTTTGCTGGTTGAGATAAGGATAGCTATACAGGGAGTTGACTCACATTAATTTCCTGTGCGTGTGTGTTACCTTCAAGATTAATTCTTTTTGATCTCACCTTTTCTCTAGTTCCTGGTCCCCTTTTCCTATTGGCCTCAGTTGCTATTAAGGTATCTGCTTTAGTTTCTCTGCGTTAAGGGCAACAAATGCTATCTAGTTTTTTAGGTGTCTTACCTATCCTCACCCCTCCCTTGTGTGCTCTCGCTTTTATCATGTGCTCAAAGTCCAATCCCATTGTTGTGTTTGCCCTTGATCTAATGTCCGCATATGAGGGAGAACATACGATTTTTGGTCTTTTGGGCCAGGCTAACCTCACTCAGAATGATGTTCTCCAGTTCCATCCATTTACCAGCAAATGATAACATTTCGTTCTTCTTCATGGCTGCATAAAATTCCATTGTGTATAGATACCACATTTTCTTAATCCATTCGTCAGTGGTGGGGCATCTTGGTTGTTTCCATAACTTGGCTATTGTGAATAGTGCTGAAATAAACATGGGTGTGCAGGTGCCTCTGGAGTAACCTGTGTCACAGTTTTGGGTATATTCCCAAGAGTTAAACCTATGTTTTTTAAAAAATGTCATTCTTGATCTTATGGGGCTCCTCAGCTTATATAGTACTAACTGAAATTTATGTGCTGATTAATATGTGAAATAATTTGAAAAAATTATACCTTGGCATATCAATGTTAAGGTCTCTTTGTTCCTCTAGGTGGCTTTTACCGTCCTTTTTGATCTGGAAGCACTTCTGAAGATATGGTGCTTAGGATTTACTGGATATATTAGCTCATCTCTCCACAAATTTGAGCTACTGCTCGTCATTGGAACTACTCTTCATGTGTACCCAGATCTTTATCACTCTCAGTTCACATACTTTCAGGTAATACAAATAATGCTATCTGTCTTTAATTTTTTTCTTTCCATAGTAAATAGTAGTCATTTTATTATAACTATGATATAGAACCACATTTTATATATATATTATCTAGTAAATATGAACTTGGGAAGAAATAGTGCATTTATACACTATGTCATAACAATTGCTTTTAAACTCCTGAAAATTCACAGTAGCAAATGCAGTTTAACATACTGTTTCAAAATTAGCAGTATATAGATATACATATTTGAACACATATGGATAACATATATCTACATAAACAGCAACGTTTAAGCCAGGTAAGCTGTTGGCACAAACTTTAGTGAATAAAATATGAATTTAATTCCAAGTATATATCTCTCTTAAAAATATCCTTGCTCAACAATTATTTACAATGGAAATAATAAGGATTTATAAAATCTACCTTTATAGATTTTAATTGGTTGTACATTATTATTTAAGGGCTTATTTCTTTTTGTAATGATTAAATAATGGTGGTTATACTTCTTATTTTACAATAATTAGATATCTGTCTCTTCAAATGTGATATATATATATTAAATCATGTTGCTTAATTGCTCAATAAACACTAATTGTTGCTTACATTCATTGTAATTGTTAGGTGATAGAAAGGTGCTTATTGATCTATTAAATTCTTGATTAAAATGACAAAATATGTTTATGTAGAATCCTACTCAAGAACATCTCTTTTATCATCATTTTTCTGTCTCATATTTTGTCATTTATAAAAGTTATGATGAATACACCAGCCTGTGCTTTTTAATTTAGAGAAATAGGATCCTAAATCCTTAGAAAAAGATAATGCATTCCAATGTCATTGATTTTAGTTATTGGTATACCAAAGCTATCATTTTTTAGAACTTTAGCAGCTAAATCACAACTGGTGACTCAGTACAGGAATGGAGGAAAGCACAAGAAAATACAGATCACAGAAATTGGAAAGCAAATACCCCGCACTCCAGACAAAAAGCTGAGCCTCCAGTGATCAAGGCAAGCATACCACCGCAAACTGTCATGGCTCAAGGTGCCACTGCCCCTAACATTTCTGGGCATAAATCCCTCATCGTTGGTTGGGTTATCTGCTGAGCTTAG
The DNA here is from genome assembly GCF_047511655.1 of Castor canadensis. NCBI lineage: Eukaryota > Metazoa > Chordata > Mammalia > Rodentia > Castoridae > Castor > Castor canadensis. The sequence continues at coordinate 10,430,022 of NC_133395.1, forward strand.
ATACCACTGGTGAGATGGCTTGGACAAGACTTATAAACATGCTTAAAGTTCTCTATAACAATGTGCATTAATGGTTAATCTTGATTGTCAACTTGATTGGATTAACAAGCACCTAGGGGATTAGTAAAGAACACCTCTGGGGTGAAACGGAGGGGAGGGTGTTTCCAGAGAGGATTAACTAAGGGAGAAAGACTATCTGAATGTGGGCAACAACCTAAATGTGGGGGCCTACGAAATAAAAAGGGAGAAGAGGAGAAATAAAAAGGAAGAGGAGAGCACAGGCATTCTTTCTCTCTCCTGCTTCCTGGTGGCCACGAAGTGAGCAGTGCTTCTCTACCCTGCCCCACCCTCCCTGACACAGGGCATTGACACCTGTGAAACCAAGAGCCAAAATAAATCCTTCCTCCCTTAAAGAAAACCTAACCCCAAACATGCATGTCAATAACTGCTCTTTGAAAAATCATCATGAGTTTTTCGTATCTACCTTAGGGTACAAAATTATAGAGGCTATGCCTCTACACAGAGGATGTATCTTTTTTGAAAACCTGTTAAATTCAGAAATTGAAGGGACACACTGTTTACTATTTCAGCAAAGTTACAGTTTAAATATAATCCAGGCTTTAAAATTGCTTTACTATCTAAACTATCTGATAATTTTTGTACAAGGCTAGAAGATAACAAAAGCATATGCACAAAACTATTCATGAAATTCTTTATAAGAGAAAATACATGAAGCGTTTAACAAGTATAAGTTGAGGAATAGCTTAGTAAGTCATAGTGCAAATCTTACCATAAAATGATGATTATGATTAATTTATACTAACTGAGGAATACGATTTAGTTGAATGAGAAATAGACAAACGTGTGTATGTAAATACCTAAAAAAGGAAAAGTGACTGGAAAGAAATCAATCATCGTACTGCAAATAATCAGTCATCCCCAGTTTCATGTTCTTGTCCTCGTCTCTAATGATTTACTTCTAGTATTTTTCACAAACTTAGGTTAGTCTGCAGGGTCTAGCCATTTTATAGATACATACATATAGTCAAGTCATAGTCAATTCCACAATTTTAATGTATTTGATTCTGGATTTGAATTTGTGATAGTTTATGTTCATGACAAGTGATTTTTATTTGTCTCTCTATACCTGGCCAAATTCATATTTTTAATGAAGTAAGTTTAAATAACCTCAGATATTTTATGTCTGAAGAGCAAATCTCTTGAAAATCTTATGTGTCACAAGAATTTTTATGAATTCACATGGAGAAAATCTACTATACTAGACACAGAGTAGCCCTTTCTGGGCCCGCTTTGGCTTCCCTTATTGACCCTCACACTTCTCATTTCAATCAACCTTTCTTCATCGTGTTAGCAGTCTTTCCTTATTCAACATCGTATTTTTCATATTTAAATGAAGGAAACTGTTTCGTATGAAATGGCCCCCCTTAAAATCTCATTTATCACTGAGATTAATTATTGGTGTTTATTCAAATATATTTCATGAGTTCCTACTGTGCCCCATTTCAGATACTGAGGATGAAGCTGTGGACAGCAGAAATGGTCCCCACCCTATTAAGCTTAAATTCTAAAGAGGAAATAGTTCACAAAGTACACAAAGGAATGTTCAATACAAGTACTTGAAATGCTCTAAGGAAGAAACGAGCATTGTAAAAAGGGTGGTGATTGTGAGGTGAGGGCTATTTTCGGTAAGTTTCTCATGGAAGCCCTCCGAAGAGATTTCATTTGAGCAGAGACAGAATGAAGTTGGAAAGAGCAAACCCATGAAAGGCTCTGCAGGAAGGTATTCCAGGTAGAGAAAACCCCATTGCCCACGGCCTGAGGTGAGAGCAAAGTTAACAAATTCAAAGCCATTATGGCTGGCCTTGGTGAGCACCAGGCAGCATGGAAAATGGGAAGTCCTATAAAATGTAATGGGTCTCTCACACCTGTGCAGTCATGATGCAGTTTGCTGGTGTGTATTGTGCACTGACTGCCTATCAGGCACTGTGCTGACTGTGTTGTTCCATTTGCTATAACAATCTCATAGTAATCCTGTGAGGTACAGATACACATGTAATCTGTGGCCCCAAGTCATCAGAGTTCATATTTTTAATCTTACAGTTTCTACAGCATCTCACTATGAAAGCAACTGAGTGATCATCAAGAGACAGACTTAGAAATGTGACCAGGAGAACGTGCTCTGGAAACAACCACAAAATGTTCTATAGCACTCATCTTTGAGACCATGTTTATTTTGTATGTATAAAACACAAAAGCAAAAGTCCTGATTAGAAGACAAGTGAGAGGCATTCTTATCCACCAATAAGTAAAAAGGCACAATTAGATTCACTGGTCAGGATTTGTCTTTTCTGTGAATGTGAGTTTAACCCTTTGAAAATGCTGACCAAATCATCAGTGTGGGAGTTAAGTTCTGTTTCTTTAAGTCTATAAAATATTGATTTGTCACAGCTGTGCAGGTAATATGCTGTCTATATGAGAATCTAGGATGTGATTCAAAATTATTTAGACAGTCTTTTAAATATGGATTTAATAAAAGTGAGGAAAACATAGAGTACTGAAATCTGTGCAAGAAACTAGTTAAATTGTCCCTGTAAACCTACCCAGATTCAGCAGCTTACAGTTAGATACTGAATCATTTGTCTGAGAATAGATAAATCTGATAAAAATGTGAAATCTTGCCAGGTTATGCGTCTGAATATTAATATAAAGTTAGTATTTTAATAGTTCTTATGATCAGGCCATTTTATTTGGAAAGACCAGTGTAACATGTCCTGATTTCAGAATGTGTGTTAAGAATTATAGCAGGAAAATTCATAGCTAAAACAGGGGATATGCTTAATTCAAACACTTGATTTTTTTGTATAAATATCCTCTGAAGTGTTGGGTTTGTAAATAAGCGTCTTGACAGCTTCTTCAGTCATTTACACAATTGCGTTACTTCACATGCTTCTACAAGCCATGCATTGGTGCTCTGTAAGCAATAGGAATCATGGGGTTCTCCAACAGTACTTCCTGTTAAATCAAAGACTAGGGACTTCAGAGTCTTGTGGCTTCATAGGGTAAAATTCAGAGGCTAAAATGATGCCTGGTGTCAACAGAACTCCATTTCTTTACTCACCTTCCTTCATTCTTAAACTGACTTGCTTTATGTGGTTGACAAAGATGGCTGTCAGAAGCTCAAACCTTACATGTTTCTTAAAACAACACCCACCGTGACTAAAAAGTAGAAATGGGAATAAAATAAAGATCACCTCTCATGGGAGGTGCCCACCAAAAGTCTTGAGGATAATTCAACTCATTGTGAATCCTTGAGCCAGGACTGTGTCATGGAGGCTGGGGAATCCCTTCTAGACCTCATGAAGTAAGAATGGAACAGGAATGATTCACCTAAGGAAAATCAGTAGAGTAGGAAGCCAGGGATGCTGGAAAGGTCAAAACAAGCATGCTGAATGTAAAATTAAAAACTAGTTTTCTAAATGTATTTTCCATTCTTAGCTATATTCTACGTAAGTGTTCATCTTATACAGACAACTTAGTCTCCTATTTGACACTTAGCCACCTTGGACTACCCTTATATGTACCATGTTTCATTTATGCCAAGAACACAGTTTTCTGATTTCATATCTCTAAATTTGGATCTTTGTTTATTATTGATTATAATCAATATTGTGTTGTATATTCATTGGCAGAATTTTTTATTCCTTACAGGTACATAAAGAAATTGATGACTTAGTGAAAAAATGACATCTTTCCATGTTGTATACTTCAACTTACACAAAAATTTATACTTTTTAATCATATAACTATGCCCTGAAAATCACATTTTTCCAACACAATGTTTGTCACATGATCAATACTTTTTGAATGATTTAATTCAGAAATCAATTTATTAATTACTTGTGGGTGGGGGTTTTTTGCAAAATACACATGCAAAACTCCTAAATAAATCTATGTATTATATATAATATCTATGTAGAGAGCAAAGATAACAAAGTAAGCAGATAAAGCAAAGATCCAAAAATACAAGGCTTACATAAGATAGAAGCTTGTTTCTCTTCAATACTTGGTGTGTGTCCAGGAAAGCAAGTGCCTCTGCTCCCTAAGGTCATCCAGGAAGCCAGCCTGCTATGTTGGATCAGCCCTGTCATATCTTTACAAGGCTTCTATTCCTGGTCCAGAGGTGCCACTCCAGTTGTTCCCATTTCTATGCCAGAAGAGGCATAAAAAGTGTACACAGGGCAAGTTTAACTTAACATACCTAAGCTGCACAAATTACTTCTTTTCATACCCCATAAGCCTAAGCCTAGCTCACAGGACACATGTGGCTGCAAAAAGCAGGTGCAAAGACTGGAAAGTAGCATCTGTGGCTTCTAGGGAGTCTCTGGCTAGGCTAAAGTTCAGAAAGTTCTATTAGGTGGGTAGAAGATGGGTAGAAGTCTGAGCCAGGAGTAAAAGTCTCCTTGATTGAAATTTGATTTTTTCCCACTTTTTTCTGAATGTGAAATACCTAGGAAGGTTTGTTTTATGAGACATTAAATATAACTAATATTGAATTAAATGTTTTCCTAGGTATCCAATCATTAGGAAACTGTCTACTTTGTTTCAACAGTATGTACTAGTTATAACAGTTGAATGTTCACGTTGTATAACATTTAGTTACTATCATTTGTCTTCATTCATTCATTTAGGATTTATCATTTTTCTTGCTATGTGAGAGGCACTGAGTTACAGGAATATCTCAGTTACTATTTTAATTTTTAGTCCCCAGATGCTGAAATGGAAAAATATTATTTTTATAGGATATTATGAAAAATGATGTTTGAAAGTGGACTTCTTTACTATTCACTGTAAATAAATGATCAGATCTGTATGTTTTTCTCTGTCATGATAGGTTCTTCGGGTAGTTCGGCTTATTAAGATTTCTCCAGCATTAGAAGACTTTGTGTACAAGATATTTGGTCCTGGAAAGAAGCTTGGGAGTTTAGTTGTGTTCACCGCCAGCCTTCTGATTGTCATGTCAGCGATCAGTTTACAGATGTTCTGCTTTGTTGAAGAACTGGACAGATTTACAACATTTCCAAGGGTAAGAATTAAAAACACAGTCAGTTAAGTCATTCCTCTTATTTTACTAATAATGGTTAACATCAGATTTCACCTTAGCCATGTTTTAAACTGATTATTGCATTTTTGATAACTTGAGGTAAATAAATTTTAATGTTTAAAATGGTCTCTTCTGCAGGGTACAGGTGCTTGAGTACATTTTCAGCATTGCCAGAGTATACATCCATTCTAAAATTCTGAAAATAATATAAGATGCCAAAAAAGAGGAAAATGGAAGCGAGGGCCCTTCACACCTATAAGTCACAATATAGCAGAATTCTAAATTAAAGTGTCCATTTTTGTGTTTGTGAGAGGTAACATTTTTCAAACATATTTTAGAGTTCGTGTATTTTATGACAGGCATAATCTGAAAGGAAGCTTTGGATTTTCAATATTATAAAATTCATAGTCTTCAAATTGAAATATCTTTAGAAGATCATCTAGTTCATATCTCTACATTCTCATTAGAATTCACTAAGGAAGTTTTAAAAAAATCAATCAATTCATAATAGAACTTGTGTAGAAAATTCAGCCCCTATTCGGAAAGTTTCAGAAATTTAATCTCATGTAGACTTAGAATCTTGAAAAATACAGTGACCAAGACAAAGTGTGTATATATTCTAATCATAAGTTTAAATAGTAAGGTTACTATGGGAAGAATAATCTTAGTGTAAATATAGCATAAGACTTTTTTTGAAGTTAAGCTTTGAAAGAAAAATGGTCTCTACTAATAGATATATATTGGATTTTTTTTATTTATGCTAAATTTGTTATATTAGCTATGAGTGTTGGACTATGACATCCTTCTATATGCATCCCCAAGCCTGAGTCAAGTGCCTATAAAGAGCCATGAAATCCTGGTCATCCCAAGGGCATAAGCATCATTAAGTTTCCAATTCTCAAGAAACTCTGCATTGAAGGGAGTAACCAGTAAATCAACATTAGACTCTCCTGTCCTTGATTTGGTAGGCATGAGGTACCTGGAAACCCAGAGAAAAGCCCAGGACTAGGATGGAAAAGTCCAGGAAAGTTTGTTGAAAAGGTTGGTTACTGAAGAACAGTTGGATGTAGCCAAATGAAATGTAAGGGGACTCTCCCAGGTCATGGGCACGTGTACTAAAATTCTGAGTAAAAGTAAATGAGAAAAACATTCTATGATGACAGGAAGACACAGGACCAAGGAACTTAAGCTGGATGAAAGTGTAATCTGTTTAACTGTGATGAGGGAGCAAGTGGAGAGTGAGGTTAAAGATATATACCATAAATTGGACAATGGCAAAGTGTTCTCAGGGAGGGGAAGAAGGCCATATCCAAAGCATAAGATTGGGACAAATGTTGGTGTTGCCAGGTTTTGAGGTGGTCAATTATAAAGACAATAAACAAGTGCAAGTCACACTCAAGCTTTTGTTCACTCAGTGCACAGAGCAAGCTGCAGAAGTAGGTGCAGCAGACTATGTTCCATTTTCCCACCAAACAACATGGGACAAGCATGTGGGTGTCTGTGGTAGTGAGGGGCAGGGAATCCTTTCATTTCTCAGCAGTCCTCCTGCCCTTTTATGGCCCAGGCAAGGGAATTACTGAGGCAGAATGGAGAAGAGGACTTCAGCTGGACTCCCAGCAAGAAGGCCTCCAAATGGTGGCAGCTGAGCTAGGGATGCAGCTGAGCCCATGAGCATAGCTGGCCAGGTGGGTTGGGACCTGAGTTCTTCGCTGCAGCATCCTCCAAAAACCATAATGCCCAGGCTGCACACCAAGTCCAGAATGGGGAGGGAACCCAGGCAAAGCCCTGTCATTGCCAGTGGTCTGGCTTGAAAGATCACACATAGGATTTTGACTTGGAATGGGACTTTTCAACAGGTGGGTCAGCTCTTCCTCCAGGTATGGAGAGATGCAAGCAAAGATGAAAGCCAAGCCATGAAGCCCACCTTCTCCTAGTCTGCTCCCTCATTGAGTAAATCAAAAGAGCAGATGGCCATCTTTCACACAGTAAAACTGTCCACCTTTCCTTCCAATCTAATTCAACACAAACATTGTAGGCTGTAGACACTGTGAAGACTTGCATAGCAAACCACAACATCAAAGGATAAAGACAATATATAAATCATAAGTCAGATCAGATTTGCTGTTAAATGAACTATTTTTTTTAAAGAACCTTTGAGAATTTTCAGAAACACTGGAATTTTGTGAATATGGCTATGGGCTCTTGTGAAAAGACTTGCACTTACAAGTCTGCATGTCTGGCCACACAGGTCCAATTTCACTTCCCTGTGCTGTATAGCTGTATGACACTGGACAAATTATTCTCCCAGATTTTATTTTTCACATTCAAAATATAGGTATGTATAGGTATATTTTTGTCACAAAAACATTTAGGTGGTTTTTCTCGCATACCTTGTGTATTGAATAATACACAAAAACAGCACAACTGAGCTTATAAAGCATTTTTAAAAGGTTCCATGATACCTTGCACAGTGTATTTGAAGTTAGTGATATTGTTATCTGTATTAAAGAGAAGGCTGCTTTCCAGATCTGTCCTTCACTGGGCCCCTTTAGATTTGCTGTGTTTTCCAGCCATAGGAATAATCAAGTCGTATTACATTTTCAGATCTCCAGTGACTCAGTTGTGCCTTTCTGCCTGATTACTCAACTATCTTAATGAAAGCAGTTCAGAGATTAAGGCCCCTAATCAGTTATTCAGCAGCTGACAATGTTGACATCCTGAACGTATGAAGTGACAAGGAGGGCTAGATTTCTCCTTGCACATAAGTGTAATTGAAAGTTAAATCCCTGAAAAAATAATCACATTTTATAAGAAATGTTCAAAATACTCCAATTATAAAAGGGAGTCATTATCATTACTAATCAAAGAAATCTCCACCCCTGGGTAGTACTTGCCTGATAGGGAGGCCTGAGGAAAGAGGATTAAAAACACATGACAGCTCTCTCCGGCACTCCTCTGCAGTGGTGGTTGGGGGTCGGGGGAGGGGGGTCTCAGCTCATTCCTTTCTCCCAGTGGTTCAGTGCTTGAGGTAGGTCTGTTATTTATAGAATTAGCCAAAGCACAGCACATTGGAAGGCACGTTTTCTGCAATACTTATTTACTTTTGATATGCTCCAAAGTAAATAGGAACTGGAAAAATCAGCAGTTGTTCAGACTGTCTTGTCTTTATTTATTTATTTATTTCCTTTTCTTTCCACATTGAGGATTGAACTCTGGGTCTCATGTTTCCTGGGCAAGCACTCTGTGACTTGGGCCACACACATACTCAGCCTTTTACTTCTCTTTTTTTTTAAGGTTATTTTTGGTTTTGTTTTTAGATAGGTTCTTGCATTTTTACCCAGGCAAATTTCAATCATTCTATCTCTACCTCCGATTACAGGCATGAGCCACTATGCTTGACTTGTTTTTGAAAAGGGTCTTGCTAGCCTTTTGCTACAGCCAGCCTCAGAATTCAATCTTCCTATCTCTACCTCCCGAGAAGCTGTGATTACAGGCATGCACCACCACCCTTAGCTGATTTGTTTTTTTTACTTTAATCCAGGCCGCCTTGGAGGCTGGTCATAGAATGATGCAGGAAAATAAGCAGTGGAAGCTGTGTAAGATGGGAAAAGCACTCACCAGACAGAGAAGAGCCATCAGGCAGAGGCAGGAAGAGCCCAGTCCAGTATTGCCCAGATGAAGCATCAACAGTACTCAGATGGTAGAAGGACCCTAAAGAGAAACAAAACCATGTGGTTACACAGATGGGAAGGGAGTCACAAAAGCCTGCCAGAATTTGACCCATGCATTCATAAGCTGGTGTGCCCAAAAGACCCTAAAGTTACTTTTAGTTCATTTCTTTACACTTGGGTAATGGGCAAATGCATAGATTTTAGAATCATTCTTAAGCACTGCCAATTAGGTGTGTGTGATCTTGGGTGACACTGACTCTGTCAAGTTTCATTCCTTTTTAAAATGATAATGTCATCTATCTATAAATTTGATCGATAACAGCCCTATTTGAAGGTAATAAAACTGATGCTAAGAGGGTATGGATAGCCTACCCAAAGCTACACAGCTTGAAAGCTGAATTTGTAGCTCTCTACAGCTCTCTCAATACTTACCCATCAGGGTCACATGTGTCCTGGAAAGTACACTGAATGTTGGTTACCTAGTCAGAAAATGTTTCTTGAGAACTATGGATAAGCATCTTTTTGTCAATCCATACCTGGAAGGAAAAGCATTGGTGGAGGGGAGTGGGGGCAAATTGCAACCTTCCTGCAGACTTAATGACACCCAGATGCAGAAGGCATTAACACTGTGAAACATAATCTGTTGGTGACTGCAGTGTCTAGCCAAGATCCTGAGCTGTACCTACTAGGTCATGTCTCACAGCAGAAATAGCACATGTCAAAGATCCAAAACAAGATGAAATGAAGGAGATAGCTAGTAAACAGGATTTTAAATGAAGGACAGTTAACATGAGCCTAAACAAATGCTTATGACCCTCTCCCAAGTCAGGCTCAAAGTGCAGGATTCTTTCTTCTACTGTTCATTCCAGGATCCCCTTGGTCATTGTCCTTACCTTTTCCCATCAGAAATGCCTGCATAATCCTGCCACAAGGCTTTGGATAGAAGTAGCAGAAAGGTTGACTTCCACTGACTTAAACAATTAAGAAGTTTATCTTGTAAATTCAAGTAATTGGGTAAATTCCAGGAAGGCAACACTCCAAATCTTTCACTGAAATTCTCTCTGGTGTTGTTTGAATTGAATTGTGTCTTCCTACACCCAAGAAGATATGAAGTACTAACTCTTCATACCTCAACTGTGACCTTATTTGAAAATAGAGATCATGGATTTAACATGAGGTGATTAGATTGGACTTTTATTCAATATGCTCTTATAAGAAGAGGAAATTTTGACACAGACAGACATGCATAGAGGGAAGCTGGTGTGAAGACACACCAGGAGATAGTCAAGCATGAAGTGACATCTGCAAACCAAAGGACACCAAGGAATGCTGACAATTACCAGAAACTAAAAGATGCAAGGAACGATCTCCCTCTGGAGCAGTCAGAGAGAGTAAAGCCCTGACAGCACCTTGATCTGGGGCTTCTAGCCTCCAGAACTGGGAGACAATACACTTCTGTTATTTGAAACCACCCAGTTTGTGGGACCTTGTTAGAGCAGCCCTAGAAGATTGATATAATTGCCTTCTCCTTGTGATGTCTTCATGTGTTAGTAAAATGGATGTAACAGACACAGGCTTCATGATAACATCCAGAGGAATAAGTGGGTCCTCTCTTTCCAGGTGTCCTTCTTTCTGTTTTTATTTTTATTCATACGTGCATACAATGTTTGGGTCATTTCTCCCGCCTTCCCCCCCGCCCCCTCCCTTATGTCCCCACCCCATTCCTCTCCCCCCCACCCCCTCACTACCAGGCAGAAACTATTTTGTCCTTATCTCTAATTTTGTTGAAGAGAGAGTATAAGCAATAATAGGAAGGACCAAGGGTTTTTGCTAGTTGAGATAAGGATAGCTATACAGGGAGTTGATTCACATTGCTTTCCTGTACATGTGTGTTACCTTCTAAATTGATTCTTCTTGAACTAACCTTTCCTCTAGTTCCAGGTGTCCTTCTTAAAAAGAAGTAAATATTTCCCAGTCTCATCCCATCAACCCCCAGCAAACTTGCCTTCATCTCTCATGGGCAAGGTTGGGTAATGGAGTCACTCCTAATCCCTTGCAAGATGCTACAATTAGAATGGCTGGCTTAGGTTAAACATATGGAAAGCTATGAGTATTGGAAAGAGAACCATAAAAAATATTACAATGATCAGACCCAAATCCTGGATGAGATTACTTTCTCATCTCTGTCTCTAAAGCTATTTTATGCCCTGGGCAAACAGAGGGTATAAATAGTTATGAAGTAGCAAGAGGCCTGGTCTTTAATAACTCTCACCAACTGCACCTGGATCCTAGTTCCTCCCCAAGATTCCCCAAGAGGTACCTGCAAAATTTCCAGCAAGGGGCAGGGCATAGGGTGAACCAGATGGAGATGCCTGCTCTGCTGCTGTCATGGCACTGGCTACTTTCTACCACATCCCATCAATGATGAAATTGCAAGCACTGTGCTTTCTTAACCCCCAAGCTGTGGTATCAGTAAGCACCAGAGAGTCAGAGAGGGAGACAGAGAGAGGACCATCAGCATGCAATCCCAGGACATGGAGAAGGGGCTCTGGGATGTTCCTCAATGGAAAAGAACAAGAAAATGATACATTAAATAGAATTTAATAAAACAGCTTGATCATCCCAAGTCAATAATATTCTATTCTAATTTGGAACAAACTAAGATAGAGTATCTAGTTAGATACTCTGCTAAACAGAAATAACAAGTGTAATGGAATCCTGCTGAAAAGTAAAATCCAGCAGTTCTAGTTTTGTTGGGATGAATAAATTGTATCATGAAGACAATTTAGATTGATTCTTCATAATGAAACTGCCAGTACAGACCATAAGATAGGTTGGAATAAGCAGGATCAACTACAGTATTTCTGTAAGAAAAACAAATAGCATGTTTTCCTATAGTTGCCTATAGGAAATAAGTAAATAAGTACAATTTCACTAAGGTTTTGCTCAGTTTTTTTCCTATGCTTATTATGTAAAGCAACCGCGCATAAGTTACTAAGATAACATGCACTTTGAACCAGCTCAGTAGCTTCATTTCTTTGTATTCCCCACTAACATAATAATGAACAGACCTCAAGTCGTTTTCTGATTTTAGCAGTTAAAACAGTTTTCTATTAAAAGGAATACACTACCCTCCATAACACAAAGTACTTGAATTTTAATATTATTTATTTGAAACAGGTTTTAAATTTGTGTCCTCTAAATACTGATTATTTGTACTATTAAATTTCACTTACAAAATGATGTTCAAAAGAGTTGTAGGGTAAAAGCAATAAATGCTATAAAATACTTAATGACAAATTAATTTCCCTATTTCCTTCCAACTATCATGACTAATCATGCTTTTCGTTTTATTGAAAACATTACTGAGAAATTTGATGAAATAACTTGTTCCTTAAGTTTTTTCATTATTTTACAGATGTAATTAGAGAGTATGACTGTGTTTTTAATTAATTCAAAGTTTATTTTGACTTCAAAAGTATTAATTTGGTTAATATTTCTAAAAATCTTTTAATTTCTGTTCCATTGTTTTGTCTGTGATACATTTTTAATTTTATCATGAATATGTCAGACATCCAAAAAGATACAAAGAATAATAAAACATTGGTTGGGTATAACTCAGTGGTAGAGTGTTTTCCTAGCATGTACAAGGCCCTGGGTTCAATCCCTGACACGATGGAAAAAGTATGTGAGGATATAATAATAAAACATATTCCTATGTGACTGTGCAGAGCTTAACACACAACATTACAGTAGATCTGAAGTTCTCAGGTGCCTCTCCCTGATCACTCTTCTCTCATTCTCTCCCACAGAGAATCACTTTTCTGAACTGGATGTTTATGTCTTTTGTACATTTCTTTATGCTTTTAGTGAATATATAAACATCACCTGAAAGTCATGTATCTCTTTGCATAATTACATTGCCTCCTCTGGTCTCATGCTGCACTATTTCTTCTGCTAATTATTGGTTATTGCTCAACGTTATGTTTGTACAATTTGCCTACATTAGTGCATGTAGCCGTATTTCCATAGGTGATAGATAGATGACAGATGAGAGATAGATAGATAGATAATCACTGTTCATCTAAACACTACACAATTTAAGTTTCTATTCTCCTATTTAGTAGACAAATTGTAGTAACTATATGTCTTTATTGTTGTTCATACTTTTGTCAGTGTTCTTTATGTGATGGAGCTGTGATGTGAACAGACATGAACGAATGTTCTAACTTTCCACTTTGTAGTACAGTCAAGAATCTAAGGAAGAATTCAAATAACTTATCTCTTAGTAGAATTTATAGGAATGAAACCACGTAAGTCAAAATGTGATTACACTACAAGAGATATACTCAGTTTGAAGGTAATATCAAATATGTCCTAGAGGATGTTTTAAAATTCTGGAAACTACTATGTGCCCAATTACTGGGCTTCTAAATATCTCATGTTAATTAGAAAAAGAGACTGCTTCCAAGAAGTAGAACAGCAAAGCTATAGCTTTGTGATGGATAAAGCTTTGTGTACTGAAATGGTGTTTGATGGGGATGTTCCATATGAAGAAAAACAAGTGAGTAAATCAAAAACAGGGAGAATCTCAGGTGTGGAGAGAAATATGAGGAAAGGGTTGCAGTGGAGGGCGGGAAGCAGCTCAGGAAGGGTCATCAGTGGAATTATAACCAGGGGAACCACTAAAGGTTTTTTCACTCTTTCTTGCTTATTTCTTTTCCTAGAGAACACAGGAAGAACTATTTTCAGGCAGGTCACAGTGGAAATCATATTATTTCTCTGAGGAGGTGTTTTCATTGAACAAAACTCAGTTTTATTGACCAAACACAAAAATTTATAACCAGTTGAAGAACTGCCGGCATCTTTGGAGATAAGTTTTTATTTTTTCTGTGAGGCTGTTGCTATGTTAAATCTTTACCAGACTCATAAAGTGGGTCCCATCTGAAGCCTAGACCAAATTGTTATCCATGCCTGGACATAGCTCTGCAACAGAAACTAGCAATTTGGTTCAAATTTTAGTGATGTCATGATATAGCCTAATGTAACTGTCTACCAGGTCTCCCCCCAAAAAATGCCTTTAAAGTTAACTTTGTTTTCCACTATTCCATTAGGGTTTGTTGTTGTGTTTTGCACGTATTAGATTTATTGTTGTGGTTACTCATCGGTGGCAGAATAATAAAGTATTTTCCTATGAATCTACTTGTAATGGAGGGTTTTGCTGCAGCATGAATCACATGGAGAGAGAAACCTTTTCCTGTTGCTGAGTCTCAACCTCCTTGATTGACTGAATGAACACTATGGGATTAACTTTTCCCTTGATAAAGCATCCTTGCATTCCTACTCTTAATCCCAGCAGTGTACTCTTCCCAGGAGGATATTCGTTGCCTCTTATCACATTTTGATAGTTCTTATTTGCAGTTCCCCAACTATTATTCATTGCCATCTCACCTTAACGTTATTTTAACAATCAGGCTCCTCTGCTGAACCAACTTCAAAAAATAAATGACAGCCATTAATGAAATCTCAGTCAGTGAGATGAGCTCCAGTAAGTATTCTTTCTCTGATAAAAAGGTGGCTGAATTATTAAACATTTTCTTGAGTCTTCCCTCTAGAAAAGCACAATTAAGAGTTGAAATCTACTATTCTATCATGGCTTAAACAGTCCTTCCAAAAATAAACAGGGGATGTGAAGGCGATCTGGCTGCGACATCTGTCACCCCATTGATCGCCAGGGTTGATTCGGCTGATCTGGCTGGCTAGGCGGGTGTCCCCTTCCTCCCTCACCGCTCCATGTGCGTCCCTCCCGAAGCTGTGCACTCGGTTGAAGAGGACAACCATCTCCAATAGAGGAGGACCGTTCTTCGGTCAAGGGTATACGAGTAGCTGCGCTCCCCTGCTAGAACCTCCAAACAAGCTCTCAAAAATAAACAGGACAATAATACATCATTTAAAGGATTATTAGGGGATTAATGGGGACAATAAATGCAAACTAGTTAGAGCTGTGTCTGCCAGAGGCATTAACAAAGGTAGCAGATAGGAATGGCAGGAAAAGACAACTTTTTAGCATGACATGCTAAATTCCAACCACCAATCAGATGGCCCCGTGTACAGGGTTCCCTCAGTCAATGACTAGGAAGTTAACTGAACAGTGGATACTCCATTTTCTGTTCCTTAAAAAGTTTTAAAATTTAAAAAGAGTCCCCAATTCCCATTTAGAATATTCTTTTCAATCAGTCCTTTGTAAATTTTCACAAAAATACAAAAGATGAAAAAAAAAATCTATTACAGAAAACTAAACCCAGCAGCCAAGTTATTGCCAGGATCTAAAAGTATATATCTTTAACTATGTCATCTATGAAACCAAACAGAGGACCATTTAATGACTAATCTATGAATTCCTTTTTTCCCTCCTGTGTACTCCTTGGTATAATACCCAGAATCTGAATGACCCTAAAAGACTGAGCTGCTTATGTCTACAGATGTCTGTCTCTACAGCTTCACTATAAGTCAATTTTAAAAGCCTCAATTTCTAGGAAATATGATGGGATGAAGTATGTGTGTGCACATGGGTAAGTGTACATGTTGCTGAACACATATGTGCAAATGGCAAGGGTGAAAGGAGGAGTTCCTAGGCCAATAGAAGGTAATAAGCTGCATCCTATAATCTTATTTTATGCAATACAAAAGGAAAAACAGTGAAGGCAGGATAGTTAAGACTTAGATGTATGGTAGAGCTTCAAGTTTTTCCTTTTTTTTTTTTTTGCCAGGGGTGTTTTTTTCTTTTGCCTTTGTTTGGGATTTGGATTTTGTTCTTGTTTTTGTTGTTGTTCTGGTTTTTCATACACCATCAATTAGAATCCTTGAGAAAAAGGTAGTAAACAAAGACAAAAATCCCACCTGAATCCAACAGAAATATACTTGACAATAAAGTAATGCATATTAATATGAACCACGAAGAAGAGTATTCTGCTAACAGTCTACACAAATGTCACATTTTCTGTCTTGGGATAAACCAAGTCATTTCAGATTGAGTAAGAAAAGGAAGTAAAACCAAGAAGAGAATTATGAAAATAAAGAGAGTGTATGTCATCTTGGGGAGAGAGGAAGAATGCCTTTCTGCATTATTCAAGTATATAAAAAGTATTAATCTTATAGTTGATGCCAGCTCAACAATAAATGAAAGGAAATGTTTATTACATTTTCCTTGCCCAAGACAGAATATAATATATCCAACAAGGATTATGAACAGGTCAAATAAATTTAAACATAATTTAAAATAATTAATCTAAAGGAAAAATAAAACCACAATTAAGATGGGAACACAAACAGGACACAAAACTACTCAAAAAGCTCACCATGGGGACATTCATGCTTCCTGGAGTTCAGACAGTGTGACTAACTCTTCCAGCAAACATACACATGTATAGGTACGTCACCATGTTCACGCAGTGACTATGAGGAAAAAACTAGATCTAGACAAGCACAATTAGTCCTTATTAAGTCAAGAAAGACATTTCTCCAGTAGCCATATTCTTAGCAGTAGCAGCTACTATGTATGAATACATTCTCATTTGTGAGGCTGTGTAAGAATTTTGCATAGAAATACACATAAACAAAGAGAACATGATAACACACATACATAAATATCCACATACATCTAATGTAATCCTCCAAAGACTGTCAAGAAATATTACAAGCCAGAGATGGTGGTGTATGTCTATAATCTTGGTACTCAGGAGGCAGATGCAGATCGCTAGTTCAAAGCCAACCTAGGCTACACAGCAAGATAAACCAATAAAGAAAAAAGAAGAGTGAGGTGCTGCACCAGTAATTGGTGGGTACCAACAAGAAAGCATACAAACCTACTATGATTTTAAAAGTGTGATTTAGGCTTAAGAGAGAGATGAGTCTCATATATTCATTAAAATAACATATGACAAAGAAATCGCCATAATCAGTGTTTAAAAGACTAATTATTATGAAGCAGGTTATGTTGAAGATTTTAGCACCCCTCATCCATGTACCAAGATATCGTCCTGATGAATTACAACAGGGATATGAAAAGTATGCAAATGCAGAGAGAAAAACGAAGATGTAATCTTTAATCTTAGATAGACAAAGAATGTCTTGATCTAAAATAATAAGACAAGTTATAAAGAAGAGTGGTAAATTTTAATTTTAAAACAAGTCAAAGATAATCACCATAAACGTTTTAAAACAAAGGACACTATGACAATTTATTATCATGTAGAAAATGTCAAAGGGACAAGGTCTGTTTGTTATTTTTGTTTTTTGTTAACAATGATACACAGTGCTGGCAAAAATGCACAGACATGGTGATTTGGGGCACCTGTAACATCAGTGAAAACCTGTGTGACTTTCCTGGAAATCAACTTTCTATTACATATCAAAATACAAAGAAATTTTAGTCTTTAATCCAATAATTGCATTTCTAGAAATCTGCTTTAAGAAAATACCCAGGTGGGGGTGAGTCTGGTCAAGGTACATTCTATGTATGTATGAAAATGTCATAATGCCCATTATTTTGTATAATTAATACATGATAACCAAATGAAAATGTCATAATGCCCATTATTTTGTATAATTAATACATGATAACCAAATAAAATAAATAGAAATATATGGATACAAAAATCAATCTTCCAGAAAATGCTATTAATTTTATTATTTGCCATTGTAAAAATTTGAAACAATCTTTTCAACCATATAGAAATGTCTAAATAAATTTTGAGATAGAATGGCATAGCACATGTTGTCAAAAGTATGTCTTTACGGAATGATTGAAGTAAGTTATGAATTAGATAAATGGTGATGATAAAATGTTAACCATAAAAGCATAATACAATATTTGTAGCTGAATTCCAGGAAAAAAAACTTGTAGAATGTTCAAATTGTAAAATATATATACAATCCATTGATTGAATTATGAGTAATTTATTCTTTATACATTTTAGTATTTTTACATTTTCTACAACAAATAGCATATTAGATTAAAAATGGAAATAGGGAGTAAATAAATATAAAACTTTATAGTAACATATCAGTGAGAAAAAGTAATTTAAAATGATAAGTACATGAATACCTAAAACTTTAGAAGAAGAAAATATAAAGCAAGGTATGGTGGCTCGTATCTGTAATCCCAGAACTAGGAAGGCTGAGGCAGAAGAGTCTGAAGTTCAAAGTCAGCCTAGACTACATAGGAAGACCTGATTTCAAAAAAGAAGAGATTTGTATTTATAGGTATAGATGATAGATAGATAGATACAGATAAATAGATATATATAGAGAGAAATATGCTTATATAGTAACTCTAATTTTAGTTTTTAACATAAAATCAGTTGTGTCATAGTCAAATCATTTCTATTAAATATTTATTTATAAATAGCTATCAAATTTATTTTGAAAGTATTAGAATATGATATTAGTGCTATCAACACAAAACTATAGCTTTAACATTTTTTTTTTATGAAAAAGACTAGGCAATATAATTTCCAGTAAACCTCCTTAGTTTTTTTCCTTTTGGTGGGACCAGGACTTTGAACTCAAGGCTTCACACTTGCCAAGAAGGCACTCCACATTTGAGCCACACCTCCAGTCCATTTTGCTCTGATTATCTTGGAGATGGGGTCTTGCGAATTATTTGCCTAGACTGGCTTTGGACCACGGTTCTCTCCATCTCAGCCTCCCAAGTAGCTAGGATTACAGGTTTACCCAGTAAACCTCTTTGTGAACTTAGGGAAGAAAAATGAGAAGCAAAGTTGATTATATAGGATACTTTCTCACATGATAAAAAATGCAGAAGTAAAGAAAGCAGGACTCTCATATGTGATACTTCCAAAAGTTAAGCACATTTTTATTGGGCATGAACAAATGAACAGGAAAATAGTACCCCATTCCCATATTTATAAAGAGAGCAAACATAAATAGGTGAACTTCATGTCTAAAATGTTGTGTATTTTAATATTAGGGCATTCCTCTGATGAAAGCTTCTTTTTACCTAAAGCTAAATAGAAAAGTCTTATTCTTGAGTGTAGCTATACAAACAGGTAGTAAGAGAACAGTATGAAACTTCCTATGCAGATGCTGCAGTATTTTAGTTACAGAAGTCTTCTTAATAAATCTTCAGTTTATTTAACAATAAGACACACATCTGTGATTTTAGGAGCACTAGTGTATGTTGTTAAATTATTATTGCACCAAAAGTAAAATCGTAACTTTCATCTATAATCTTATAGTACATATTTGCCTATGAAATGCATCATTTACATTATGAAAATTTGATATGACTGACATTAGCAAAATCACTAATTAAGAAATAGGGCATAAATACTCTAAGAAACCTGACGGTCTGTTCTGTGAAGAAAATTAATTCAGAAGTCCCCGATTTGCATAAATCTCCAGGTCTCATTTTCACAGCTGTTTGTTCTGTCAACTAGATGGTTGCATTTCAAAATTATTTTAACATAATCAGTAGGAAGTATACCTTTCAACTAAAAATATCATACTTTGTAAGAAAGACTGTAGGGGAAAAATAGAAGTTCATTCAGTTCATCTTAATATATTTCCTTAAAATAGTTATTTTTAATGAAGGAACTTTAACATTTAAGTCTTAAATTACTAAAATATGTTGTATTAAAATATATTGTGCAATTTTAGATTCCCACAAAAGTGAAAGGTTCTGTCTTTATCATGTGAAAAAATGTTAATGAGTAGAGCTTATTTTAGTAAAGAACAAAAAACAGTAGAGTACTTTTGATTAATCAGTGGTGCAATATAGCATTTCAAATATATATTCAGTCCTGTGCTAGACAAAGATGATAAAAAGATTTAAATATTGCTTAGAATAAGCAAGTATACTGTTTGCTTCTGTGATGTAGATCATAGAACAAGATTCTCAAGTTTAAATCTTAAAATGTCTTTAACCTGCAACCTCCAAATGGACAAGGAAGCTTGTCAGCAGTTCCAGGCACAGACACACAGCAATACCTTTGCACTTCTTCCTATCTGCAGATGAGGCTACAACACCTACAGAAACTTCACAGAATAATTGCAAAGATGACATTAAATAGTGGACAATTAACTGCTTTAGTTGCTGCAAAGCACCATGCAAAAGCTATTCCTGGCCCAGTCTCTTTTCATATCATTTACTCTTTGGTAAAATGAAATTCTGGGGGTCTGTACAAATCCATGACCTTTGTGTCTAGTGTCATTTATGATATTGCATGTAAAGTTACCCCAACCATGGCTAAGAAAAAAGGTGAATAGATACACCTACACATATTTTCATAACTAGAAAAAGATTCACTGGCTTTTGCAAATGAGCTTCTGGCATTTTTTTCTTTTACTCTTGAAATTATATTTAAGTGTAGACTCTACTTAAAGTAATCTGCTGCTGGAAGAGGCCTAATGTTCTGATGTCTGTTTTGCTTCTAATTATGTCCAAGCTCATTGTGACATTTAAGGCCAATTACATTATTCTAGATTCAGCAAGATTTTTCCTGAGTCATCTAAAATTTGACCAATATATAGTTTTCCCCTCTCTCTTTTTATTTGTTTAAATGGGATGCTTGGCAACAAATGTATTTTGGGATTTGTAAAAGCACAATGAATAATGTGGGCTCATTTTGAGAAAAAAGCAAAGAACTGCTTGGTCTTTCAGCCAACATAAAAGGCAGTCACCGAATTAATTGAAACCAACAGTTTCAACCTTCCTCCTTTCTTTCTAAATCACTAGGAATGAGGCATAGGGTAATTATTTTATAGAGATAATGATATTTTAAATGTTTCACTTCTATTAACACAAAAGTAATTGATTTCACCAGATCTCTAATTTCAAGAGTTAATGTACAGAAAATGACAAACATGATTCAAAGAATTTTATCATTTGAAAGTCACTAATAAATAAATCTTGCACAACAAGGTGCAGCAACACAACTTAATCAGTATTCCTTGTGTTTATGGTCTATGAATGACTTAAGACCCAGAGCAAACACTCAGTTTACTGACCTTGTTTTTGGTCCATTTGCTGCGACTTATTATAGTTATTCAATAAAAGACTTGAAATGAGACAAGAGCACCAATTTATAGCGTGTGTTAGCAACAAAACATTCACTGTAACCTTTTTAAGCTCTAACTTTTATAGATAAGATCTGGTCTGGGAAAACAGACAAAAGTTTTCCAAATGACTACCATTTTTGACTGTCATTAATAGATCATAAAATAGTAGACACTTGGAAGATAAATAGGATAAAATAAAGTGTTGTGTTTTCAAAATCATGCACCTAAAGGAAACATCTAAAAGCATACAGTCTATCCTATGTCATTTTGAGCTTTACAAAAGTAGAATCAGATTGCATATGACATAAAAATGTTTTAAGTCATAAAACATACAGGAATTATAAAACTTTAACCAGTGTAATAGTTATTTTTCATGAAATGATATCTTTAAGACAGATTTTTAAATTATCACTTAACATTCATAGTGCTTTAACATTCATAAAGTATTCACACATACTTTATTTTGATTCTCAATCTCAGAGAGTTGATAATATGTTTGCAAATTTGAGGAAAGTTACTCTCAGAATGCTGAGACTGCTTAGTGGCCTTACCCAAAGCCATTGAGGTGGTAGACAATTTAATCTCAAACTGTACAGGTGACTGTAGAAGCTGGCCCTTGGTCTTGGACCTCACTGCTAACCCCCCAAGCATCATGGTCTTTATGGTTGGCCCATTTGATCTCTCTCTTAAACTGCAATCCTTCCCCGAAGGTTATCACTTGAGTGTGAGAGTCAAGATAGAGGTGACAAGTTAGAACAAAGGAAGAAGATTTGAAAGGCTCTTGACTAATGGCACATTTCCCAAAGAGGGCAGATGTTTGCTGCTCAATGTTGAGGACTTGTGGAAGTCATGGGGAAATGGAGCCCACCCCCTAACTTTCTCTCCATGTAGTCAAGTGGGCAAATACAGCCAGGCAGAGTGAAATTCACCTCAGACTTGGCATTTTTCCTAAGAGTTTGGGAATTAAAAATTTTTTTAAAGACAGAGATAGGATTTGGAGAGGGAAGAAGAACATGATTGAATTGATGGATCATGAAATTCCATCTGAACTAAATAAGGTGAGATTTGAAGTAAAGAAAAAGTTAATGTCAATAGCTTTAACATTTCAGCTCTGTGTTTTTAATCCAGATTTCATCTCCACAGCATTTGTGTTCATGCACAATTTGGTTTAGCCACAGTAGAAGATGGTTCTTAGCTTTTATTTTCTGAGGAATTTTAGTACATTAAATGTCATTTTTAATGGTTTTCTCAATGCCAATTTCTCCGTAAAACCTTCATCTTATCAGTTATAATTTTACCAACCAATGTACTTTTTAGAAATTTAACTCTAACATTAGGTAGGTCTAATGTTTACTATATAGTGATATAATTTTAAGTATTGATAAAGCTTTGGATAGTGAAGCAAGCTTTAAATAAAAGTTTTAAATGCCATAAAATACAACAGATATTAACAAAATATTAAAACATAATGAGGCCTTTAGGTTTTTCAGAAAATAAACTCTACAAACTACTGGTATTTTGGTAGGAAAAAAGAAACAAGGGGATTGAGTAGGTGAATAATTAAGGCAATTAAAACCAAAGGAGATGTCACTTGGGTACTTAGTGAGCCCCATCAAGACAAGTCTATTTTAGGGCTGTCTGGTCATAAGGCACAGCAGGGGCATCTCAGTGAATGGTTGAGCTACCATATAAGTTGTCAAGTGCATTTCATTTTGAAACAGAAAGAGTTCTTGAAACCTGCTAAGGATAAAAAAATAGATGCAAGTCCTATTGTAAACTCAAAGTTGTACATGAGTAATGTGAGTTGTATTCTCTATCACTTTTTAAAATTTTGTAATGTGTATGTTCTAAGAGTGAAAGAGATGCATGTTTTATTTGTATTTCCACACAAGCAATAAAAATATTAAGCAAAATAGTTTTACAGAAATATATGTCCACACAAAAACTTGTACACAAATGTTCACAGCAACATTATTCATGATAACCAAAAGATGGACATAACACAAATATTCAAAATGGATAAGTTAATAAAATGCATTACATGAGTACAATGAGATTTTATTGGACAGGAAAAGAGGTTAAAGTGCTAAAACATGCTACAGTGTACATGAGCCCTGCTCACATGGTATATGATTCCAATTACAGAAAATGTCCAGAACAGGAAAATCCTCAGAGATGGGAAGTATACTAACGACTGCCAAATGCTGGAGGAGGGAAGAAAGAGCGAAAGTGAGCCGATAATTAGAGTCTTCTTAGATTAGGTAGTGATAATTGTTGTACAACTCTGTAAATAAATTAAAACCATGTGACCGTACACTATAAAAGTTGAATTTTATGATATATGGATTATATATCAACAAAACTGACACTTGAAAAAAATCTAGAAAGAAAGACTATTGAAACCTTCCCTCCTTCCTTAGTCCTCTCCATTCTAGTCCTCAGAGTTAGAAGTTTATTGTATATGCTCTGAAGCATTTTAATATACACAAAAGCATATCTGTATATATCTATAGAAAATGAGCTCACACTATATATTCTACTAGGTACATATTCACCATAACCTAGGGTTTTTGCCAGTTCTGTGTTTCTAAGTATTTGACTGTATTTAACCTAAATTGCTATCCATGCATACTATAATCCCAGAACATGCATCCTGTCATAAAATTTCAGATGCCATCCATATTTTAAAGGGGTTAAGAACTACTTTGCAAGATCTTGATAAACATATCCAGCCTATTTATCTAAACATTGGAGAACACCGTTGCTTTGCCTTTACCTAATGCTAAGAATATCTGTCTGAGAGTTTTAGAGTCAGAAACGAATCCTTGGAGCTTCACAGAGAACAGGACTTTCTGTCACTGATGATCTGGCCTCTGCCATGACATGCTGGCATGGACCCTTAGTGACTCTGATAAGCATGTTTCAGAGATACTGTCTTGTCCATCTAGGACCAATGTTCAAGGGCTGTTAGGAACAAAAATGAAGCTATGATACTTGTTCATTAACCCTTCTTCCATCTTTTGTGATCTTGTTTTCATCTAAATCTCCCAATCTCAGTTTATAGTGACTCTATCACTAAAATGTGTGGTAGCTTCAGAAAAATTGTTAGCAGTTATGGTACTATTTTATTATTATTATCACTAAGAAATATCAAAGATAAGTGCAGAACTAAGACCAAGAACTAAGGTTGGATTTAGCAGAATTTCCAGACAGATTAGATGTAGAATGTGAGGAAAGCAGGAAGACCAAAGACATTCTAAAGATCATTGGTCTGAATAACTTGAAGAATGGATTCTTCTTTTTCTGTAATAGGAAGGAGTGGAAGAAGGAAGGACTGGGTTGGCAGTGGGATATGAAGAATGGAGAGACCAAGTGTTTGATTGTAATTCCTATTACACATTCAAGTGGAGACAGTTGATTCTGGAGGTGGGGCTAGAAATGCAAATGTGGGAATCATCATACAGATAGTATTTGAAGGCATTAGGATGGATGAGATCAACCAGTAAGAGTGCTGAGAGATAAGAAAAAGATCAGACGATCACACTGGAGCTCTGCAACACTTAGAAATGAGAAAATTAAAGACAAACCAGTGATAGGGGCCTGAAAATGGCTAGTGGTGTACTTTGCAGCTCTGTACTACAGTACTTTGGCCATTTCTGTGACTCAGAGACCCTCATTCTCTGCTTTATATGTGTTTTCTCCTGTTCTATCTCTGTGACAGCTCACTCCCTCACACTCTTCTGTGGCTCTGATCCTCCACTCTCTGGTTCTTGCTCTTTGTCTTATTCCCATACACCCAAAGAATATATACCCTCTGATTAGAAACAGAAACTCACAAGGCTAATGACCTTCAAAACCTTTCTTCTCCAGTAGGTGAAAATCATTGCAATCTCTTTCTTCAATACATTTTTGTAACTTCTATTCATTCAGAGATTTTGTTTCCTTGCCATGGAACATCAGTGCACTTGTACTGTGATTTTGCAATTTCCTTTCCATTGCTCACTCAACTGCATGGCCAATCACCATTCTTTCATTCATCTTCAGAGCCTACTGATAACAATGTGTTTTTTCTCTGTAGTTTCTATTTGAAATTCATTTAAGACATTTTTGGCTGATTTAGTTCTTCTCTGAAAGAATAGAGTTGCTTGTCCAGGGTCACTTTATACATGAATTGGACCAGACTCAGGAAAACTGCTCATCCTAGATTCACTTAACAGTAGGCAGGCACCTGCATTATAACAATGACCACCTTGTGATGTTTAATATGAGATTATGTCATTAGAACTAAACGTGAAAAAACATTTATAAACAGAATTGTTCAGCCCTATTTATATCGATAAGTGTGGAATTGGGGAAGACAGCAAAATCACAGACTTCCCTGGCTAAAAGCTAAGGAAATTAATAAAATAATAATCAGCTTGAAAAAATCATAGCAACATGATTCCAAACATGAAGGACTATAATATTTTATTTGAATAACTTCTACCAGGAAGGAAAATGGAGAGAGGGGAGACAGAGACACAGAGAGACAGAGAGGGAATAGGAAAGAACAAGAACACCCTGGGTTTATCACCTGATCTTGTTTCCTGAAATAAGTTAAGAAGAAATGAAATTGGAAAAGCAAATCTTAAAAGAGTGAATGTAAAAAAATCATAATTTCTGAAAAGCAATTCTTTCCAACAACAAACAAAAATGTAGCACTATGAAAGTATGAAAAGAAGGAAACAGAAGCTTGTAAGGGACTCAGAGGCCCAGCACAAAAGAGATGAGGAAAGCCCCAGGAGTTGTCCTCCCATCTGGACACCGAGGACCAAAGCTAAAAGGATTCTATTACCTGTGTCCTCACCCATAGGCATAAAGTGAGAGTGACAGCTGGAGAGAGACCAGGGAATGACATGAAGGGAACACCTGGAACTGATTGGTTCTAGCTGCAATAAAGATTCACTGAATCTGCCTGGATGGAGAAACACCTGAAGTCTGACTTTTCCAACATCACTGCTCATGGCTTCAGCAAATACTATCTGCAAACCCCTCTTCTCATACTGGGACAGCAAAGCACAGAGAAGAAAACCAGCTGACACATTGAAATAGGACTGCAAAAACTGGGGAGCATTGTCTGACATTAGATTGGAGAGAATAAGCAATCTATAAAAGAAACTTGAAAATGGAAATCATGCCAACTATGAAACAAGTCTCCAAAGAAATTACTCGAAATTAGAACAGGTAGTGAGAGAACTCCAAGAAAAATATCTATGGCAATAAGAATCAACGGTTTCTAGTAATTGAAGGTTCTCAAAAGAGCATCTGTAACATAGTAAAAATGGGATTTATTCCCAATAATAGGTAAAATTTGTGACAATCTGGGAACTATGTGAGGCACAAGGAAAAAAATGTATTTCTTTTCTCAATGGGACACTGAAAAACAGAAAAAGTCAGCATAACCAAAACTAAACCAAAAATTATGTAAGAAACTAAGAGAGAATGTAATGTGAATTGAACTGGGTCAGATTCTGAGCAATTAGTAGATAATAAGAAAGGGACTCAATTTCACTTTGGACATTTACCTGGGAGTCCCATACCTGTCTTAATCAGAGATTTGAAAGAAGAAACAGAACCTTAGAACATTGCCTGGCTCAACAGTGAACAATATTTTCATATTCAACATATGAAATAACACCTTACTGAGAAGCATGGAAGACCCAATTACACTGAAAAACAAAACATCAATATTGTCAAACTTGTATGAATGACAAAAGATAGAAAAGGAAACGTGGGGGAGGTAGTGGTTGGTGAAGGCTAATGTCTTCATCTTGGTGAGTGAGGTATCAAGCTATTCTAGCTTGACAGAACAAGAAATGGAAGTTTTTGCATAAAATTTGGGAGTGGTCAGGGAAGTAGGGAATGATGTTGTGCCTGAACTAAATCTTCATATATCATACGTAATAGAAGCTTTTATCTAAAGTTAAATGAAGAAATACTGAATAGGAATATGGATAGTACAAGAAGTAAAAATACTGTTAAAAGTGGTGGCCTCTGTAAGTGGAAGTTATGCACAAGACTGTCACTTGGGTTTTATTAAGAAATCCATAATAAGGTTTCTTTAATACTTAATGCTCAAATCATATGATATTACTTTGATTAAGGTTTTCAACAATAATATTAAGCATGAACTTAACAAAAGATGATCAGAATGCATATATATAAGGAATGACAAATTAGACCACACAGAAATTTTAAAATTATTTTCACAAAAATACCATAGATAGGGAAATACATCAAACATATATTATAGAGAAAATCTTAGTTTTCTTAATTTATAAAGAGCTAGTGGAAGTCCTTAGGGGAGAGGACTCAACAGAACAGGGAGATGGGCTAAATACAAATAGAGAAGAGGATCAGGTTCCTCTCAGCCTTTATCCATTGCTGCTTTCTTCCCCACTGAGACCCTTCCCACCTTCATCAGAAAAGCCAGCTAACTACCATCATTTTATCAAAACATGGGGGTGGGGGAGTTGTGGGTTTTTTCCTTTGTTTGCCATACTGGGGCTTGAACTCAGGGCCAACACCTTGAGCCACTCCACCAGCCCTTTTTTGCAATCCTCCTGATCTCTGCCTCCTGAGTATATAGGATTACAGGTGTGAGCCACTTGCTCCTGACTTCAAAACTGTTCTTGACTAACCCAAAATGGTAGCTTTGCCATGTTTCTCTAGCACACTATATTTTTCATTCTTTCTTTTCTTAGGTTTGATGAGGTTCCTCTTTTTCTTCCCTTCTTGATTATACATTTCTTAAGAGAAGAAGCCATGTGTTACTTATCTCAATCCCAACACATCACACTTTCAGTACCCACTAATAATCCTTGTTGGACCAAATAAGCAAAGTAGATTCTTCCAGGAATATGGACCTTATGCACTAAGTCAGTGGATGTACTTGAGTCACAGTCCCAATAAATTTATCATTTGAATTCAAACTTCTGGATACAATGTCAACAAAAAACTAAAGCACCCTTCAGGCAAAACACAAATTAATTTTCAGACTATAATAGAAGGATTTCAGGGCAATATCTTTCATTGGTTTATTCAAGTGAGCAACCATAAACATACAAATCCCATTGTAAGGGAAAGCTTTGCTCTCAAATATATTCACAGCATCTCACAATATGAACTTTCAGGTGATTGAGCTATGCAGAACTGAGATTTTTTTTGTGTGAAACTCTGAAAAGAGTAGAGGACAATTCCAGTGTTCCTGCCTCATTGCTTATCTCACGATAACAGACTATAGTCCCACAGCTCCACATTCCTGGGCATTTACTGAATACAGACTAGCTGAATGTTCATGAAAGGGGATGCAATACATGAAAACAAATTAAATTGGTTTGTGTCCAAGACAGCTGAAAGATAGAACTAAATTTTTGGTCTCTGGGTACCAAGAATAAATCTGTTGGGTTTAATCACAAGCTTTCCTATTACTTCTGGGAAAAGAAATCCATGTCTGGCAAAATTCCTTTTATACTGGTGGGTGTTGCAATATTTCACCTACTGCTGTGGGGTCTCAAATGTATACAAGCTTTCACATGGGCAACATGTTTGTGGAAGAAAATACAGCAACTGGATACAATTATTTGAATTATCTTTGGAATTTGCACTCCTTGCCTTTGGGTATAATAAATATTCAATAGAAAATAATTCAGGAAAAAATAATTGCTATCACTGATAAGCTTTGGCATACTTCTTAGGCTAAATGATGTGTTTCTTAAAAAGTGTCTGTAGCATTTTTATAGTAAGTTAAAGCTAATTTTGTAGGGAATGGTCTTCACTTAAAAACCCGGGCAAAGAAAATACTACATTGTTCTTGGCAAGGCCTGGGTCAAGTCTCAGTAAGAACATTCTTCATGATTTCAGGTACAAAAAGCACTTGGTAGGATAATAAGATCATAGTAAAATTAACTCAAGAAGAGCTTCATATTTGGACAAAGTTTAAGTAGGAAAACTGATCCCCTGGTTCAAGATTCAATTAACAATTCATTTTTCCTTTATTCAAATGAGTGTACTATGTTCTAGGCATTGAAAATCACTCTTCTGAAAAAGTTAATCACCCTTGGAAAAGGAAACTATGATAAGATAGATCACTATATGATGAGACCTGGAAGCACCAGATCCAAAAACTTTGCTAAACACAGGATACAATATTTGGAAAAGTACTAATTTGAACCCATAGTGCCTGGCTGCTACTTCTTTTGTTGCAACAAATTAATAGAGTGACTTTGGGCTAATCACTTATCATCTTTGAGCCTCACTTTCTTTATCTTCAAAAAGAAAGAACCAGATTAGATTATCTTTAGGGTCCCTTTTGGTTCTAAGATCCTAGCACTAAAACACAGCTTTTATCAAGGCTTCAGTCCTTTGTATTATCCTGGATATTATTGCTTAGAATTCTAGTGCCTGGTAATTCAAATTATATCTTCATCTTACTGAAACCTAGAAGAACATTTTTAAACAGTCACTAGATTCCAATTATCTAATTTAGCAGATATCATCATAAAGTCTTATTTAGAAGCATTTATTGACCACTGATGTATACAGGACACATGAGTCAAAGATACATAGATAATCATATATTTAATTAGGAAAGCATGTCAGAGTGGAACCAAAGATCTTTTCAGAAAGAATAAGACTCTTTTAGCTTGGCTGGCTTTTATTGGAAGGTCCTAATATTTTTTTAGTCTTGATTTCCTCTGTGGTCTTGACTCCATGCCTCAATGTTTTTTTTTTTTTTAAATCATGAAAAATGTGTCTTTGTTAAGTTTCTCAGCATGAAAATATTGTTTAAAAATATTTCTTTTTAAGAGTCAGATATTTTTAGTATGATAAAGGAAATAATTTCATAGGTGGGTACCAAAAAATAAAATTAATATTATTATGCTCTTATATGCACTAGATAGTCATATATAAATAAAATAATAAGTTTCTCTCAGCAGTATCAAAAATAAATAAATAATCTGTTGGAAATATTCAATAGGTAGCTTACTAAAAGGGAAAAATAATAAAAGGCAAATATAAAAAAAGCAAAGATCCTGAATTTTTTTCCCTAATTTGCTCTATAATATTTACCACCACCAAGGCTAGTTTTAACACAGGCTAATTATTTTGGTTTTCCACACTAAATAGTTAGAAATGATGCTTCTAAGGTCTTTGTTCTAAGCTCTTTACCATGTGCTATATCAAGACTGTTTTTCCCCTGATCAATCAAATAAGAATCAACAACATTGAGATTAAAATTCTTAACTGAACACCACAGACTAATTTTAAGCTGCATTCAGAGCGGAAGCTGGTGAGTAACCCTCCATTCTTTTCCTCTGCAGGCATTTATGTCCATGTTCCAGATCCTCACCCAGGAAGGATGGGTAGACGTAATGGACCAGACTCTGAACGCTGTAGGACATATGTGGGCGCCTGTGGTTGCCATCTACTTCATTCTGTACCACCTCTTTGCCACTCTGGTGAGCTTAGCATTTTTTTTCAATTATATCTTGAAATTCATAATGGAATGAGCATCAATAGATATTTGTCCTCTTTGTCAATTTCAAAGTGAGTGAGAGCCAAAGGGCAAGTTCAGTGTAGTCCAGTTGGAAGAGATCACTTCCATCCTAACTTTTACAAATCAAGGAACTACTTGAAGAACTAGATGTCAGATTTGTTAAGGTAGAACTTGCTCTTTCAGGCACAAGTGTTTGCATGAGAGGAAACATGAAGCAAAACAAAACAGAAATCTCACATTCATACACCAGTTTACCCTTCAACACTCACACATAGATAATCTACAGATCAAACTGGGACTACGGTATTACTTGTTTTATCATGTAGAGACACTGTCTTCAATTTCACTGCTTCCTCTTCACAGCTGTAATTAAGCTGGGGACAGAAGTTGGAGACCTCAGGGTGCAGTCAGTTAATTAGAAATCAGCACAGTGTTTTCATGACTGAATGAAACACATGGGAGAGAATAAGGTACATACATAGCGGCAAATGTTGTAAAAGCTCAAGAAAACTGATACCAAAGTCCACGAAAAAATTATTATTGTCACACAAGCAGATTTTTCTCTTCAGTGTATTTCATTTAAAACAAAGGAAAACAGTTATAAAATGTAGCCTCTAACAAACTGAGGAATGTAGTTCTCAGATCTTTTTAAAACCAAATGTATATCTGCATAGGATGAATTTGTCCATATTTAATAAGCAAAGCTATGCTCTGATACCATGTTAAAAGTTCCCAGTTAGGAACCCAAATGTTACTCTTTATCAGAAATAAGTGAAATAAAAACAGTTGATAATATTTATGGAGTGGCAAAATGTTTTACAATATTATTCCTGATCTTTGGGACAATTAGGTTAGGCAGTATTCCCAACTAGACAATGATGAAATTGAAGCTCAGAGAAGTTTAGTAATTTGCTCAATGTCACACAGAGTGTAAATGGTAGACTCAGAGTGTCTCTACCTCTGTCTGGTCTCCAAACCAGGAGTCATGCACCTGCTTGTTGCTTCTCTAGATACTGAAGTTAAAATAGCCACTGAGCATGTCTGCATCAAGTCTGCCAAAGACTCACTTGAATAAAACAAACTACATGTTATCTCTAAGGTCTTTCCAGTTCTAAATATCCATGAATAAATAAGCACTTGATAAATGAGATGTAATAACTTAGAAATTCCATGTGCTACAGGTGAAGACTTCCAAACTATCACGTCTATCAAAAAGTTCATGTTGATACTTTCTTATGTCCTGGGCTCAAGTGGTAGAATCACATAGAAATAGTTTTGGTATTTTTCATATGGAATTGACTTTAAAGATAGTCACAGAAGCAAAGAGCATGGGCCTGAAGCATGGAGACCTGGCATTCGGATCTGGATCTAGTCTCGGTGGTAGTCACACAGTGCCTTAGCCTTGGGATCTTTGTGTCCTTCCTTCCAGGACCTTCAGGTCTGTGTCATTCATCCATTATTCATTCATTCATTTGTTCACGGATTCAACTAATGTTTATTAATCACTAATTATATGTTTGTCACTCTAAAACTGGAATAGCTTGGAGACTATTGACCAAGAGTTTAACTCAGGACAGATTGGATTGAAATCATCTGTGTATGAAAATGATTAACCTAGATTTTTCTAGTAATCAATCCAATTATTTTCCTATTAAAATAACTATTTGCTCTCTCCAGTGCAGATTATTCACACTCAGATACAGATTTGATTCTTAAAGTCAAAGTCCCAAAATGTGAAATCTGAGGAGAAAAGTTATCCAGCCTAGTAAATTACTTAGTCAAGTGATATTTCTTTTAAGTGAAACTCTACAGGGATCACTAATATTATGAAATAAAGTATTCAAACTGCGGCCTAGCCTTTGTGGTCAGTCTAAACCTTCATGGGCCAAAAATATGGCATTGATTATGAAACATTTCAGCATACCCAAGGACTCCTGTGTTCACCTGAAACCTTAGGATCCACAGAGCATACCTGAAAATCCATACCCAGTTCTTTTGTTCTACTGACTTATATATCTGCCTAAAGCATCTGTTATAATTTTTTCATTGTAATTTTTTAAATTCTGAGTTAAAAAGTATAAGTTGAAATCATTTTTTATTTTTTCATATTTTTTAAAGTCTCTTAAGAAATTGAAAATTGAAAAGTGTACATGTCAATGAGAACCATTTGGTAAATATGGTGTAGAACATGGAAATGGGGTCCACAGATCTAGATTCAGGTTTCAGCTTTACTGGTCACTAGAAGTATAACTCTGTGAGAATCAGTTAACTTCCCTGGCCTCTATATTGTGTTATATTTGAAAGAAAGAATAATAATGTTCAACACAAGTAGTTTCCAGAGTTATCTTGGATGTGTGAGCTAGTCTTGCATTTTTGAGATGTGTTTTAGTCATAAGGAGATGATTATAGCTACCACCAAAACTAATGATGTATACACTTAAAGCTGTGTATTGACAAATGTTGAAATTGTATTGTGTTAGTTCAGATATTTTTAAGTTATAGAAGTTTAGCCAGGCACTGTGAGTCATACCTGTAATCCTAGCTACTCAGGAGGCAGAGATCAGGAGGATCTTAGCTCAAAGCCAGCCCAGGCAAATAGTTCACGAGACTCTATCTTAAAAAAACCCATCCCAAAAAAGGGCTGGTTGAGTGGCTTCTCGTGTAGGCCTTGAGTTTAAACCCCAGTATCAAAAAAAAAAAAAAAAAGAGTAAAGTTTAGATGATCAGTGTAATATATCATTTATGTCCTTCCTGGATCAATTCCCTCTCTCCCTTCTTTCCTTCTTTTTTTAATACTTTCATTCTGAGCCAACAACTGTGATGAATATAATATGAATCCAAATTTCAGTTTTAAATTATATTTCACTATATTTAGCATAGTGTCAATTACAAGAAAACTCATTTTGTGTAATGCTAAGAAAAGCAACAAATCAACTACATACATACATGACAAGATACATTCCTATTTTAGTTGTGAAAATGTAAAAATAAATATGTATTTTCAAATCAATGAAATACAGAGGTTTGCCACACACATATGATCTATTAAAAATATAATTTTCCAAATTTAAGGCTGGCATCTAAATACATTTTATACCAGAATTTGAAGGCAAATATGAACGTATTTTAGTTGTTCCAATGCAGTGACAGCTGCCTCTGCATGTCATACCACACAGGCTGAGCTGGACAGGGTCACGCATTGTAGCAGTGATTTTTCAGAATGCATTGCATCATAGTCTACATATATTCTGTAGCTACATTTTTTACCATATGTTGTTTTTGAGATCTTTTAATCTTTATACACACGAAGCTAATTTTATCATTAGTATATGTAGTCATGTACCAAGTCATTGATTAAATACACCCCATTTGTTTGTCAGTTCTCTTTCTGATGGAAAGGTAAGCCATTTTCCAAAGTCGTACTCTTCAATACTGCGATGCGCTTATAGGCTGTGTCCACCTGGGTAAGAGTTTCTCTAAGGCCTATGCCAGAAAGTAGAATGGCTGGATCCTGGATCAGCCCAAACTGCTCTAGAATGGGGATTTTCAAGTCCAGATCCCAAATCTGGCACATCATCTGATATTTACACAGCCTGTGAGTTACAAATGGTTTCTGCATTATGTATGTATATATGTATTTGCATATTTATTTATTTATTTTTAGAGACAGGGATTACTATGTAGTCTAGGCTGGCCTCAAACTCAAGATCCTCCTGCCTCAGCCCCCCGAGTGCTGAGATTACAGGCATGCACCATGACACCCTGCTTGATTTCTACATTTTTAAATGTTTACGTAAGTAAGCACTCACATAGCTTTGATGCTGCTTTGTGGCTCTCAAACCTAAAATATTTGCTGTGTGGAGCAGTGAGGACAAATTTGCAGCTCTCTGCTCTGTAGGAAAATTGCACTAGCCCTCCAAGGTATAGTGCTTGGGAACTCCTATGCTCTTACATTCATGCTTATAGTTGGTGTTGTTTGACTTTTGAGCTTTGGGCACTCTTATGAGTGAATGGTAAATCATTGTTTTGCACTTTGGTAATTATTAATTTTTTGCACTTTAGTAATTATTAAGTTTTTTACATTTTGGTAATTATTAATAAGGGAGCACTTTTATATGCATATTGGCTGTCATCTTGATTACTCACTCCATCATTTTCTTTACACATTTTTCCACAGACTAGGCTATAATATTTCAATTCATTTCCAGTAGTGATATATATATTCTGCATATTAACCCCTTGACTACTGCATATGTTTCAACTATCTCCTCTTAAGACAGTATTTTGTGACACCTTTTGACATATTTTGATGTATCAAAACCATCAGTTTTTCAGTTGTGGTATATATTGAGGTTGAGCTTGTACTTAAAAAATTATTTCCCACCCTGAGGTAATGAAAATATCCTCCTAAACATTCTTCTTCTTATTTAAAAATTTTGCATTTTACCTTTGGGCCCCTAAGTCATCTCATTAACTATATATAAAGCATGAAGTTAAATGAAATATACTGCTTAAGTAAAACTCAAATCAATTTTTCTCAACCAGATTCATGTTCAAATTTTAATGCCTTAGGATATTTATTTGGTTTTAATGAGAGAATTAATCTAATGAAAGAAAACATTGTTGCTAAATTAAAACCAATATTAGTTAACTCTCAAAAATTCTAGACACTACTGTCACTTCCCCCATTACACTGAGATGTTGCTTAAAACATGATAAGCGATTGTTTTTAATCCCTGCATACTCTTAGAAAATAACAAAGATTACAGTGGGCTCTGCCAAGTGACCTTTTGCTGACTTTACTACTATATGTAAGAGCTAGCTTGTATCCTGGCCAAAATGGGACTGAGCTTAAAGTACATTTGTTAGTCAACTAGTCAGGAAATAGCACTAGTGCATGCAAACCAACCAACAAACAAGGAAGACCCATCATTCAAGACCTAGTGACTCAAATGACTAAAGAGGCAATGCACCTAAAGAGGTACAATGGTAACAGACATCTGCTTTCCAATTGTCCCAGATCAACCTGGTGTGAAATATTTAAAGTGTAGTCAATAAAGTTACTGGGGATGGTTATTTTATTTTTTAATATGGTTTATAAACCCACATATCAATCTATGCATGAAGGTGATAGATAGGCCTGTCTTATAGTCATATCACGTGACCTTAAATACTGGAAAAAGAGTATGTTACAAGTTAAAATCGCTATTCTATAAGCCTGTCTGTAGGCTTAAACTTTCGTTAAAGTGAGCATTTCTGTTAAATCATGTTTCCTTTTGTGTAATATTACAAAGCATCTTAACTCAAATTGGGGGGAAAGTCTACATAAATATACACGCTCAAATAGTCTTCTATGGATGCTATCCAGTGGTGCCACATACCTGATGAGTTCTTGATGTCGTCTCAGGAGCTAGCATGTGCCAAGCAGAAGATAGACAAATAAAATTTTGACTGCAGCTTGTTCTGGAATAGGAAACAGCAGCCATGCTATCACTCCTGGGGCACCAATTCACCAGCTCACAATGAAAATCAAGTTCAAGTGTATACCCAATGCATATTCATAACCATCACCCATTGTCCCTTATTCCCTCTCTTCCGCAGGTATGGATTCTGAATTTCTGTTCTACTGATTGCAGTTGTCCATATGCTTCTTGCATTTATTCCCCCACTTTTGAAAATGATTTGGGAATAAGGAGTACAAAAGATTTAACCAGTTGAGATACTGGTTAAATTCCCCCCCTCTTCATTATGTTCCCTTTATTGTCTCAAAAGAAAGCCCTGTAATGTGAATACTGAAAAGAGAGAAAATGTAAATAATCCTTTTTTGTGGATGGTCTTTTTGTTACCTTTGAAGTGCTGAAATTAACACAGCAGTCTCTTCATTTTGCCTTGGAAGCAGTAGCTTGTTGAGAATGGTCATATTTTGCTGACAGAAATGTGTATTCTGAAGTGTAAATTAAATAACTTGATTTTATAGAATTCCTTTTAAAAGTACATCTGTGTTGAATGTGTGCCATTTTACACTGCTCTGATTACATTTGACTTTTTGTTGACCCCTATACAAAGTGAAATTCTTTCATATTACAGGCTCTAAGGCAGCTTAGGATAGTGTGATCACAAATGGTAAAAACAAAGAAAATCACAAGGTTGTGGGACATTGATCAGATTCCTGCTGTGTTTCTACTATATACTTGAAAATAATAAAAAATAGAAATTACTAATAAAGTTCATAGTAAAGAAAGAGATACTATTAAAGCTGACATTTCAGCTCAAAGGCCACCTTTAAGCTATATAAAAGGAAAAGAAAATATTAAAGCTAAACTTTAGGAAAAGAATTGAAAAGGGAAAGATAGATAGGGTGACTGATATCATGATTATAGTCTAAGTTAAAGAGAAAGAAGGACAGGATTTGTTGCTATAGTGATAGAAACTTTCATCCAAGTAAATCCATTCTAAGTGATATGGCTTCTCACTTGCAAAAAAGAAACATAATTTCCAGCAGTCTGAACCATCCTCGCCCCACAGTGATCTTACATATAGAAAATGAGAACCACAGTGTGTTGGACAAAGTGGCTAAGGAAATAACACTTAGAAACACAACTGCGTCAGTCACTTATAGAATGTGACTGAAATTCATTGTGCTTAAATGGAAGAAAAACAAGTCAGACCTTCTGTTGTTAGATGTATAGAGCGTAGACATAACAAATGACTCAGCTTGGGTGAATTGAGGCTTTTCCAGGACAGTGTGAGAAGTGGAAGGAGGAAGTGGAGAAAGAGAAGAGTCCTCAGGGACAGGACAGTAGACAATCACCAGGGCGACACCAGGGCACAAGAAACATATTAACCCTGGAAAATTTGCTTTTGAAATCAACAAACCGGAAGTTTAAAATTCCACCAATGTTGTTATGTCATTCATAAAAATTCCGAGGTAGACTGCCCAGACGTCAGGAGACCTGATATATGCCATTTTCCACATCAAAGACATTATTAATGCAAAAATACTGTAGAAATGTGCATTATAATCTGAGGAGAATAAGAATTAGATACTTGAAATATATTGTTATTCTCCCTTGATGATTCATAATTTATTAATATTGGTCATAAAATAAAGGAGCAACTACATTAATCAGAGGAGTATTCCACAGCAAAATGGATATTTTGTATCCATTTTGTATATTTTGATATTTTGTATCCATGTTGTATATTAATATAAGCAAACGCTGCGGACCTGTTTGAAGTGACAAATAGCCAATAAATGAAAATATGTACACATATATAAATATATGAATTTCTTTTTTAAAAGCATTATGCAAACCAAACACTATTCTGTTGAAATTACATGTGTATTTCAATAAAGCTCAGTGGGAAATGAAGTAGTAACTATTGCATGAGCATTTTTCCCCTTGCCATTACAACTTTGAAAAAATAGTGACATACTATTCTAGGCCATATTCTAAATTAAAATATTATAAAAATCTAAATATTAAAAAATAAATAAAACAAAATATATTAATTACATAACTTAGAACTAGCAGCAGCTTTTTCGTATACATGATGAGGCTCTTGTGACTTAACGTGGCAAGTTCCCGTAAAAATCTTTTATTATATCTATAGTATTTTAATATAAACTTATAAACTACACATAACAGCCATGGAAAACCTTTTGGAGCAGCACAGGTGGCACTGGTAGAGGAGACATTGATGGAATGAGTCCAGGTTATTAATGAGCATTTCCTCAGCTTTCTTTAAAAATAGAATAAACAAAAATGTGCAGTGCTGAAGTATGGCTCTTGCTTTCAGAATTAAGGTTTGTCACTCATTCCTATGACTTGTAATACCATGTGTTGGTAAATGGCTAACACCAGACCACCCTGCTCCCTCGGTACATTTCCACCCTGTTTTTGTGGGAAAATACTGTATCACTGACAAGGTAAATTAAGTATGATGGAAACCAAGCTGCCAGGCTCCCCTTACTTCTATTTCTTGGTCACAGTAGCTATTGTCACCCTATTAGAGTCTGAGAAAAGAACTACAAACTAGTTCTCCCCTACTCCCAATCAGCTGCAGGTTCACCATCTCTTGAATCTTTCATTTCCATTCCAAAGAGATTAGTCTCAGTTCAGATTTTCCTCATCTTTCACCCTGGGTGCCAAGTCCTCACCTTCTCACAGTGGCATACACCAGGGATGAGCCAAAGTCCAGGTCCAAATGCAGCTTCCAGAGAAGGCTCCAACTGCACACATTTTGACTCATTTCTCTTGCTGACTAGTTTCAGGGTTTGCCATCAGATTGTCATATTAATTGAACAATGAAGCCTAAACATTCTGTGGAGATCTTTATTGAATGAAATTAGGTTTAATGCAAGCTTCAAGCAAACCTCAAGCTTTCTCTTTTACTAGTTTTACTTCGTTGCCAATTATCTTCCCCAACACTTTGTCCTCAGTCCTGTAAGTTTGAGGCTTCCCTTCATGAAGTCTCATCCACATTTTCCCTAGAAAAGCCAGAGACTTTCCTGTACAACATTTCCTTTCTTTCATCTTCAGTGAAAGTCAAACTCCCATCTGCTAGGATAAGGAGAACCTCATATCCACTTCTGGTCTTCTGCTCTGAGCATGGCTTTTTCTCTTTCCTCAAAGAAAAATGTGCAAAATTTACTGTTTATTTTTAAAAGAAGGTGAGAAAAGGTTCTATATCTAATCAACTCTTGTCAAACTTCACACTGTCTAGTTACTGTTTCAATGAACCAGTTTAGATGACTGCATTACATGAATTAAACACAAAAACAAACGAAACCCCCAGAACTTTGGAGAGGAAAAACAACAGAAAAGAAACTAACATCATGGTTTCATCACTTTTTCAACCTCCTTCCCTCGGTCTCCTGACGCTGTGCAAGGTACTCAGGGCACTGCCCACCTCAGCCCCACCTTTTAGCCTCCCAGCATCCTTCCAGGAAGCCAGGTTCTGGTTGGGCTTCCCTCCCATTCACCAGTGCCCAAATGAACCATGTGCTCCCAAGTCACCTGCAATGCCCTGCTCACACTTCTCTTCCTGCCAAAATCACCATTCTCTTTGGTATCTCCATGCCTTTTTACACAACCCTGGAGGCTTCATCAATGTTTCACAGTGTTAAATAAGATGCCCTTTTCCCATGTGCCCTAGTGGGCTCTCAGAAGCCCAAGTACTCAAATGGTACAACACTGAACTTCTGGTACTCAAATAGGCTTTAGTTTCTGGTTGTGCATTGTAACACTTACACAGCTGCACTCTCCAGCTCTGCTCCAGTTTTCACTCAGATTTCAGCCTTTTGGGGGAAAATAATGCTTTTTGAGATGGAACCCAAGTGATTCCATGGGAGGTGGTGCCCCACCCTGGGTCCAGCAGCTTTGTTGGCACCTGACTTGTCTAAACTTGAGTGAGAAATAGCCTTCCTGGGCACCACTCTGTGGACCAAGAGCAACCAGGCAGACTTGGGTATCTTCCTGAGAGGTTTAGGTAAAGAGAGTCCTGAAAGTTCCCCAAAAACAATCTCCCTTAGAATTTCCAAGCTAGTATGAGAGTGGAGAGCTGTGTGTCTTGTGTTGGAACAACATCTCAATCCAAAGATCAGAGAGTCTTCTGAGTTTAAAAGATATGCCTATGTCTTAACCTCTAGAATCTGTGAATGTGACCTTATTAGAAAAGCAGTCTTTGCGGGTGTAATTAAGGATCTTGTGATAAGATTATCCTGAATTATTGGGTGGATCACAAATCTAATGATAAGTGTTCTTATAAGAGATGGAAGACAAGACAGGAATAAAGAACATCTTATAAAGATAGAGTAAGAGACTGGAGTTACATAGTGACAAGCCAAGGACACCCATGTCCCCCAGAGTCTGGAAGATGTGAGGAAGGAGTTTCTCCTAGAGTCTTTGGAAAGAGTTTGGTCATGAAGGCAACTCAATTTTGAACTCCTGGCTCCCAGAACTGTGATAAAATAAATGTCTTACTTTAAGCTTCCAAGTGTGTGTGTTGTGTTTCAGCAACTCTTTGAAACCCACACAGAAGGAATCACTGGGAATTGGAGATCTTAGCAGGAGCTTCCAGAACTCAGGCGGTGACCACACTGGCAGATTAAAAGTCCAGGGCTCCCAAGAAAAGTGCCATTAGTGCCCCGATAGGAGATGGAGGATATCTTAGGCAGCCCACAATGAAACAGATGCCAGATGGTACACATCTTTTACCTTAGATCACCCCTAAAAAGAAAAGGAGCATTTATTCAGATGTAACTGAGATCCTGAGAACTAACCTTAGTTGTCAGAGAAATGCTACATCTTCAGCCCTAGCAGAAATGGAGGAGTTATGAACTAAATTAAATTCATTTGTAGGAAAAGCAAGAAAACAATTTTCATATATCCAAATCTGTATCTATATATTTTCACATAGGCTATACTCCACATCAGACTTGTTGGAGGAGGCGTAAATGAAAATAGTGAGAGTTGTAATTTGTTGACTCATTATTATTTTATCCAGTATTTTAGAAATCATGACACTGAACTCACCATAGGCTAGTGATTGTCACCCACCTGGTAATCGACAGAGCTTGTCTGCTAACCAGGGTCTCTGACCCCAAGCCCAGCGATCTCTAGACAGACATAGACTGCCACCTATGTCTGCTAAATTCTACTGCAAACACCGCAGCACTGAGTACATTTTGAATTTGTGTTCAACTGTTTGTTGAATTTAATCAGATAACATAACCTCACTGTCCTTAAGTAGCCTACCATCTGTCTGGTGTTGAGGAAAAAATCAAAATAAAATCTGCCAACCCAGAAGCCCTCTCCATAAAGGTAGAAGAGAAAGAAAACAGTTATATTTTTGAATAAGCACTAACCCACACTGTGATGGACATTGCAGGTGACCCACCAGAGATGGCCAAGGAAGGAAAAAATCCTACCTTTTTATGTCACCACATCACCTATGTGTTCCCAAGATAAAAATAGCCAGTTCTCAATGGCTAAGACTGGGTGGCACTGTTTAGTAAATATAGTTTATCTGAAATTCACCTGGCAATTGCTGAAGCCATCTGTGGAAGTTGATGCCCACATACCAGCTATGTGGCAGAAATGGTGACATGAGTAAAAGCCTCTGGTCTGCACTATTCTATATCTTATTCAAGTTCTTGTAGGATCCCCAAGGAATGGCTATTAAAAGAAGACTGGAACTAATCCCAAACCAAGCATATTCTGTCACAGTTTTCCCCGTTGTGATAAACTCATTAAACCTGGAGAACAGCTGACATTAACTTCTGCATGATGATCTTTCTGGTACTTAAGAGCCACGGCTAAATGGCCTCATCTTTCTTAACTTCATGCTCAACCACCTAATATTATCAAATGGGAATAATTTGTTCACAGGAAAAAAAATTCAATATGTACATTAGGAATGATGAAGATGATGAAATGAATGTAGGACTT
This sequence comes from Castor canadensis, assembly GCF_047511655.1. Taxonomy (NCBI): domain Eukaryota; kingdom Metazoa; phylum Chordata; class Mammalia; order Rodentia; family Castoridae; genus Castor; species Castor canadensis. Next base: position 10,471,887 of record NC_133395.1, read on the forward strand.
TAGAGAATTTTAAGTTGAAGGAGGACTAGACATTGCAATGTTTTAAAAATGCAACTGGGTAGTTGCTTTCTATCTTTTCCCATATTTGCCTGTTCCAAAAGAAGCACGTATCTTTTTCTACTTTGGGAAATATTACGAAATGTGAAAAGGTGGGATTCATTATTCACTACACAAAGGTAGGCACACTATAGTATTTCTAAAGTATCTCCTTCTAGTATTTTCTCCATTATCCCTTTTTATACACAGCTAGACTTCTGCCATATGTAATCTCATATAATATTGTAACGTAAACATTTTGAATACTGTAAAAATTCATGAGTTGCACTGGTTATCTATTGCTATGAAACAAATTATCCATGTGTTTGTTAGAAGCTGACTAACAAATGAGACTTTTTGATTTCATGTTGTTTCTGGGAAGAGGAACCTGGGAGAGGTTTTCCTGAATGCATCTACTTCATTGTCTCATGAGATTAGAGCAAGATGTTCGCTGGGGCTGCAGTCACCTGGAAAGTGTTACAGAACTGGGAAATATGTCATTTGCATGGTTGTTGAAGGATACTTCAATCTCTTGCTAGCTGGTGGCAGGCAGCCTCAACTCATTACCACCTGAGTCTTTTTATAGGGCTGTTGAGTGCCTCACAATATGGTACCTGCTTCCACCAAAGCAAGTGATCTAATCTAAGAGAGAGTAGGGTGACAGCCACAGTGTCTTTTATTAACCTGTCTCATAAGTCACACACAACCTTTTCTGTAACTTACTGGCTACAGTACAGTCCAGCCATATTCAGTGTGCGAGGGGACTACAACACCGTGAACATTAGCTACTGAGAGAAAAACTGGAGGCCATCTTGGAGACCAGCTCCACAAAGGGAATTTTTAACAGCTCCATGGGTTTTATCATATAGATCTCTAGAACAGTATTAACTTCTTCTGCAAGTTTGCATGCTATTTCCAGTACAGTCTATTTCATGATTACAAATAACTCTAATAAGCAGCTCTGCATATTAAGGTTTTCATCAAAACTTCAGATTATTTTCTTAAGATAAAGCGTCAGAGTGGGAATATTGAATTTAAGAAGTTTTTTTCTTACTTTTCTTTTTAAATTGACTTCATAAAGCAAATTAACACTCATATTTTTATTTTAGTTAGCATATGCACTTGTTTTCACGTATTTGTAACAACACCTTAAAATGCCTATGCAATGATTTGCAACTGCATGCTTATGCTTCACTTAATGAACTCTATAATCAATGTATTTTAGATAGATGTTCTATATCATATATAATGTTTGGATACTTATGGCATGTGGGGTTTTTCATTGTTATTTAACCATTTTATAGATCCTCCTGAGTTTGTTTGTTGCTGTTATTTTGGACAACTTAGAACTTGATGAAGATTTAAAGAAGCTTAAACAAGTAAGTAAAGTATGGGGGATTCTTTAAATCTGATTATTTTAAAAAACGAGCAAAAAGATGAGGGCAAAACCTGTGCTTACAGTAATAGAAAGTTTGAGCCTTAAAGTGAAAAAAAAAATAGAATTTAATGTTAAGTCATTCTGAGTTGGCAAAATGATGCTCTTTCTAAATTTAATTTTTATCTAATATTGATAAGTGAAATTTTTTATTACTCTATAAGTATCCTAGGGATAGTTTTATATTATTTTATTTGAGCAAAAGTAAGTTGGGCATAGTCTAATAAATTGGATTTGGCAACCATTTTCCTTCTGCCATTAAATGAAGGTTGTTTGGAAATGACATGTCTCAGCACCAGATTGCAACTTTGCATCTGATCATCATCATAAAAATATTAAACATTAACTTTCCTGACCCGTAGACACTGAAATAAAATTTAGACTGGATGGCCATGTTCAGTCATATGAGAAATGAAACAGAAGAAATGATCAGACGTGTGCCCATTTATGTATGAAAATAGACTGTGCAGCATGGCAGTGAGAATTGTACCCAAAACATGGAAATGGGAATGTGTTAAGGTCATGCTATTAGTGTCTGAAAGATGGCAGGTGTAACCCAGTAACTACGTGGTTTCTGCTGTTGGAGGAAACTTGGCTTGCATATTTGGCTCTATAAAGAATATAAGCCCTTTGAGAAGTATAGTTGGGAAGAGAGGAGACATTGGGTAGGATTTTCTTGGATTACCCTCCCCAACACTGGAAGAGCAGTTGATATGTCAACAAATAGCACCAAGGCTCAAAAGCAATACTGTTGGAATTACATAAAAACCTACACACTCAAAATTTTCAAAAGTTGTCTATTTTTAACAAAACAAAATGTAATATCTGAGTTCAAATTTAAAGTTGTTCAACTATGTAATTTTTCATGACCATAAAAATCTGCTCCTGTAGAACCATTGCAGACCATGTTTCCCACATCAGGTTTTTAGATGTGGATTTTCCTGTATCATATTTGCTATGCATAGATTTTTAATATCCCTTGATATAATACATTAAAATATGTATTCTATAAATAAAATGCAAGGTACCCCTTTTTTTCTAACATGTTACATTCAAATTCAGTGTGAGGTTTAAAAACTACTGGCAAGTAAAATGCCATATAATTCCATCCCATATATGTAAAATAGCTTTCTGCTAGCAAAATAAATTAATATGTAGCAAACTTTTGAAATTGCACATTCAAATCTAAGAATATTTTGCTGTGTTCTTTATTTTGGTATTTTAATTTATTTATATGTATATACATATATGCATGGGCTATTTAAGTTTTTTATTATTTACATTTATATATCCAGCAATTATTTTCATCATTTTGTTTTATTTTTATCTGACCCCAAGTGAATAAAACAGCAATTAAAAATCTTACATTCTTCCACAACTAAAAAGTTTTAGTAACATACAGCTCTTCACTTTTAGTACATGTCATTAGTTTAAAATGGCTTTTACTTAATCATTTTCTAGATATTAGTGATGCTTTGTGTTTCTGGAAGTTCTGTACATCAGAATTGATTATCCAATTGTGCTAGCCAACAATTTGGAGTATTTTCTTTGAACATTTAAGTTTATTTGAGCATTGAAAACTCCAATCAAAATAAAGCAGAAATTCCATTTTCATTAGTACCTTTCACATTATTCTTTATTCATGATTAGACTTAAACTACATATCTATTATATTCATCTATTAATTTCATACCTGAAACTCCCTCAATTTCATGCTTAAATTAATTGGAATAAATATTACTGTCCTATATTAAAACATTCCTGTTTCATTTTCTTCCATTTTTGCATAGGAGTGTTTCTTGGTTTCACAAGTTTTAATATTTGCATCATGTTTTACATACCCTTGTATTTCCTTATTTTCAGTGATCTTGGCCTTTGAGGTAAAATAATTTGAATAGAATACATACTCCTAGATATACACGCGTGCACTTTTGTACATGGTAATGCAGACATCTGAACATTTGCACTCTATAGCTTGTCTTAAATCTCCAATAAATTGCCACATGAAATATCTGCTTACATTGTTTCCAAATACATACATTCACCCTTTTACATTTGTATGTATGTACTCTGTTTTTACTGTGAGAAAAGTTTATTTTCTTAGTGTTTCAAGTTACAGAAAGCACCACACATTCCAAGTTCTGCCTTTGTTCAGTTCAAATCTTTTCTTTTAATCCTTTACTGTTTCTACCAAACATTCAGTAGGTACTTATAGCTGTGGTAATATTTATTGAGTGCTTTCTCAGCATCAAGGTCTTTATATTTCCAATTGCTCAAAACAACCATTCAAGGCAGGTATTACTATTATATCCATCTTACACATAAGAAAAATAAAGCATAGTGAATTCAAGTAACTTCCCAAGGTCACATAGCCAACAAATGACAGAGAAAGGATTTGTATCCAGCAATTTGGACAAAAACCCTCAACTCTAGACCTCTAAACTATATTGAATCAAGCTACAGTAATATAAATTCAAACCTGAGTCATGCATGCCATAAAAGGTGCACCCACAGGACTATTACAGGGTTTTTTTTTTAATATAAATAATGATGTCAGGGTTACAAATATGTTTACCAAATAACTTTGAGCTAAGATTTTTTTTCTGAGGAGTGGAGGTGAATTAAGCAGCAAAGTCATTAAAACTGTACAAAATAGTTCTTTGTTTCCTTCAAATATCAGATGCTCAAGTCAGAGCCACTGGACTGGTGACTTCTTTATACCATGAGAAATGGGGCTCAAGGTACCTCTTCTCTTTGTGACCTTCTTGGATCCATGGTCCTCCTTAGAACAGGCACACAATGTGCTTGTAGAAAGTTAGTATTTTAGGTAGGCCTCCAGAGATTCTGAATGTATTTTATCGTAAACATGTTTTTAAAAATAATTGTTAAAATATAAAAGCTGTTTTACAACTATTTTTTCAAGAGTCGTAGGAACTTGTGCCAATTTCCTCCCAAATGGCGAAGCTATACCTGAGATACAAGGAGAGCTGGAAAGAGGAAGAGCAGGTAGTTGCTGCAATGCTTGGGAAAGGAAATACCACCCAGAACCAGGCAAGATGGCAGAAAGCTAAAAAGTACTAGTGAAGACGTTAGCATGGAGGGGAAGAAAGAAATAGGAAACCCTTCAAAATATGACATTGAAGGAAAGTGAATGAACATAATTCAGTGATGGGCAGGCCTGTGACCACAGCCAGAGTTGGGAATGTAATAAGGGCAAATGCCAAATGTCAAAGGACACCAGAGTCTTTCCATTAGAAGTTCTCTGAGGGAAAGTATTGCTGCATGATTAATTGTTTGGGGGTTGGAGGTGCATATTCTTCTTAGGTAGTCTTGTGATGCCTGTGTAAACTCCTTGTGTGTCAGAGCTCAGCCAGGGATGCTGAGCTCTAGGGGTCTGCAGGAAAAGCTATGGATCCCATCAGCAATTTAAAACATCTGAGCACTCCTAAAGGAATTGTGCACCTACCCACTATATGACCACATGTGCTGGCTAAAATATCAAGTCTAACACTTTTAGCTGGAAACCCACAAGTTCAAGGTGTCAGTAGTGTTTAATGCTAAACATCCAAGTCTGTTCACATATGCCTTCTTTTGAGGAAAAAAGTAACCATGAATTTCTTATTGCTTAATGAAAACATTTTAGTGGGAAAAAGGTAGGTTTTTCTTTTTGGTTTTTGTGTATTTTTTAAAATGAGATTTGGAGAAGAAAATGGCTTCTTAAGGAAAAATTTTAAGAAGTTCCAATGTAAGTGTCCATTCCACCAGATATCACCAACATATGTCACAATGGTCACTAATGTGACTATTCCTTTGCCACATCCTAAAATAAATAACGTTCCAAAAAGTCAACCCAATCACTCATCCATATAAAATTCCTCTGTTGCATCCTCTGTGTGTTGCATTAAGACACAGTTGATTCTTGCAGCAACAGCATAGTTGCACTATTTCCATAGCTGCTACAATGTACCTGACTCCATATCTAATTAAATAGAGGCTGTGATTCTCTTCAGCATCCGCAGACCCCTATACACTTCAAGATCTATAGATCTGTATCTGTATACATGTATGTGTACACACATATATACACATAAAGGTATAATGGTTTTCTATATAAGATCAAAAAATTGACTAGAAATGAAATTATCTGTGAATGTGTGATTGCAGTGAGCTACTGAAAAGATGAGTCAGTTGACATAGAAGCTAAAAAAAAAAAAAAAAAAAACCCACCTTGGCCTAAAACTATTCTTTGAACAATAGTAGGAGAGGATGACCTTGAAGTTGAGTGGTGTGGGAATAACACTGGGGAATGTGAGTAGAGTTTTGCAATCTTGGAAAATGAAGAGAATTCTTACAGCTTTAATGATTTTTGCAAATTCAGTGCAAGAAAGATATAAAGGGTTTTCTTGAAAGCAGTATAAAATTCATTAAACTGTGAGGAAAAAACCCACAGAGAAGCCTTGGGGAAAGAATCATTGAAAACAGAAGTATAGATAGGCAGTTTAGATTAAATTCAAAGCTATGAAATTAAAAACTGTTTCTCCAGTTCCATATCCAGTCTCATTTGAATCCTGGTTCAAATGTGATGACATTTGGTCTTTGATGGAGTCCACTGTATAGTGGTGGTTGGATATATAAGGAGGCTTCTCATCTTATTAACTAGGATTTTTTAAACAAAAGTATTATATTCCTTTTTTTAATAGATGAGAACTCCAGGTTAATATTTTTGTTTAGCCTTCATACTCAGACTGGAAAGCATACCATCAGCTCCTGGCTGTCAGGCCTTCAGACTATACTACTGGCTTTCTTATGTCTCCAGCTTGCAGAGGAAAGACTGTGAGACTTTAGCCTCTATGATCCTATGAGCCAATTCTTTTAAACAGATGATAGATAGATAGATAGATAGATAGATAATGTATTTAATTTTATGTGTGCATACATATACGTGTATGTATCCAAATATATACCATATTTTTATTATATGTAACAATACATATTATATATATTTATATACACACATATCCTACTGCAATCATAACTAATACTCTCTTAAACCTGGAGCGTTCATTTTCATTCTGTTTTGCCTCCTATGTGGAACTCACTGCAGATTTAGGGCCATAACAAGAGATGGGATGTTGCTGGTGGACCCTTCAGCTAAGCACTGGTTGCATCTCATGATCTGAATTAAGACCACCATGTTCTCAGCATTCTGTCAGTCTCTCCTGAGTGAATTTAAACTAATGTAACTTGCATACAATAATAAATGTTACTTATTGAAAGCTTCCTTGAGCGGGGCACTTCATATTAAATTACCAAAGTTAATCGTGAATACTAAAGATATCGAAACTAACATTCAAGGGAGGAAAGTTCTCTTTCTAGCTTACGTAATTTGTAAGTCCCTGAGCTGGTACAACAAGAGCTACGGACTCTTAACCAGATCTCTGCCAAAAGATGCTATGCTAACCCCAAGGAGAACCAGTTCTCTCTAATGGTGAAAAGTATATCTAGAAAGTGTAGATCAGCACACTCTCCCCACAAGCGTGTAGACAGGAAGCCAAATTATAATTGGAATATTGCTTATTGAACCAGAAATCACTATTAAGGGGGGAATGAGGAAAATGATGGCATGATTCAAATCTTGATGGCATAGACTAAGATCATCTGGGTATCACTTTTACAGCTGAGATACTGTTGACCTGGAACTAAGTCTATACCATCTGTAAGTGTGGATCTGGATACTCATCCACTTGCTGCATTGTAGGTGTGTTAGTGACAAGGGACATATCGTGACCAAGCAATTGTCCCAGCCTTCAAATAACTTGGCAGCTGGTGGCAGAGACAAGTAAGCAAGCACTTTTGGTTCAACAGTGATCACTATAAGGGGATTTGGACGTACACAGGAAATACTTCTAATGCAGACTACGAAATCAGAGATGTTTTCTCATAAGTTTGGTAAGGTTGAGTAATGCTTATCCAGGTGAAGGGGCTAGAGTTGGCAGGAAGGAGGGCAACCATAAAAAGATGAGAATTCTGGCATACATTACAATATGGATGAAACTTGAAGCCATCATGCTAAATAAAATAGTCTCAAAAAGACAAATACTGTATGGTTCCACTTATGTTAGGATCTAAGTAGTCCAATTCATAGAAACACACAACAGAAAGTTTATAACCAAAACTGGAGAAAGGAGTAAAAGAGAATTATTGTTCAGTGGGTAAAGAGCTTCAGCTTTGCAAGATGAAAGAATTCTAGAGATCCATAGCACAGCAATGTGAATACTCTTAACACTACTGAATTAATTGTAAACTTAAAATGAATAAAATGGAAAATTTTATGTTACGTGTTTTTTACCATGATTAATTTTTAAACTATAAAATTAGTCATCAAATTAACAATAAGAAGGTGGTCAAAAATAGCAATAATAGCACGTCCAGCAATGTGAGGATCCAACTGGCAGGCAGAAAATGAGGCGTGAATGACAGCTCAGGAAGTGAAGGTGAATTATCAGCGTTTTCATCTCAGATTCCTCACACTTCCAAACAGACCACCTGGTTACTGACCAATTCTTCATTTTTTTGCTCTGTTATCACCATTTACTGGAGTGCTAACCAAACTTTTTCCCTTGTGATATGAACAAAGAATGATCTTTATACAACACACTGAAGTCAAGAGGTAAGAAGACATGCAGCTGAAGGCATCAGATATCTAGGACTCCTGCCTCCTCCTCAAGAAGCACTCAGATGCCCAAGCAGAAGAGAATCAATACCCTGAAGAACCTTTACTTCATTAGTAGGAGAACTGGAGACTCCCACACCTTACTCAAGTCTGTTGATGTTATCAGACTCCACTTGAAGCTATTCTCTCAACGTTTTGTTGAAGATGACTTTCCTTTTTTGTCAATTTACATAATATTCCATAATATAGATCTTAAAATATCATCAGAGATAGCTTTGATCTGCTATTTCTGAAATAGTTTCGTCAGTGTTAGACTTATTTTTTCTATAAGTTCTTATGTCATGCTAAGACATAAGCAGCAGTAATATCTGTGTAAAGAAATGAAGTAGCAGCCAGGTGCCAGTAGCTCACGCCTATAATCCTATACTTGGGAGGCAGAGATCAAAGCCACCCCAGGCAAACAGTTCACTAGACCCTATCTCAAAAGTACTCAACACAAAAACCAGGATTGGCAGAGTGGCTCAAGTGGTAGAGCACAGTGAGGTCCTAAATTCAAACCCAGTACTGTTCCCTGACAAAAAAAAAAAAATGAAGTGGCTGAGACAAAACTAGATTAAGGTTTAATCCAAGAAGGATTGAGGAGGCTTTGATTTTGGGAGTATCAATTATCAACATCAAGACAACATCTTAGAAAAATAAAAGTCAATGCAAACAAGTCAACTGTATTTTTTTGAAAGTCAGATCAAACAGGAGAGGTACCTGTTCGAATTGATGTACTCCTGACATGAATTGAATTGTATCCTCAAGAAAGGTACTGAGTCGCTAGCCTTTAGTGCCTATGAATGTGACTTAAATGAAAATAGAGTCTTTGCAAATGTAATCAAGTTAGGATGAGGTCATTACTGTGGGCCTTTATAAGAAAAGAAAGACCACAGACACAGTCACAGTAGGAGAACACTATGTGACAAAGGAGACAGAGATTGGTGTGATGCATGTGCATGGAGAACCAAGGATTAGCAGAATCTCCAGAAGCTAGAAGAAACCTACAGAGTGGACCCTCCCTCAGAACTTTGAGAAGGAACTTACCCTGTGAACATCTTGATCTTAGACTTCCAGCCCCCAAACTGTGAGACCATGGAGCTCTGTTGGTCTAAATCACCCAGATCTTGGTGTTGTGTTGCGCCAGTCCTAGGAAGCAAATACCACTTCAGAGCCTCTTTCTCTGATCTCAAAAACAAATGATCCTTTGCTGAAACTGGGAAGCCACATAGCTGAGAGCTTGGAACAACAAAGCAACCAGTACAACTCTGAAGTCCAGACCAACTCAGAGCAGCATTCTGAGTCTTTGGAGTCATTTTCCAAATTTTTATAATTTTGATACATCCCATCTTAGAAGAAGGGTGCCTGTAGATCCTTTATGAATTTCTTATTATGGATCCTCGACCACACCAGATCACCTTCAGAAGATACTGTTTTGAACACCTGGTTCCTTTCCTTCTCTAGTGGTAGTTAGGACTTTTTTTTGGTTAGTTAGTAACTAACTGGACACATAAGTTAAGAACATTAAACTGCACATCTGAGACTATTTCTCTTCAAGTTTACATTAGTGAGTGTTGGTCCTGTCACTCTAATTCTGCTGGTTCAAAATGATTTTTCATGTAGTTTTTCTTAGGACTTTGTAAGATATACCCCCATTTGTGTGTGTGTGTGTGTGTGTGTGTGTGTGTGTGTGAAGACTTAAGTTCGGAGGGAAATTTATGCTCAACCTGGAAGGATGATACTTCAATTCCACCCAACAAAAGCCCACTCCTTAGCTGTGAGGATGCTCCTTCATCTAACTTCCTTTAATAAAGAGAACAGAATTTTTAAGAACTTACTGCACTGAACTATTGAAAAAAGCAAAGGATATAATGAAAAGCAACCTACAAGCACTTTTTTGTTTTCCAGCTTCTGTCACAGGCAATGGGAAACTATGTTGTTATGGTTCTAAGAAAAAAAAAAGCGTGACAATTGGTTTTCAGTTTTATGCAGCATCTGACAGTTGTTGAATCACAAAAAGGCACTTTCATAGCTGTGTTATGACTTGTTATGAGGAGTTAGAATAATGAGTTTTACCCTTGTAGACCTCAACACAACACATGAACACACTGAGGTGTTGTCACTGCCTTGATGCCTTTCAGACTCAGGTTTCACATAGCTTGTCTGGTTCTTTTTCTTAGCAGTTCAAATACTTTTCCATTGTTCCCACCGTGTCGCTACCATTTGGTTATTCATTTATTCACAAATACTTGAGTCCCTGCTATGAAGGAGACACCACACCAGGCACCAAGCAAATAAATTCTCTGCTCGTAAGTCTGATTTCGATTCAGGTTGAGTATCCCCTACCTGAAATGCTTGGGAACAGAAGTATTTCAGATTTCAGAGCATATAGGATTTGAGAATATTTGCATAAACTTTACTGGCTGAACTCCCAAATTTGCTCAGCCTATATCTTTAGACCCCATGTAACTTCTTTAATTTGATCTTAGCTCCTACATGATTGTTTTCTACCATTTTGACTAATGATGATATTATCTTCCTGATCCATGGCATTTAAGTTTGGACTCCTGCACTTGACTTTCATAAGTCTGAGCCTGCCCCACTGGAGTTGTATTTCACTACATGCACTGTGCCCAGATCTGTCATTTATGTCTGCCGTCTGTTCTATTTCATTGTTGTTCATGCTGTAGAGGCTTGGTAACGTATCTTTCCTGTTCATTACTGAGTACTTGCTGACACCCTCCCATCCTCCCAAACCTCAGACCCCAGCACAGGCAACATGGTAATCAGAGCCATTAGGGGGCGACAGCTATGTCATGATGAAAAGCTGGAACAAGGAAGTCCCTAACTTGTATTGAGGCTAGAGATGCCAACACTGAGCCCTTTGTAAGCATTGGCCTCTTGGGTCAATAAGATTTTGTCACCCATGCAATTTCCCCTTAATAAAGACCTGGGGTGCATTAATAAATGCTGTCAGACAGCAACATTTTTATCTGTGCATGGATAAAATGAAAGAATAAAAGTCATGAATGTCATATCCATTCCTTGACATTCACAAAACTTACTCCCAAAATTTACCACTTTCCTATGATTTTTAACTGTGAAGAGTTAGGAAAGGAATTATATGCCTACCTGGATACTCACATGGCCCAACAGATTTTTTCTTTGGGTCATTTTGTCTCACTCTGGATTGGTGACTGAAAGCTTAGAGATAAGTACTTCACCATATAAGATTTGACCTTCCAGAGACAACCAATGGGAACAGAACCTGCTTTGTATTCCTTATTACCTGCCCCGTTAACCATTCCCAGTCAATAGAGTTGGATGTAAGGAATAACGGTGTATTACCAGAGGTGCAGTGTGTATGTAAAGAGATCATTCCTTCTTTTCCCAGAGCAGGTTGCAGAGAGCACCTCCAGAGAGTCATGGTCAGAATCAGGGTGCCTGAGAAAAGATGTTGAGTCCTCTAGCTGAAGCTTGCTGAGCTAGAGGACCAGGAGGATTCCTTGGTACAGTCACTGGCTCTGAGTAAGGTGGGGATGGAAACAAAGTGAACTTGCCAGGTGTGGTCAAAAGATTTCTTATTTTGAAGGTGTGAGACCAGTCAGAGTACACTGGGCAGCAGCTTGCAGGATTGTCCAAAAGAATTCTCTCTAAGACTAATCCCAGGGTTAGTCCCCATCCCCTCCTAGTTCTTTGCTACCTTGGAGAGTACAGAGGGGATGTCAGTGGCTACCATGACAGATGTTAGAGGAAGGTTGCAAAGCCAGAGGGTTGCTCAGGCAGAGATCAAGCCAAGAGATGCTGCAATCAGAGTGTGTTGAGGGAAATAGCCCAAGGAAGACAAGATTCCCTTTGTCTTAAGAAGTCTTTGGCTACTGAAGGCTGGAGCAAAGCTATCAGTGGCAAAAAAAAAAAAAAAAGGAAAAATCACAGAAGCTGTATGTTTCCCTATCAGCAAAGACCATATGCTTTGAACAGGTTTAGACCCAGACCAAACCAGAATAAGGACCACTGTGAAATGTGGGCAGCTTCCTAAGATGGAACATCTTCCCCTCATCTTCCAGCCGAGCCTCCACCCTAGAGAAGCCCCCATTATTATTATCTAATGAAAGGAGATCATGTCCTCTCCCTGGTTCAAAGCTATGAGCCAAACTTGTATCTCAGTGGGGTGGGAGATAGAGTTTGGATCAGATACAAGACTGGATTGCACTGAATGGATTTGCAATTACCACAATTGACCAAAAATTATGGAATTTGTCTAGGAATACTAGACCAGTCTTTTCCTCTATTCACAATTCAGCTTTCCTGTAATGGAGGATTAGTAATATCACTACTGGCCTTTCCTGGCATCCTGCTCCAAAAATCTGCTCAGTGCTAGGCACAGTGGGACATGCTGCATCTCCCACATTCTCGTACACAGCCAAACAACTACGAACTTTTTTGTACTCTGATATTAACAAAAGAGTAACTTAGATTGTTTTTCTAGAAAATGAGAAACTTGTATTGCATGTTATTTGGTCTGATGTTTTCCCTGCAAAATGTAACAACTCTACAATTGACCACAAGCACACTGAGGAATGGTGCTGGAAATGTGTGATCATTACCAGGAAAGGTCCAAACCCCACCCAATGTGGAGGCTCCAGTCCAAAATCTGCTCTGTCTTACGGTGAATGCCATTACTCATAGAACTTTCTATATGCAGTCAGGTGAAAAACAATAAGGAACTAGATTTGACACTGGCAAAAAACAAGTACTAATTAATCAAAAGGGAGATGCCAGAACAAACCAATCCTGTGATGCAAGACTGCAACTAGAGTACCAGTATGGACTTAGTTTGTTTAACGAGAAAAGATAGGTACAGTAGGCCCTTAGTACTGGGGGTTTCCAAAGAGACTGCCATTGAGGAAAAACCATGAAAGCTCAAGATGCAGGAGTCCAGATGCTCCATTCATTTATCCCATGACACCACCCAGCTTCCACTAAAGACATGCCGCCTTCCAACAAATCTCAGATTTTGAATTTATTACTTAAATTAAGCACATTAGCTTTTTCTTTGTTTTGGGGGAATCGCCATTTACTTTCTTGGAGGCATACTGTATTTTCACAAAATTAAGTGCAAGGAAACACTCAGCAGATCATACAATTTAAACACAACTGAGGAGAACAGACAGGACTGACTGAGAACTGCTCTGCCTCAACTGAGCTGAGTAATAGACATTTGGAAATTCAAACTATTTGATTTTCAAATTCCTTTTGATCTTCATTAATCACTTGATTAGTTACTCATTTTACTGTGCTTGGTCAAAACTATGTGTAATAAATTGAACAAGACAGGTTTATTCCAGATAGACAGATAGGCAGGTACAGAGAGATAGATGGAGACATATACATGGTCCTATGGTTATGTAAGACACATGCATACATATAGGCAAACATGTACAAAACTAAATAGACATATGTGTGCATGAGGTTTAGTGAACATACTTACACTGCTTACATGTTTTTGCTGAGCAAGCCCTGTACCAATAATACTTTAATCTTCCTTTTTGAAGTTTCTCCTTTCTTGGTTTTACAAAGTCAACCTCAGCCCAAAAATATTAAGTGTGAAAGTCCAGAAACAAAAAAAAAAACATAAGTTTTAATTTATTTTTATTTTTTCAAGATAAGGTCTTGCTATATTTTTCTCAGGCTGGCCTCAAACTACTGGGCTCACGCAGTCCTCTTGTCTCAGCCCAATGAGTAGCAGAAGCCCAGGTTCAATTGACAAGTTTTAAATTGCACACTGCTTTGTGCAGTGTGATGAAATCTCAGGCCATCCCATAGTTCTGCCCTGTCCCACATAGGACACAAATCACGGTATCCATGATTTATACTCAACACACCCATTAGTCACTTAGTAGCCATCTGTCTTCTCGAATAGACTGTTACCATGGTGCTCGTGTTAAATAATCCCTATGTATTTAATAATAGCCCCATGGCAGAAGAGTAGTAGAGCAATGATGCTAGCAATTCAGATGTGCAAAGAGAAGCTACAGAGCACTTCCTTTTTAGGTGAAAATACAATAAGATATTTTGCGATAGACACCATATTCATGTAACATTTATTACGGTGGTATCATTATAATTGTTCTATGTCATTACTATTGTTCACCTCTTACTATGTCTGATTTAAAAATTAACTACCATGGGCATGTATGCATAGGAGAAAACACAATATATATTAGGGTTTGGTACTACCTGTGGTTTCAGGCATTCGCTGGGGGCGGGGGTCTTGAAACATATCACATGGATAAGTGGGAGGCTGTGTATATGGAAACAGTGGGAAAGCCTAGAACCAAGATTCTTATCTCTGCCTTTTGTGGTGCCAGAAAGTAAGGAAGAGCTGAGAGAAGGGCGGTGGAAGGGAGTTGAGAAAGGAAAGAGAGAGAGGCAGAATATGAAAGTATATGTAAAGAGTAGAGGAACCAATAAAGTACTTTATTATTACCTGAAGAATGAAATAAACAACCTCAAAACCACATTCACATAAATACATGATTGAATAAATAACTGGAAAGAAGGAACAACTCTTTCTCACAGAATAATTCCAAATAACTAACATAGAGAAATACAACTAATAGAATAATAAATGAAGAAAACTAAAGTTCATCATTAGGACACCACAGTTATAATTGCTACAGGAAATTCCTATTGATGAATGCTGAAATTAATGTATGAAACTTTAAGAACAAATAGGATATTTGCATGGCCTCAAAGAATCCCTCTCCACATAAAATTTTTAATAATTGTAGCTGTCCACAAATTCTTTGATATGCCTCCCTCCAAAGAGATACAGCTTCTTTGGTCTCCCCTGAGGATGAGCTGGAGTTAGTAATGGAGCAGGAAAAGAAAAGGGAAACACTAACTTCAAAGTGAAAAAACCTGGCCGACATCATCTTACGCAGGTGACTACAGTTGACACTACGTATTAATAATAAGATGTATTAATATCATGTACTCCCGATATGATGAGAGGCGCCTACCACCTCCATAGTGTTCTCCCCCCAAATTCCAAAACCCCAGTGTAGTCTTGAAGAAACGTCAGGAAACCCCAAATTGAGGGACACTATACAAACTACCCAACTGGTGCACTTCAAAGCCATCAAGTTCCTTAAATCAAGGATGATCTGAGTTCCATCCAGGAGGAGTATAGGAGATATGGCCATGAAATGTAATGTTATATTCTGGATGGAATCTTGGAACACAAAAAGGGCATTTGTGCAAGAACTTGGGAATTCCAAATAATTCCTATATTGTAGTTAAAAGTATTTGACCAAGGTTAATTTCTTAGTTTTGAAATGTTCTGTGATTACATAAGATGATAACAGAAGAAAAAACTGGGTCAGGCTGGCAGAATGGCTCGAGTGGTGGAGCATCTGCCTAGCAAGAAAGAAGCCCTGAATTCAAACCCCACTACCACGATAAAAAGAAAAGCAAAGAAAAAACTGGGTCAAGGGCATATAGTAACTCTTTATACTTTATTTGCAACTCTAATGTAAGAATAAAACAATTTCAAAATAAAGTGGGTGTTTTTTAAAAGGATAAGAATTTTCTATGGTAAATTCTAAAAACACTATATATAAACTGGCTGTGTTGACTTATTCAAAGATGAGTACATCTATGGCATTTCGTATCATAAATACATTCTATCGAATTCATACTTAGTCATGCTTTTTTGATGTTAAAACATTAGGAGTACATTCTTTGCCAAGAGCCAAGAGCTTATACGATTTTGTTCCCAAGAAAAACCCAATGTGACTTGTCATCTCTCCTGTGCTGTCTTTGCCAATATTGTAACTCATTTGAAATTGGATGGACTGCATGTTCTGGTTACTGTGTATGAATTCACATTGTAAAGAACTCAAGGAAAGCGTAGGAGAGTGATGAGAAAGATCACAAATGACTCGCCTTTGCCTGTTTGTGGTTCATCACTGATGTTGCCTTCCCTGCTTTTCATCTTATCACCATCTTATGTGTAGAAATGTACCTGAGGCCATCGGACCACAAAGAGTCCTGCCTTAATTAAAAATATGTCATCTGAGTAGTGGAAAGACATATAATATATAATTAGAAAATTACTTTGCAAAGCCCTGGGAAGTAGGGAAGAGAAAAATGTGATGCATACAGAGAAAGGGGTGCCTAATTCAGATTAGAAGCAGACCATACACGACATGTCAAAAATGATGAACAGAATCTTGTTAGGAAAGTGAGAGAAACTGTCCCAAACAAAATGAATAGCAAGTACAACACTGCAAAAGTAAATGTACATCTTTTGCTTAAAAACATTTGAGGATGCAAGATAAAACACTTCTTCAAACTCAGGAACCAAAAGGTTTGTGATCAAATCTCAGGTTGTGACATGTCTCACTGTGGGACTTTGGGCAATTTAAGCTCCTTGGACCTTGGTTTCTTCATGGGAAATATGACAGAACATGGTGCTAATTGTGGATCGTACATCAGGGAACTATTTTAAGAATTAAATAATATTAACTGTGCAAAGTGTTGAGAACAGTATCCAGTGTTTACTACTCAGTTTACTACTGAGTTTACTACTCAGCCACCAGTTGTTGTTCAGAGAACTGCTCCTGGAGGAAGGGATTCTGTAAGTTATACAAGAGAAGAAGATGTGATCAGGCAGGAGGGCAATGTAGCCTGTGAAATCACATAGGAAATAACTGAGTGGGAGGGAGACACAACCTAAAAGCTTAGAGCGTGAAGGGCAAGGCACTGGAGGATATTTCGTGCCATACTCAGAAGATTAGTGTTTCTTCTATACGCAATCGGTAGTCCTTGAATTTCTTTGAGGACCAGGGGAACATAATGGCATTTCTTTTCTTTTTTGGTGTTTTGAAGGATGCCTTTAAAGGGATGAGACTAAGATGGAAATCTAGTTAGGAGAACTAGATTAGTTAGAACTGGTTAGGGAGATATAATGAAATAAAACCCTTGTGACCAAGTGAGTGCTGGAGTTGGTAGCATGTGGAGATGTCAGTGACTCAGGGAAGAGCAGCCACACTGCGTGGTACCTGGAAACGTGACACCCAAAGTGGTAGAAGATGAGCAGGGGGCAAGGTAGACAGCACATGGGCATCTCTTCCCAGAAGTGAGTTTGAAAAAGAGAAGAAGAAGAGAAAAGGAGACAAGATCAAGAGAAATGTGTGCCTCTGCTTTCACTTTTAAAACCAAGAGTCCTTAGAAAATGTCAATCAACATATCAAAGAGAGGGAAGGGTGAGGAGGTCCCAGACCAGATGGAGAAAGAGACTAGAGAGCACGTGCCTGTCATTTTCCTCTGTCCCCTCGCTCAGATGAAACTGTTCTCCTGCAGAGCTTGCCATTCAAATTGCAGGCACTATGCTATCTCACTTATATATCTGGCAAATATATAAGAGAATAAAAATTCTCATTTTTGGAATTCAGAACACTGAATTCCAAAGTGCTTAAGACAGTATAAAACTGAACCAAAACTTAAAAATCTGTGTCTTCTATTTTCTTTTACTGTGTGTTCTTAGACTATGCTATACTGTATGTTTCTTAAATCAAAACAGGAAGGGGAATTATATGAGCATGTATACACACACGTACTATATATACATTTGTATGTATACACATAATGTCATAGATTATTTAATTGCTTTGTATTAAGTAAATATATACGTCTGTACACATATATTTAATTCCCTTTAATATGATTTTTTTTCCTATTACTGGATAGTCATCCCATAATGTGAACCAAGTATCTAGTTAACATGGAGCTCTAATATAATTTCATTTGAGGTGACCAAAACAATGAATTTTGATTATAATGAGAATAATTCTATGACTCAGTAAATTCCCAAATGGAAATAACTGTGTCTCAGTTGAATAACAGAAGAAAGATATTATGTAAAGTAGAGGAGTTTGTGATCTAGAAGAAAAAAAACATACAGAAGCAGTCTTTACTTAGCATCACTGACTTTAAGAAATAATTAATTCCATTACTGGGACTTTAACAAGCAATAATATAAGTAAAAATTATCCATCCAACATAATTAGGCATTCTAGCTTTTGAATAGATTCTTTTATCTCTCACTAATTTATTAGAGTTGCTGCTAGCTTAGCATTGCTGCAAATATTATCTACCTTGTTGCTCCAAGTAACCTTCTGAAGGACATTTAAAGCTTGTAAGATCTTAAGTTCAGTGTGAAGAGCGTGAAAGTAAACATTTCATGCACATTTCAGGGATGTCACAAAGTGGTGTCAAAGCAACAGCCCCGAGTAAGTGCTCTGCTGAGCTCCCAAAGCAGCCAGCTCAGAGCCACCAATCCATTCTCTTGTGACCCAGATCCTCCTAGCACACAGCTCTCCCCCCACTTCCTTACCACACATGCTGTGTGGATGGATAAGGGAGTCAAAGACTGGAAGCTGTGGAGAGATCAGAAAAGAAAATACCACATGCAATTAATCAGCTCATGTTATAAAATTACTGTGAACATTTTGGGGTGCCAGCTGTCATAAAAAATGTAGAGTTGCTGTGATCCATAGGTCAACCATGAATTAAGCCCTCCAATGGATGGCTTGAGTAGATATGCCAAAGCAATTAAAACCCGAGTTTGACCTTGGCAGTACTGGATTTATTAAAGATTTTTTTTTTAAAGAGGTTGGGGGAAAATTAGCCACAAATCTTTAGGAAAGGAAATATTTTAGAAGTATATGGTATTGCTGACTTATGTGCAATCATGAGAACTGACTGACCTCTGCCCACAGCAAAAAATAAAAAGCCCGCTTCTTAAGAAATTCTCTATTGGATTTAACAAGCTAGGGAAGGATTTTTAAAGATATTTTTATATCAAGGTTTTATGATAACACAGGGATGTTATTAAAAACCAATGTGTTTGGACATTACTTCAGCTATCCCACCTGTCTTAACTCAGAAGCTGTGTAATTTGGGTTGTAGAATCACAGAAACAAATTAGCTAGGGAAACTCCCCTGAAAAATAATTGTTGATGCTCTAGGTAGACTGTATTCTGAGTTGCTATGTCAGTACAGATGCAGGAAAGCCACCAAATGCCATTGTGTAAAGAAAGAAAGAGAATTCAGCCCTAATTTATTTGCATAACAAAGAAGGGGAATTCTTTTTTTCTGACTGAACCTAATGTGGTCATTTTTCATATACTGAAGAGCCAAAAAAATAAACAAATAACTGCTCTTTGATTACATTAATCTACAAATCTGTGCACATTTCTCCAACTAGCATGGGCTTGACTTAAAAATGAAAATCTTTCATAAGTCCAGATGGTTTTTTAAACTGTTTTCTTTTAGAAAATCACACAAAAATTGCAAAAAAAAAAATTATTTAATGTAATTCTCCAATTCAGCTATTTGTCACAGCATTCAGAAAGGAAGTGAAAGTGAATCACGTATGAATATCTTAACAGAAGACAGCAGAGGCTGGGCGGTGGAAGATTTAAGCGATGAGGCAGAGCAGGGTCTGTGTCCTGCAGAGCGATTACATCCCAACTCTCCTGAGAAGCCCAGGAAAGCAAGAGGCTTTCAGCTGCCCGACATGCAGTGATATCTCAGCAAGACAGTTGCCGAGCCATAGAACACGCATGCTTAGATGATTTGTATTTTTTAAACCTGGAGGTTTGAAATTTGTTTCTTTGATTCTAATTTCTCTTTTGCAAATATGCTTTTTTTCTCTTGCCATGTGGCTCGGTCACAAAGCTATCATCTGATCTCTGGATTGCAGCAGACTTCAGACTCAGTTGTAGTCATTATCAGCTCCCTCCTTTGTACTGTTCTTTACATTGGGTTTTTCAACATAAAAAGGAAAATCTTAGCATTCGCCACACTGTGTCTCTTCCCTTCAAGAATCAGGATTTTGAATTTTAATTGACATTTACAATTATAATTACTTTTTGTTAAAAAACCTGATTGGGGGATGGTACAATGATCTTAAATTCATATCCAGTTATTTTATTGATATTATTCACTCATTTACATCACAGTAGACTTACTCTTGGAAAATCTGTGCTTAGATGTAGGAAAGAGAAAGAATTTGAGTAAAAGATAGGCTGCCATTTATTGCAAAGAAACTTACATGACTTCAAAGCACCATGAAATACTTTTATTTATTGGTTACCCCATGCTTCTTCTCCCCTCCACACGTACAGCCTACTCCCAAGTTGCTCTTTTTTCCTTTCTCCCTATTTGTGTCTTAGTCAGGCTCATGGACCAGGGAAGGAAAAAGGGTCAGGGTTGGGCCTGGTAATTGACTGTGTTGAAGTAAAAGCGCAGAGTTTGCCCTACTGTGCCACTCGCCCCTTTTCTTTTTAGCTTTTCCCTGAACTAGGATAGGCATATAAAAAGAGGCATTTTACTGACTTTTTACAAACTCAACAGGTCGAGAAGTAGCTACTGTACCTTACAAACCCCTGCCCTCACACCCTTCCCTTCCTAACCAGGACAGTCCTCCGCCCTCACCCAGGACAGTCGCCATGCTGACAGTAACAAACACCAGCAGTGACAGCTTACTGAACTTAGGTGATGGAATCACCCAGTATATACTTTTTACAGTGTCTGGCTTCCTTCCCTCAACGTTGCATTGAAAAATTCAACCACCTTCTTGTGTTAGGATATAGCTCACTCATTCGATGTTTAAATAAAACACAATTTATTTTTCCATTCTACCGATGATGGGTATTTGAGTGGTTTGTGTTTGTGATCCTGAGAGGGTGATGTTGCTGTGCTGTGATCGTGCACACTGTTCTGGCTGGTGTACACGTAGGGATGACTGGCAAGGGCCCGGATGTGTGTGCACTCATCCTTAGTGCTGTTTATCTACTGAGAACAGAAAAAGCACATGGTCACTGCTACTCAGAATGAGGACCTTTCATTCTTGTAGGAAGCAGTTCACCTACCCCAACTATGAGAGCTGGGTGCCAACAATTAAAGCCCCTATTCATCTTGCTCTCGTTTAACTGCATAACCCTTCAGCCACAAGGCCCAGTATTTGAGAAGATTTGCACAATGGTGAAGAACTTTCAGAGTCATCAAAAAGATCTTCCCCCTGGCTCTACGTAGTTTTATGGTACAACGGCCAACTCATGCTGAGCTCAGATTCACTTCCACTTAGCCTATCTCTACTTTCTAGAAGGTGCTATAAAAGGAAACTTAAAAATGGAATCTTGCCCATAAGGAGATTACAAGCTCTGAAAGTACAAATATCTCTAGTGCAAGTTAGATGGCATGAGATCCAAAATGGATCTCATGTAAGCAGTATTTTTTTTTAGCGATATTGTTTTTAATGCTAGTGATCTATATGTTATGCACTAAAGTCTAGAATATTTGATTAATTATAGCTTGTCATCTCCCCAGGTTGTTCCTTTATAAAACTATGGACGTAAGTCGAACTTGGGCTAAACTTATGCATGAGCTTGTCTGTGACAAACGTCAGTTCAGGTTCAATGCCACAAGAGTCAATTTTATTCCAGTCTATGAGCATAGGGCACCTGTGCTCCACACCAGCAAATGTATTCAGTCAACACAGGCACTGTATGCTTCTCTGTTGCCCTTCAGAATTGGCCCAGAAGCCTGTTGTTTACTTCCCAGTCATTTGCTGCGAGTTTGTTCTGCTACTTGATTAGCGCAGTTATCTATTTGCATAGCTGACTGTGTAGACTACTGTGCTGGGCACTAGATATGGAAGAGTGAGGAAAACCCTGCATGGTCCCTGAGCACATAAGGTTTACAGGCTCAGGAAAGAGCTCCATGGTTCAAACGCAGCACAATATCATTTAAAATGATGGCACTGGGGTGTGCAGTGGTTTTAATAGTTTCTCTCCAAAATTCATGTCTGATTTGAAACTTGGAATAAGTCTTCATTTGGAAATTGGGCTTTTGAAGAAGTGAATGGTTAAGTTAATCATTCTGGAGGAGAGTGGCACCTTCCGATGTTTGGAGTCTCCATCAGAGAAAGGAGAGGGAGAGTCAGAAACAGAGACAGAGAGGCCCACAGGGAAGAAGGCATATGACACTGGAGGCAGAATTGGAGTAAGTTGGTCACAAGCCAAAGAGCACCAAGGGCAACTGAGAACCACCAGCAACTGGGAGGAGATGAGGGCTTCTTTCCTGGAGCCTTCAGAGGGAGCCAGGCCCAGCCAAAACCTTGATTTCTGATTGTGACCTTCCCAAATGCTAACATTGGCAGTGTCTGTTGCATTAAGCTGCAGGGCTTGTAGTAACTGGGTACAGCAGTCCTAGGAAACCCTGTGTTAGGTTGAACCAGAAGAAACTGCAGATTTTTTGTCGGCTTTGACCAACACAAACAGCAACCTGCTGTGACCCAGTCTAAATGCTGTGTTCTCATAAGAGATCACATTGGTCAGAAAAACGTTCTTTTGGAATTATAAAGGGAACTAAAGTCTGGAGGACAAGCAGAAGTTAATGAAGCTTGAGACAGAAAGAGGAAGGAGGGGGCAGCATTGGGCACCACAGGCACAAAGGGCTTGGGACAGTTTCTGTTTGAGAATCTGAAGGAAGAAAATTTGATTACACATAGGACAAGCTGAGTGTACACAGGTGGGGCAGAGCAAAAGTGGACCTCAAAGCCCAGGTTAAGCATTTACAGATTTTAGTAGTGGAATACCATTGAAAGGTTGAAGTACAAAAGGGAGATTTCTGTAACCACAGAATGAAGAACAGACGAGAAAGAGCCAAAACGGGGGTAAGAGGGGACCAGGTTGGTGCTAATGAGGACAGAGGGTGGACTGCCAAGAAGGTTTCAGGAAAGAATTGTTGTTACTGTTTTGTTGTTGTTGTTGTTGTCCTTGTCTGAGTCATGGTAGCCCAGGCTGATCTCAAACTTGTGATTCTCCTGCCTCAGCCTTCCTGGTGCTGGAATTAATTATAGGCACATACCACTCATGCAGCTCCATCTTTTCATTTTGATGACAAATCCTAACTAATATGACAGTGAATATGCATAATTCAGTCCTGGTACATCTTGAGCCTCAGGGTTACCTTGCATGCTGCCCCCAAAGTCCATTGAAGTCAAAGACAAAGCACCTGGATCTTTTTGTTCTTCTTTCTTCCCTTTGCTTTTTAACATTTGTTCCCAGGCACTGGGTTCATATCTCCTCCAGGGAAAGCATTGTATTGTGTTGTCCTTGTCTGTTTATAAAACTATCTTTCTGATTGTAATTTGGACTTAAGGAAGGCTTGTTTATTTTTATGTCCCAGAACTTAGCAGGGAACCTGGTCTTTGGGATTGGTTTCAGAAATGAACACATCGGTATATAAACAAATGAGTCAGCAAATGGGTGAATTAGCAAATACCTTCGTCCCAATCTATCTGTCAGCCTGTCTCTGGCCCCACATAACTGATGGCTTTGCTGCCGTAATGAGTAAGCTGCTTTTTTTTTTTTTCACTGTGTGCTCTACTTGCCCATTAGCAATGTTTGTTTCACCAGTTGTGTCAATGACCTTTTAGAATACAACTCTCTCAGAAGTCTTCAGTGATGCACGGCACCAGTTTTTTGACTGCCCCATTTCATGGAGAAGCAAGTAGAATTTTTTTGTGTGCCCTTACCATCATCTGCATCAAAACCATGACATTACCATGCTGAGTATTCCACTTGGGGCAGGAGGAGGAAGCAAACGGCACTGGCCCCTTCCCTAAATGAAATTACCATTTAAGACCCAAAAGCAAAAGCTACACACGCACCACATCAAATAAGATGCACACATGGCTCAGGTAAAATGTGTATGTTACATAACAAAAATGGAGGAGCAATTTCTGAAGCAAAACGAGAAAACCAGAACTCAGGACGCATAAGTTCATAACCAGCTCACAACCAGATGAGCCAGCTATCATATTAGAATTTGGGTCTCCCTCCAAAATGCAGCACTTCTGGTTCCTCTGGGCAGTTCTTACCTCCACATACAGGTTAGCAGGGAAGATTTACCTCTCTCTTCTTGTTATCAAAGCTCCCTTAACCCCCAGAAGCCCAAGACAAATAATAATTTTAAAGTAAAAGCATATTCCACAAGGAGGAATGGATTTTATTGCCTCCCTTATCTCTCAAAGTGTGAACTAAATGCACTCTTTGAACAGGACCAGTGTTACAAGATGCAGTTTGGACAGCCAGGGCAGAACACAGGGCCAACATAGAAAAGTAAAATCCAGGTTGCAGAGAAGTCCTCAAGAAGGGGTAAATGGATGTCAGTGGGGCCCACAAGAAAATTCAGACTTGGAAGGCAGGAAGGTGTAGAAGGAATTCTGCCAGCCACAATCAATCCTCAGATTCTCCTTAGTTCAGCATTGGCTCCAGCTGGTAATGTTAAACCTTGGCTTCCCTGAGCTGCAATGTGTAGAAATAGAAAACATATACTCTTACACAATAACTGCACACATGAGTAAATACATTTGCTTGCTATTTCTCACAAAGATATTTTACAGCTTTATAACTACAGCATCTTTACAGACAAATGGAAAACACTTGTTTTATTGATCAAATATATTGTTTTTGTTTTAAGCTTTTCTTTTTTTTAATCTGCCAGACTGCTTCCAATTTTCTTGACATTTTCTCTCTTTTCAAATATCGCCATGTCAGCATGACTATGTAGCTCATATTTTCATTTACTTTTCCTCTTTTGTTTCTTATTGTAGCATTTATACGTGAAAAACAAATTTTATTGTTTACATGAGTAGTGATAAGTAAAAAATCTTTTTAAAATAATGTATGGACTGAGAAGAGGCTTACATTTGGAACTAAAATGACATAAAGTTTTACCTTTACATTTTTTCTGGTTTAGTTTTGTTGTTAAGTTTTGGTTTCATTTCTGTGAACTCAGTTTTAGTGTAAGGACAGCAGTCTACTGCAATACTGTGTGTGTGCTATGGCTGATGGGCCTTTGCTGCCATCTACTGGCTCTTCCTGTAATTGCTCATTGTTATCTCAACTCTAAAGCTGGTTTTCTGTAACTTGCAATATAGGTTCCTTCCTTTTTTTCTTCTATTTTTTTCTTTAGTTGAAACAAAGTGAAGCAAATGCAGACACCAAAGAAAAGCTTCCTTTGCGCCTGCGAATCTTTGAAAAATTTCCCAACAGACCACAAATGGTGAAAATCTCAAAACTTCCTTCTGATTTTACAGTTCCTAAAATCAGGTACTTCTTTAATTGTATATCTCAATTCCATGACAAAAGAGTCATTTTAAGTCTGCTTCAGCCCTTCTTTCAAACCCATCTGTGGCTAGACTTTTTTTTTCAAAGTCGTTACCTATATTTCTACTCCTTGCTTTGTTTCCAAAATCTTTGGCCCTGGGCTCAGGGAAGAAGCTGCTTCACCTGCTTGTGTCTGGGAGGCTTCTCAGGGGTCTCTCCCATGAGTGGAGAAGGTGCCCAGTGTGGACAGTGGAGATGGAGGTCAGCTCCTGGACCCACCATGTAAGGATAAAATCTCCCCACAGTCCTCTGCTTTCAAGCAAATACAGAAATCGCTACCTGGCAGGTTCCTGCACTGCCACTGCACTTGGTTAGGCTGACATGTCTGGTCACAATATAATTTTCCTCCCACTTTTTAAAAAGATAGGGCACTTGACACTAGTACTAATTTGATTTCCTACCACTTTTGCCCTCTGGTTAGACAAATGCATAGAAGATGCTTTAAAACCCCTATTTTTAATAAAAGGATAGTCTTCAAGTGGCAGCTCAAAAGGTTACAGATACAGCCTGAATAATATGAGATATTCTACTTAACTACTTTTAAAATATTGTAGTGAGGGATTATGGAAAGTAGGAGACTGGATGTGGTTCCGTAACACTCTGCATTCTAATAGAGAAATACAGATGCATGTCACTTGATGACTGGTATATGACCTGGGAAGCATGTCACTGGATGGTGTCACCATTGTGTGAAAGGCGGAGAGTGTATTTATGCACACTACGATGCCATACTGTGGCGAGGTGACACAACTTTATAGGACCACCATCAACACACAGTGCGTTCTGCTTCAAAACACCTTTACACAGCACCTGACTGCATTTTGATTAAAAAACAAAATTAATTGAATTGGGTTATTTGAAGAGATGCTATTTGAATTCTCACTGTGTTTTGGAGTCAGGTTTTTTTGAGCCTTTAATTGTAACATTACTTCTCAAAGATTTTTATGATAAATGGAAGTTTAGAGAGACGAATTAATTCCTTCAAATCATAGAAGAAAGATAAAGTATCTTATTACCACAGTTGGAGTAAGAAAATGCCATTAATTATTGATGAGCCCTTGCTTTAAGGTTAGGTCAGGGACATTTTTTTTTTTTTTTCAACAAGAGCCTGTGAGGATTCAGGAGGCTTTCACTAAATTGCATATTTTGGTAATTAAATCCAAGCACCACTCTTAATATGACTTGTCTTGTGTTCTGTGATCTTTTTGGTACGGCATTATAAAATGCCACTACCTGTTCCCTGTCATTAATGATGCTCCATGTGTATACTTCATTTGCAAAGGGAGAGTTTTATGAAGCAGTTTATTGATCGCCAGCAACAGGACACTTGCTGCCTCTTCAGAATTCTCCCTTCAGCCTCTTCCTCATCGTGTGATCACTCCAAAAGGTCAGCCATCGAAGACAACAAATACATTGATCAAAAAGTAAGAACCACTGTCTCAAATGACCAAACTTTTTCAAAGCATGTGTTAAAGAAATTAACCACAGAGCTACTTAGGGTCCTGGAGAATGTCTCAAGAAAGTAATAAGGAAAACTGTTTGAATTGTACAAGAAATATTATTCCTAACATTTTAAGTTTGTGAATTGAAGTCCCTCATTTCTGCACATCAGCTTTTGAGCTGTGCCATGCGGCTTTCGTGTGACTGAATCCTTCATCACATCCTCAAACCTGCATTTTCCCCTGTGCAGCAGGAAGGGCTCGGGTCCCCAGGGTTCGTCCAGGTTAACGATGACCTGTCTGCTGGTCTGTGCAAGAGCCTGGACTTTGCAGTATTGGTACAGCTGGGAGAAAACCCAGAGCAGGTGCCTTTAGACTCCACCAACAATGGCATTTATTGGGTACTCAGTGACAGGAATTATCTCTAGGTACGTCATCGTATTCGTGTTCTGTTTTTCTTGGTTTTTTTTAATCAGTGGACAGAGGGGTAGAAAATCTTTCCCCAATTCCACAGTAAAGTGTCAGTAAGGAACACATGCATATAAAGCAAATTAAGTTAACAATTTTAAATAAATGTAGTTTCCCATTTCTTCACTTTTAAAAATTACCTAAGACATAAAATGTATTGCTTAAGTGCAACAAGTAAGCATGCAGATAAGACACATACACACACCTTCTTATATACGTGTGTATGTGCATATGTATTTTCTATTAATTTAACCACATAATCAGTATCCGTTCGATAGTATAATCAGTTAGAAAATGAAAGAACAATAATAGTTTGTAAGAGATGAATCATGACAATTTGAAAAAACATCTGATTCTCTTAATTAGCATGGTTTGAAACCCCATATGATACAAAACAGTGAATAACAGGACAATATCTTCCCATCCCCTTGTCAGCTTCCTTTCTGCTAAGCATATAACAAATTCCTTAACAAATCTTCAAAATTAATAGCTAACTCATATACAAGATAAAGAAGAAAATTATAAATGTTTAATAACTATATTCTGTTTCCCTTGTCATTTCCCTAAGTGTTCAGTGTTCATTCAGTCACTCAACAAACACATATAAAGCATCTGCTATTTATCTGTCACTTTTCTGGGCTGTGGGAATTCAAGGAGCAAGATGTGAACTGTGGCCTTTAGAAGTTGATAGTCTAGCTGAGGGCATGGCTCAAGTGGTAGAGTGCCTGCCTAGAAGTTGATAGTCTAATGCAGAAAGACAAACATAAACAAATTAAAGTAAAACGTATTACAGGAGCCATGAGACAGGAACCCCTGGTCTTCCTTACAGGAGGAGGAAGGTTGAGGGACAAGAGAGGAAAGACAGGACTCAGGCAGAGGGCTCTGTGGAGAGGCAGAATGTGCTTGACCTACCTGTGAGAGAGAAGCAGGGTTAAGACAGCCTCACCTGTAAAGCAGAGTTCGTTCTCATTTTAAGCTCTCTTATGAGAGTTATTAAGACAATGTGTTAAATACCTAGCATCACACCTAGCTTCCCATGCTACACGGGAAAGGTGACTGTTAGAAAACCACACCTTGATATCAGGCTCAGCAAGCAGGCTTACAGTCCTCAGACAAGATCAATGACTTTTACTTAACTGAATTTCACCTTCAGAGCTAACAGTCTAGTTAAGCACAATGTGTTAATTGCTGATTTTACTTCTTATATTGTGCAGGGCCTGATTTTTTTAGTTTGACTTTTGTAGGTATTTCAGTTGCTGCCCCCTTTGTCTACCCTGTGTCTTAGACTCACAAGAAGCGAATTAAATTGTTCTGTAGGTTTTACTCTTCACCAAGTCTTGCTGATTGCCATGTAGCATTTTGGTAATCTTGTATGTCATTAGGCTTGGTGACTTCTTTCAGTGTCTACACATAGCAGGTTTCTCAGCCTGATCTATAATTTCCAGATTGCGCATTTACTCACTCACAAAAAGAAAGAAAGAAGCCTAGAGAGGGAGCAGACTGTTTTCTTTTTTAGCATTTTCAATCTTCTGAAAGAATTATCTAAAATAATAGGTTAACAGTCCCGCGGAACCATTCAAGATACATCTCCAGGAGGAAAGGAGGAAATCTATAGGGTGTTCCCCCCCTAACTGTGCTGTATCTCAAAGACATGAGGTAGTGTGGTCTCAAAGGGAAAAGCTGGCATCCATCACACTGGTGCTTCTCTCCTTAGCCTAAAACTGCTTTAGCAGGTAACTGCCCACTTAGTCACAATAATGGAGAGGAAATAAAAAGACATACAATATAAGATCAAAACAGTTTTTCTTCCTTATTGGTCTTTGCAATAAATTGTTGATCTTGAAATAAGATACAGCTGTGTTAGCGTGCTCACTGTTTCAGTCAACAGTCACTGGGTGAGGGCCACTGTGCAAACAGTGTGCTGGGTGCAGAAGAAACATTTCATTTCCTTCAACAAATGAGAGTGGGAATTCCGTGCCAGTGACCGTTTGTGTGGAATATTTAATTGTGAAAGTACTTTTTAGTTTGGAATATATGTCCTCTGTTATATTTCTTATGTGTATGTTCACTGAGGGGAAATTTTTTTATAGCTCATGAGGAAAGATTTAAATCAAGCAGTTTCCCTACCATCTCCGAAACATGTATCAAGGAACTGAGACCACTGCTAAAACCCCTCTGACATATACATTTCTTTTTAAACTCTTTCCTCTTTCAAGAACAGTTTTGCTTAGAGATTTCACCTTTCTTTAAGTTCTGGGCAGGTCTTGGCTCACAGTTGTTGCAGGTCATGTTATTTCTTTTTACCTGAAGTTTAAATGCAATAAACAGGGTCCAAGGACCACCTCCTTGTACTTCCAGAATTCCATGGATGCTAAGTTCTCGAAGAGCAGCATGCATGACATCTGATGGCTTTTCTAGAGTCATAAATGCACTCATCTCTTTTGTCTCTGCAGAGTTTGTCTCTTTGTTTACATGAGCTATAAATGTAAAACCATTTTGCCTTTTACTGCTACTCTCAAAATCTAACCAACATATATTTATAGGTTCTTATCAGCAAACACCATACAATAAGCATACCTAAATCTTTGTCAATTAAAGATACTGCTTTGTCCTCATCCTTTGCAAGACTAATTATATTAGTCTAGCTCGTGTGTGAGGTGTTGGAGATTTGAACAACTCTGCAGTGATGCCAGCTATTGCTTTAGTGACTAAAGCACTGATCAAGTGCAAAAAAATGCATTATAACCCAAAAGCAAGGTCAAGTCAATGAAGTTTCCAAGTACTGACTTTCCAGTTTTGTAGGAGTTTCCTACCTGTCAGGTGATTCATCTCCTTTCAAAATGAGAAGTCCTCCTTCATAATTTTTACTCCCATTCACACTTGTTATTTCAAGGATTAATGTAGACCAGAAAAAGTGAGTAAAGATTAAGGATTGTCAGAGTGGCACAAGTGGTAGAGCACCTGCCGAGCAAGTATGAGGCCCTGAGTTCAAGCCCCAAGTACTGCAAAAAAAAAAAAAATTAAAAGTAGGACTGGAGGCATGGTTTAAGTGGTAGAATACCTACCTTATAAGTGTGAAGCCCTAAGTTCAAACCCCAATAAAGAAAAAAGCAACTTTTTAACATTGTGGTATGAATTTATTCTCCAAATATATTTCAAGCACTAACAATGTGCAGTGGTAAACAATATTGGAAAGTTGAGGAGGTGAAGAATACACCATGTCAATCATGTGGAAATTGTAGTCTAGTGGAATTCACAGAAAAACAGAAAGATATTTCACAGAGCAGGATTCAGAGGCACTGGTTGTCCTGGAGCCCAGAGGAAGAGTGAAAGTTTGGGGGGGAGGGTGCATTCATATTTATGTGCACATTTTAACTCTTATGCCTGCTGTTTTTTCATGGGTTTCAGAATTTGTAATTGTTGAAATAACTTAGCATAAAAAGTCTTGACCCATCATCTAAAACTCCCTTTCCACAAAACTCACATTCTAAGACACATTTCAAAGCCTCATGACGTGACATTGCAATGGAATTCACCTTTATATACATCTTAATCTGACTATTTTAATCTTGCTGCCATCTACATTAATAACCTTTTAAAATTCTCTCTTTCCAAGCTTATGTCAATTCCATAAAAAATTTATTTTATACAAATCTCTTACCACACACATGATCTGTCATATGCACTTTGATATTAAGTTTCAGTTCATGAGTGCATGAAAAATTCAAAAATAGTCAAATGAGGTACCACTTTCAACCTATGTAAATTCAAGTAATGGCTTATTTCCAATTACTCTATTTTATGAGGAAACTTACTCAATAGAGTGCCTCATTACAATAATTGCACTGTACCCTCCAGCAGAAATGACATTCATCAAACTCTATTCATTGGGCCATGGTTTCTCACTTGCTGACCACACGTTCTTATAACCTCTTTCAAATTGTCTATTAATCTTCTAATATTTTCAAAAAGAAAATAGGGCCACTCAAACTTTTTCCCTACTAGAAACAGGAATTTATTGTTAACACTTCAAATCAAAAAACTTCATCAGAAACAGTATTCGGGGTGATTTTTCTCCAGTAAATATCAATGGCTCATTCTGCACATGGTCACTAGAGTGATGCTACCATTCTTCAGATCGTGCTCTGCCGCATTAAAGAGGAAACCTGACTCAAGCGTTGTATGCACATGTGAATATATAAATAAAAATTAAAAAAAAAAGAGGAAACCTTAGTAGGCTCGTAGTTACTCTCAGGTGACTGAATTAATTGAATGAATATTCTGATTCAGTGGAAGTTGTGATGGGTCCCTGACTTTGAGGAATCAATAAATGCCAAAGATAAGTACTGTGACCATGGTGGCTTTAATAGGCTAGAAAATTCATAGATCTCTTTTAGTGCTTCAAGGTGAGTATTCTGAACATCAATTATGCATATGTAAAACACGCGAAAAAATTGTTTTATTTAGATTTTGCATTAGAATTTGGGACAAGTAAAAGTGTGTAATAGGTGTCAACCAAATCTTTCAAGTCAAACAGACAGTTTAGAACGGGGTTTTTAAATACTGTTAAGCCTAGTGACATTTTACATAGATGTCAGACTGCAGTGAACAGATTTGAACCCCAAAGCTGTATCATTTGGAGTTCTAATACTAGTTCTGCAATTTATATTATATATGACCTTAGACAACCTAGTCTTTAGGATTCTTAAATTTCTTATCTCTAAAAAAAAAAATAATTCTTACCTAAGAGGATTAGTTTGCAAATTAAATTTAAAGTGCATATATAATACCTCAGCACAGATCAAAGAGACAAAAAGATTAATAAAAATGTAGAGGTTCTGAAATGTGCATTTATGCAATTCCTCATTCAATGATTGGAGAATAATATTCTAACTCAAGAACAGACAAATAATTTATAAGACTTGACAACTGAGTGTATGATAAAGGAATTTTAAACATATACTAAATCAGTATCCTAAAGCAGACATTATTTGACCAAAATGTAATGAAATCAGAACCTTTAAGAAGAAAATAACAACCACACCCACACACTTGGAAGTTGAAAACTCACTTCAAACAACTCATGGAGCCAAATAAAACCAAGGAAAATAAGAAAGGATCTATGATTGGAGAGTAATGAGCATAATAAGTGTCAGACTTGTGGGAAGTAGCCAATGGCATTTTTAGAGAGAAAATTATAGCTTTGAATGCATATCTAGCAAAGGAACAAAAACTTATTAATTCACCTTCCAAGCATTCAAATCAAGAACTTACACAAATAACACCAAGAAAATACTAAGCCAGTAGAAAGAAAAAATAAAGATTAGAGTGGATATTATATGATGAGAAAAGAAGCAATAAATAATATCAACAAATCTGGAATTTTGTACTTTGAAAAGACTAATAAGAGTGGTAATTGCACATCGAAATTCAATAAGGATTCTTCTGGAAGGATATTAAAGGAAGGCATGGACACAGTTTTTTAATCTCCTTGAATTCCCATGTGAACACAAACAGAATACCTAGAAAATAGGATAATAT
The DNA here is from genome assembly GCF_047511655.1 of Castor canadensis. NCBI lineage: Eukaryota > Metazoa > Chordata > Mammalia > Rodentia > Castoridae > Castor > Castor canadensis. Next base: position 10,504,767 of record NC_133395.1, read on the forward strand.
TTACAACAAAACGAGGTATTCTACACACCCCCAAATCAAAACAAGCTGCAGACAATACAATACACAATTCACACAGTATTGACATCCATGGAAAGGAAACCAAGATTAGTTACAGGGAATCCATTGCTTGTAAGAAAAGGAACGCACCTTCTTAGCACTGCTAGGAAGAAAAACATCTAGGGTGGAGTCAAAATTGAACTATGTCAGGAATGTTGCAGAAAACCGTAGACCCAGAGAAAACTGGGCCACAGGACAGGCGGAGGGATCAGGGAACAGAGTCAGGAAAACCCAGAAAGAAAGCTATCAAAGTCACAGTATTTAAACAACGGGCGAAGCTCTGACATTGGAAGAGAAATTCCAAACTGTTTGAGAAACCTAATTGTGAGGAAAAATATGAGCAAGAGAAAAGTATCAAAGTCAAATGCCCTATAAGTTAGTATAAGAAAAAGATAATGAACAACAACAACAAAAAAAAAAACCCACATGCTATAAGTCATGCCCATACTTCCACCTGCAGCATACTACTGCAGAATGAGTGAAAGACTTGCAAAAGCACCTGTGGCTGACCTGGTAACATGAATAGGAATTGGAAAAATGCAGAAAGAAATGCTGAGCTCAGGAAGGAGTTATAAACAAAAGCAAAGAAGAAATACAAAAGGATTAGTTATGCCAGGTGATGCCCTAAGAGAGATAAAAGTGAAGAGGAAGACGTTATTTTAAAAATCAAAAAGAAATGAAGAAAGAGGAAAACAATTTGCAAGAAAATGACAAATTAGAGAAAGCCCAGTAGACAGAGCATTCTATTATAGAAGTCCCTGAAGAAGACGACCACAGCAAGAGACCAGAACAAGTGACAAACTTTTTTGAAATAAGAGAGGACTTGAAACTATATATCAAAGCCCTATATCCCTTCCTGAAATATCAGCCAAGAGTGGCCAGAAATGAGACATACAACAGACAAATTATATGACTTTAAATTTTTTTAATATTTTGATATCTGCACCCCCCCCCAAAAAAAGCAGCACATGACTTATAAAGGAAAGAACATTAACTTATCATTACTTTTCTCAGCAGCAATGCTTTTACATCAAAAGAAACTAGAGTAGCATATATAGGATTCCCAGGGAAAGGGTATGTGAGTCAGGTTTTTTTGACTTGCAAGTTTAAAAGGACAGAAGAATAATTATTAAGATGCCACCATATAAGAAATGTAATATGAAAGTAATGGTGTTCCCATGAGGCTTTCCTGAGGAAAGAAATAAAACAACAAGCTTCAAACAGCCAAGTGAATTATAAAGGTAACTCAGACATTGACACAAACATTGGAGGGAGGCATGCGTACAGAAGAGCTGAGACTACAAGAGGTTGGAACTAAAGAATCAAGTATTATCTAGCTGTTTGCACTGATAATATGGGGACAGTACACATGTACAAACGAGGAGGAGGAAGAGAAGAATACAGCAAACACTTTTCAACGTTTACCAGTTGTCTTGATTGGGCTGGCTGTAATTACTCTGAAACAATGGAATGAGAAGTAAAACTGGTGAGTGATTATAAGTTAGCCTAATTCTATCATCCCTGTGTCTTTGATAACCAAGAGTCTTGAAATAGGAGGAAAAAAAGATATAGATGTCATATAGCAGAGCTTAGGTAAAATCCCAGTGTCCTAAATTTAAATTGAAACTATAGAATCAATCCAGGCAAAGTCCTGGAAACGGTAGCCAACTCAGTAACAATGACCATAATCACTGAGATCTAGATTTCAGAGCTTCTTGGAGAAAACTGTTGCTTCAGGATAGGAAGTACACGTGGGACTTTGGGAATCTTGTCATACCTGAGATCACAGAAGCTTTCTCAAAGACTACTTGGGTCATGTCAAAAGAACCCATGGGACAACTTGCCAAAGCTTCCAATAAGCTGTTGAACATTTGACCTATAGTAAGAATAGCAATTGTAATGGACTAAAATCCATGAAATACGTTTAAACCTTGAGTTCATGATATCTTCAAAATAATAATTACTTACCTCAAGAGAATCACAGAAAATCAAGTCGTTATATGAAAACTGAGTAAAAGTTCAGAAGTATTTATCTTGCCTTTTCCATATGAATCGTACCATTGGGTAACCAAGTAATACAAGAGAGAGAACATGTCATTTAAAAAAAATTTTTAGTCTATGGTCACCCTGAATATGCCTGATCTCATCTAAAAAAGCATTCCAGCTAATAAATGAAAAAAAAATGACAGTTTTACAAACTGAATGAATCAATACCCTATGCAATGAGCATCAGTGCTACCAATATGAAATAAGAGAGATTCCCGGACCACATCTGCCTCTGGTGACAGAACACGATACCACCAGTGGCCCTGCCAAAGGGACCAAACCCAGGTGGACAGCCACTGATTTGTCGGAGGACAGGGGCTGCAGAGAACTATACCACAAGTGTGCTCTTGGCCAAATGCACGCTCCTAAAACCTGCAGGGGACACAAACCAGTTCTTTGACTTAAAGATTCTGTCCTTCCAGTCCAAATTATTCAAGCACAAATAACTGAGCAAATTGAGTTGAACTTCAGGCTCTTGATTCTGTGCTAAAGTGCACACATGTGAAAACATACTGTTTTCTTTTGCTCGAGTTTGAACCCAGATCCTCACACAGGTTAGGCACTCATTCACTGAGCTACATCCTATGTCCTCCTGTCCTGGAACCATGTTTTTAATTAAAAGTTTAAAGCTTTAAATATCATTTCTGCATTATTTGGACATTTAAATATAATTTGCTTGGTTTTGCTCATTAATTCAATCAAGGAATTGAACTAATCTTTCACTTTTTTTCAAGGCAAACATATCTCCCATTCCCTTCTTTTTAATTCCCATGTCTCTGATACATTTAAATACAAAGCAAGCAGTTACTGACTCCTTCTATAACTATTTATGGTCTAAAATTGCTACATATGAAAGGGGTCTGTGTATTCCTTAATGTTTTGATTCAGGTGACTGTCGGTGTCGTTCGAAGCCAGAAGAGGGCACTGCAGAGCAGTACAGCTCTGAGTTCTTTGTGACTAGCACTGTTTGAGAGGATCCTTTGCTAAAAGAAATACACAAAGCTTCACTACAGCATTAAAAAAAAACATGGAAGAGAAAATTAGATAATCATTATAGGTATTTATTAGGAAAAGAATGTTCAAAGTATATCTAAATGCATACCTACATATCAAATATATATGTATATTGTATATAGCCTTTCTTCTTTCAAGAATATCCCAAAGCTGAATCTGAAGTTCTTCTATTACAATGCTTGTTCTTGCACTACTTCTGCAGTTAGTGATTAAAAACAATCCTCAGGGTACTCCCTTGTACATGCTAATTATTTTTTTCATGCTAGGGTCTTGTGAACTATTTGCCCAGTCTGGCTTTGAACTGTGAACCTACTAATCGCTGCCTCCCGAATAGCTAGGGTTTCAGGAATGAGCCCCAGCTTTTATTTTAATCAGTTCAAGTTCAGGACAAAGGAGATTACATAGCCTTTAGCAATTTTCTACAGTTTAGGAAACACTATACAAACTTTATTCCCAAGGTTTTTCCTGCCTTGCAGGACATGCATTGTTGTCAGCTGCTCTGTTTGCAGGGCCGTAGGAGGGTGGTGGAGTTCAGACTGCTACTTCACTCAGGGAAATTGACTAAGCCATGTCATTGCTGGTGCCCTTGAGGATGACATAAGAACAGTAGGGGTCTGCCCTCCTCCCCAAGTCTTGCTGTCTCCGGTTGTCTGTCAGCGGGGTTTGCCTTCAGACTCTGTGTTTGTAGCAGACCGATGTCACTGCTGTGTGGGAGGAGAGAAGATGTGGGAACATTTCATGATACATCACTGTAAATAGCCTTCTGTATGCCACCATGAAAACATAACTTCTAAGTAAATGATATCCACTCTTGCCCTCCCCCGACCCCCTGCCTACACATTAATCTATTCTCCTGGGAGTTCTAGTGAAGAAAAAAATCGATTCAGTTTTTCACTATCAAAAAATGAATAAAGCTACTAGTGTGCCACCTTTCCTCATGAGGGGGAAATTTCCAATGTATTCAGTGATGCTACCCTTCATCATAGATCTGCTATGAATCATGAAAACCATATTACAAATTATGATGACACCTAGGTTCAGCTGTGACTGAAAAGCCCAGTTTGTGACTCTGGTTCCTTCCCAGCCATGACCATATGGAATATTGATTGATGTCATAGCATTTGCTTATAGGTTAGTTTATAGACTAGAGCTTTGTGGCTTTGTATTGCAAGGAAACTAGGTGATCTGTTCTTAGTGGATATAGAGTATTTGTTCTCTCGCTTCCTTTTAGTTGATGTGAATTAATTATACAAAGGGATTTCTTTGTGATATTTCCACACATGCATACAATGTACTTTGATTCAATTCACCCCTCTTTCTTAAACCCCCCTTTATTATTCCTCTTTTAATAATTGTCAGTGGTTTTCATAATGCTATTTTCATATATGCATATAATGTACTTCCCTAATGTTCATCCCCCATCATCTTCTCCTTTCCCCACTCTCCCCTTCTCTCTGGTTTCTTCCCCAAATAGTTCCTCTTTTGTGATAGTATCATATTATTTTTTTTAGGTCTACATTGCTATATGAGTAAAAATGTGATATTCGCCTTTCTGAGCTTGACTTATCTTGCTCAGCATGGTGATCCCCAGTTCTATCCATTTTGCTGCACATAGCATAATTTCACCCTTCTTTGTAGATAAATAACACTCCATCGAGTATATGAACTATATTTTGTTGAGGGAACAGGGGAATTGAGGTGTTGAGTTCAACCTCCTGGGATTTTTTCCCTCACTCACCTTTGTTTGGAATACAGTATGGCTTATAAGTTTCTTGCACTTACCTTACTTAAAATCCCACCTAGCAGAGTACTTACAAAGACAGTTTGCACCAAATTAACTTGCCCTGTACATGTATTTCCAACTTAATCCACTGGCACCTTTGCTGCAGAAATCCTGTAAGGTCCACCACAACTTCTACTTCCTCAGTGAAGTCATTGCTAATTCTTTTAGGCACACCATTCTCCCCAGCCAAAGTGCTACTGACCCTCTCATCCTGTCTATTGTACGCACTCACTGTCTTGTGCATCTATTGTCTTGTAGACCTTTCGCTAATGACATCATGTGCCCTAGCTTGGCCTGCCTGACTATTCCCTTTAGAATCCAAGAACCCCTGGCTCCTATCCATCCTTTGTCTTCAGTGGTCAGATACTCATGCCAAGTGCTCGGTTAATCAAGTCTAATCTTTTGATGATGGTGAGCCACTCGTTCTTCCATTACTGGCTCTACTCTGACTACAGGAGTTACACTTTCTGGCTATTTGTTCTTAAGAATCTACCCTTGATGGTTCACATCCTTGTTCTCTCTTTTCCCCTTTTTTGCCCATTTTTGGTCCCTTGTACACCTGTCACTTTTCTAACGTTTGCAACTAACAAGCAAGGCAGAGCTGAGTTTGGAGAGTATATCCTCTGGCTTATAGTCAGCCTCAAACATGGTTTTACTTAATCCTCTTTTTAGGAATAGCTCTTGAATTCTTGAGACAAAACAATTCTTAAACTCATGTTCAGATTAGTATTGGATCACAGGCCAAGAACCTGCAGCAAAATAGTGTGCATCAGAGAATATTTTACTAAATAATGATCAATAAGGAGTCCAGTATTAGTTTCAACATTAAACTGGATGCTAGTGGCTCACACCTGTAATCCTAGCTACTCAGGAGGCAGAGATCAGGAGGATCACGGTTCGATGCCAGCCTGGGCAAATAGTTTGCAAGACCCTATCTCAAAAAAACCCTGCACATAAAAGGGCTGGTGGAATGGCTCAAGGTGTAGGCCCTAAGTTCAAACCCCAGTACCACTAAATAAATAAATAAATAACTCATTGGAAAGTGAAAAGCCATTCAGATAAAGGTCAATGTCATTAACAGTGGTACATGTCTAGCACCTATCCCTTGGCAGTGACAGGCAGTCCCACAAAGTTTGGGATGTGATAATGCTTAACTGAAAAACATTCATGGCTATCTTACTAATGTCATGTATTTAATGATTTGTCATTATATTTTTGGCTTACATTCCCAAACTAAAATTGTTTTCTTATAATTTTCAGCTTCGCAAGTCTGTTTTCAGCATCAGAGCAAGGAACCTTCTAGAAAAGGAGACAGCAGTCACAAAAATTTTAAGGTAACACCAGTAAAAGTCAATATGTACTTTGACACATTTAGGATTATATTGAGCAAAAAAGAAGCTATTTTTAATGACGTTCTTTTCTGGACATCAACATATATTTCTGCTAGAAAGTAGGCTTAATTGTCTACATTCTTAGAGGTAATGTCAAAAACATTACTAACGTCTTTCCAGAAAAGGTAATATTTTACTATCATAATATCCATGTCTTTCATGTATCATGTATGTAAAAATAAATAAGTGAAACATTTACAGAAGTGAAAAATCACCTTCCATTATTCTTAACAGTTTATACCTTCTGTGAAGTCTAGAAGGAAAATAATCTAAAGGAAAACTGGTAAGAGAGCAAGCTTTCAAAAAGTAATTATGATAAATTTATTAATCAATTTTACACTTATCTTTGAATTCTCATGAAAATGTGTCATTTTGATGGTACTTTGTAAAATACACCTTGGAATGCAGTATCAGTAAGAAAAATTAAGCTACCCACTTCAGAGTATAAGACTGTATAACAGTCACTTGGTCCATTTAAGGTTCGTATGTACTCTGAACAGCATTTACTGCTGGTTCATGTATTAAACAGGCATGTGAATGATGGAGGTGGGATGATCTACAAGGCCAATGAACACATTTGCCCAGGGGAACATTCTCCACACTTGTGGTAAAAGAAAGGATTTCCACCATCTTCTAATAGATGCGTTACTAAGAATGGTCATGAAAGCATTTTCCCCAGAGTATGTATTACTACAACTTGAAAAATGGTAACAAGAAAATAAAGCTAAGTGTATGTGGTATTAGAAACTACTTTCACTTTTTAATTTATGAGAAAAAAGTGCTACCTAACAAAGACAGTATTGCACATATGTACTCTCCACGTTGGCTGACATTGACATAGAATTGCATATATGTTGGAGTAATGTTTAAAATGAAAATAAATATTTCTGAGGTTTGAGTATTATCATTAGAAAATATGATGAGGTAATGTGAAAGGTCTCATTGAGACAAACAACCAGAGTCCCAACATGGCTTTGCTGTGACTACTGGACACTCATCCTGGTGTCACCATGGGATCATGCCAGGAGGCTAGCCTCGAACACCTCACAGAACTTCAGGATCATTACTCACGCTTACCTATTCCAGACAAGTTTGTGGCACAGCCCTACGGAAATGCTGATCCACTCACAGGAAAGACAGAGCCCCTCAAACCACAAACTACCAACAAGGGGATGTAACACTCCAAGTCTGATTGAGAACCTACTTTCTAATTCTGGAACTAAACTGACCTTCTTTGCCTGTTCAGAACAACTGAATTCCAACATGTGTACTGTGTCCAGGGTCCCCAGAGTCTGTCCAAGGCAGAAGTAGATACAGATTCTGATAAAGAAGCAATTCCCATGCCTCACCTCCCTAGGCACTCTTTCTTATAACTGAATGGCTGCTTCCCCTTTTACACGCCCGTTCCTTCTTTATCCCTTCTCACTTTATGAGGGAAGATGAAGTGCAACCCATCAGGAAACTATGTGTGTGTTAATCTGGGTTGTACAATCTCTGGACAGTCAAACAAAGGGACAATTCCCATAAGACTTTTGCAAGAGGAAAATCCCATTGGGCACTACCTGATTATTTATCCAGGTGGCAATTTTTTGGGAAACCTCCTTCCAAGAATTCATCTACTTCAGAGTTAAGCCTTAAAAATCACATGTGTGTCACAAGGCATGTGTTAACATGTCACTTGAACTGAAAAAAAAGTCAGACTTTTCCTGACAGATTCAGCTGATTGATTTGACAGTGAAGAGTGACTTAAGAAGTGCCCAATGTCACAAAATTGATGAATTCAATGCATGAGACTGACTGGAACATATTTTCTCAAAATTCTATTTAATTATATTCACAATAATGGTAAAAATTATACCATTTGCTGGTATTTAAAATGGCTAGGGGATAATTTAATAATTTTTAAGTGTACCGAAGTTTAGGGATTTTTTCAGCGGAAGAGGAGTCCCTCAAACTTACCCAACAAAAGTTACAATTGTTAACAATCGTTAATTTGATGGATTCCCAAAGCCAGGGACACTGTGTTGCATCCCAGCGAATTGCAAATGAAAGGAGATCCTTAGTACACATCCTCTTCACACATGATTTTTTTCCTTTTGTGTCTTTAAATTTTTTAACCATATACATGTATTACCTTTTTTAAAAAATAAATACAGCTGAGATTTAGATTTATAAATGTTTGGGATCACTGGACAACAGTGAGTAGTATCTTGGCAGGTGTCTAGATGAATTCCAATTTTTTTTAGATGACTAGGATGACCAGTTGAATAGCCTATTGTCTAAAGAAAGGGGCTGGACCTGCAATTCATGGCTCAGATAAATGAGTTTGGGGGAGAGCCTGAAGCTGACAGCGAGGTGCTGACCAAGTGTAGCAGCCTCACCTTCCTAGACACACAGGCCTGTGGATATGAAGACTTTGTTCCCAGTGCCAATAATTAAGCTGTGGGGCTTCCAGGAGACCCACATTTTCAATTATCCATCTTCCACTTGAATCAGGATCTATGTTATTCCAGCATAATTACGCTGTGTACTATACTGCTAAGAGTCTCAGAGAGAAAGGAGCGGGAGTCTGAGGATGTCACTTTTTGGTGAAGTCATCTATTTTCTGTTGGAGAGCTCTAATGAGGACAAAGGTTGGTCAGTGCATGAACTTGAGCCTTCTGCACAGACTCAAGGCAGGTGACCCACTTGGAGCAGAACAGCATGTGCACTGTTATTTTCAAAACTTAGCTGAAGAGTGTGTGAAGAGTAGGATAGTCCACCACGAAAATGATAAAGCCAAGGCTGCCATTAAATTCACTGCCTTCAGTCTCTGCCATTCAGCTCCACTGAAGAAAGCTTCCTTTCAAAAGGCAGTGACCTTTTCTTAGCACCTGGTGAAATGAAAAACAAATAGCAATGGGCTTTCAAGGCACCACCACCTCTACTGAAGCTTCCTCTAATTCAAAGCCCTGAAATCGAGCAAAATGCATGACCATTTCTGTGAGACTGAGTGAATAGGGAAATGTCACAATAAAATAATTAAACAGGGTACACTCTTTTAGAAAGTTCCATCCTTTCATGCTGTGCTATGAGTACCTCATTAGCTAGGACAGCATCGTCGTAACCTCCATCAGTGCTCACTCTGTATGGTATTTGCATTCTGATATTCTGATTTATGGCATAATTTTCTCTGCCATGTACTTACAGTAATAACTTTTAAAAGTCTAAGGAATGCTCTTTAGTTGAATGCTAAAATTAAGTGTAGTAAATGAAACATGTAAGGCTAGCTTTTCTCTTATTTATCATTTTAAGAGAATTATTTTTATTGACCATAAATACAATTTACGTGATATTTAAAAATATATGAAATCACTGCACATTATTAAGCAACAATTGTTTAAATGACAGCAGCTGGATTTTTTTTCCTAAAAGAATGCCCCTAAGCCATTCTTTCATTGATTCAAGAAAGATTTTTGTGGCAGGAATTTTACCCTATTTGCTTTTGTCCATTTGGTAAGCTCCTCTTTAGCCCAACCATTCAGCAACTTTGGCTAAGGCCCCATTGTCTCTCTGCAACTCCACATTTTGAGCACCACTGCAGGGGCTGAGTATGTTTTGTCTCCGCCCCACCCCCAGACCTCCATAGACTCATTAACTCCTTGCGCAATGTGCTCCAACTGTAGGAGGGGAGGATCCCAGAAGGAGCCTGAAGATGAGAGGAAGGGAGACAGAAACCACTGAGGCCCTGGGTCTGGGTCAGCCTTCTGAGAAGGCAACAGTTGTTTGTGGCCAGCATTGGCAAGAATAACCCAAAGTTTTAACAAGACAGTATAAGGAGTGAATATCATAAATACTTGTCTTTGTGGTTCTATGTAGACTGTACTGTATGCTTGCTGTTTTTTCCTTAAGATTTTCCTGACACTTGAAAACTCTTGTAAAGTAGTTGAAAGACAATTTGGAAAATGAGTACATAAATGAAAATTAAGTGTGTTCATAGAACTATTAACTGAGGAGATAAGATCAAAGTGGCAAAACAGAACTGCAGTAGCCTCCTTATCCAAGGTTTTGCTTTCTGCCTGTTAGTTACCACTGTCAACTGTGGTCCAAAAATAAGTAAGTGGAAACTTCCAGAAATAAGCAATTCATAAGTTTCAAGTTATATGCTTTTCAGAGGAGCATAACAAAAATTTGCTGTCTGCTTTTCATCCTACCTGGTATGTAAGTCCCCTCTTTGCCCAGTGTATCCATGCACTATATGTTACCTTCCCCTCAGTCACTTAGCAGCCACCTTATCAGATCAATTGTCTCAGCATCACAGTGATTACATTGAAGTAACCCTTATCTTCTTTCATAATGCCCCAAATCACAAGAATAGTGATACAAAGGAGGCACCAGAGCACAAATATGGAAGGACAGATTAACTCAGTTACTATATGGCAGTGCTTCAGGGCACATAGAACAAGAATTGCATATATAGGGTTTGATACTATCAGTGGTTTCAGGTATTTACTGAGGGTCCCTTGGGTAAAGGGAAAAGGATTACTGTAAATTGAAATAAAATAATGTATTTTAAAAATATTTTCTTAGCTAGTACCTGATTTGCGGCAATCAAAATACTTTGTATTTCATTGAGTGAGTATATGCTTTGTAGACTATTTTTAGGTAAACCCCAAGGTGACTATAAAAGTGATAAACCTAAAAGTGATATGGGTTAGGAATGCTACTGTTGAATTTTAGCAAACAGATGTATGCAGAAAAACAAATTTAATAGACTATTTTTTTAGAGCAGTTTTAGGTACACCAAAAAAAAAAAAGAGAGAGAGAGAGAGATTTCCCATGTATCTCAGGCTCACCAACTACCAGCACTTCCCACCAGCATGGAAAGTTTGTTGCCATTGATGAAACTACATTGATACATCATTACCAGCCAGAGTCCATGTTTACATTCGGGTTCACTAGTGGTGGTGTATATCCTATGGGTTTGGATAAATGCATAATAATGTACTATTATGGTACATAATAGTATCACGCAGAGTAGTTTCACTTCCCCCAAATCCTCTGTACTGCACTATTCATCTGCCCCTCCCCCTTAGCCTCGTACAGTTATTGATGGCTTACATCCCTCACAGACACACATAAACATATGTCTCCACAGACATACACAGATACTTAAAGCAGCTTTGCTCATCATTTCCAAAACTTGAAAGCAACCAAAATATTCATCAGCTTGTGAATGCATAAGTAAACTGTGGGACTTTAGCAATGAATATTACCACTAAAAAGAATGAGCTACCAAGCCACGCAAAAATGTGGAGGAAACATAAATGAGTATTACTGGTAAAAGAGGCTGATGTGTTCAAGCTAAACTGATGAATGATTGCAACTGTGGGACATCCTGGGAAAGGAAAAACTACAGCAATAGGAAGATATTTGAGCAAGGTCTTGCTTTTGTTATTTTATCATTAGAATATAACATAATAATATAGTAAATAAAACACAAATCTGTAGAAAATTTGGTTAGCACAGTTTCTGGACATTTGCGAAGTTTTACTTTACTGAAATAAAAGTTCAATCACCACAGTACATTTACAGTGTTTCTGAGTAAGCAGTTAAGTTGATAAATTTGAATCTCAATGAATAGAGTGAAGTTTCAGACATTTTTGTTTGCTGGATTTGTATAGATGCATCAAAGGCAGGGATTTCTCATGAGTTAATTTTCTTTTTTGTCTGTGGTACAGTGCATAAGATAAAGACCATTCAGGGTTTATTTTCAATCTACAATAAGATCCTGGCCACTCATGTATTTACACAGCTTTACATAAGAGTTTTTATGAATAGTGTAAGAATGGGAAGAAATAACCTGCTGTTGCTATTAAAGACCATATCCATTTACTCAGGACTGGGCTGCATCAAAAAGGAGTGGAGCCCTTACTTCCACAGAAACACAGCTTTCTCCTCATCTCAGCAAGAGGCAGTCACCCAAGGCCTCACCCATTAGCATCCGCCATTGTCTCTACTTTGGATGATCACATTGTACTCAGGTGGAGTCAGGTAAGAGCCATTTCCAGGAAATACTCATTATCTGTTCTCTAACACAGTTATACAGTCATGGTTTTACATAATTCCCACCGAAGGACTTTTTGCTGTTATTGCTGTTGTGATTGCATTACATTAGCCAGCATCTGATAATACTTTAAAGTGAATTACCTTGCGGAGCTCAAGATTTGAGTAAAGCCCCTCAAATGCAGTGCTCTGCAAAGTTCCACTGCAGTTCCTTTAGATGGTAATTACATTTAAAACCAGATGCTATCACGTGCAATCTAACTTTTCTATAATGAGTGAAAATAATTTGAAGACTCATAGACCTCTGTTTCATTACAGAATGTGTGGGCTTTTCCCACACCCTTGTTCTGGAACATTAAGAAAGAAGACATGGAAACAAAGAAAGGAATGGAGGACCCCCTGCTACTGCGTCTATAAACAACTATTGGTGTTTAAAGGCTAATGAAGCTCCAAAGATCTCTCTTCCAACCATCACCTTTGGGCCAATTTAAAATATTTTAGATGGAGAAATGTCAAGAAAAATATAGACAAATTCTTAAGACTATTCTCTCCCCCCAGCCTCCATGAAAGATTATATATGTATGTGGCTGTCATATAAGGGGTAATTGAAATTCCACAGCACAAAGCCAATACAGGGAGGGGAAAAAAAAAAGAATCAATCTTTCATATGTTTTTTTCAAAGGCTTGGCAAGAAACCAGTGGTAATATTTTTGCAACTGGGAATGTGTGTTTGCTGAAGAATATTCCCACATTCTAATCACCATCAGGGGTCCTCATCTTGTTTTACTTTCAAAGGTAGAGAGGGCATAACATCAACCCCAACTGGGAAAAGGAAAATGCTGCACTGTAATTCTCCTCCAGGGAACAGGAATAAAGGGATTACATATGCCTGCGTAATGGAGAATGTCCTCACTCAGACAAGACAAAAGGCTTCATTATTTTTCACCAGACACTTGAAGCTTGTGCCTCCGACTTCCAGAAGCCAGGCAGGCAGACCACTTTTTAAATATTAACCACTAGATGGTGTTTCTAAGAAACTGACTGTCTTGGATTTTCCATTATGAAGAGATGCAAGGAGGATGTTGAAGACCTTGACACACCTCGGTTCTACCCTGTCTTTCCTTTGAGAAAAGTAAGATGGTCCCTGAAGACTACTGCATGTTTTTTTCAATATTATTAAACTTTGCTTTTCCTCTGGACAACAAATAAATAACATTTTCTTCTTGAAACTGTACTTCTTTTATTCTTCTCTGAGCCCCCAAAGCATCTAAATCCTAATGAAAAATTTAAAGCAGCAAAATATAACTTCATTGAGTTTTCATATACTTGTCCTGGATAGGTCTATTATTAGTAATAATAGTTAACTGAATGACTCAAATGATGTGCGCCTCCCATTTGCTGGATAAAATATGAAGTCTTCCATTCCTTAGTCATTCATTCTTTCTGCTTGCCAACAGATTGCTATAAAATGAGATAGAGGGGAATCACATTCCCAGTAATGGATCAGATCTCTGGTTCAGAAATTGTTAGAGTACTTTGTTTCACATTGGTTTTTAGGGCCCCTAAGAGCTTCCACATACAACACAGGTGGAAATTTATTTTCTAGTTGTGATAAGCAACGTCTGATTTTTTTTTTCATTACTGTCTCAGGACCTCACCTATCAAAGGTATGCAACTGGTTAATCTTGACTAGTGCATTGTTGTGAACTCGAGATAAGATTATGCAATGGCCCCTTTTAAAAGCATATTTTGAAGACATGCTGCCCTGTTTGTAATTATTTTTATACTTCATGTGCAATGAAGTGATAAAAAAGAAGTTAAAATATTTGATCTTCACAACAGCTCAAGGTTAACTCATTCAACAAGTATTTATTGAGTATTTATTGTGTGCAAAAGCTGAGAAATGATAGTGAACAGCTCTTGGGAACATGGCATTTGTGAGGAACTGAAACAGAGAGAGAGAGAGAGAGAGAGAGACAAGAAAGGGAGATTAGAGAGAGAGAGCAACAGGGCTGTGCAAGTCACACTGAGCTTTATGCATCACCTTTTTCTGAAGATCAATAGGAAGTTGGAGGGTTTCAGGCAATGATAATAACTGTATCAATTACTCATTGCTGCATAACAAATGACTCCAGAGCTTAAGTATCACATTTTCCATGTCACCATTTGGGCCAGGAATATGGCCCAGGGATAGCACAGCTGATTCTCCAGCCTTGGGTCTTCCACAAAGCTGCATGCATTTGGACTTGAATGGAGCATCCCCTTCCTAGATCACTGAAATTGTTCCTAGTAGGAGTCAGTTTCTCACAAGCTGTTAAATTAAGGTCCCAGTTCCTTTTGAGCTGTAAGCTGGAGGAATGGCCCTCCATTCCTCAATAAGTGGTCTCTCCACAGAGCCCCTTACAACACGGTTGGTTTCATCAGAGCAAGCCAGTGAGAAAGAAAGAGTGTCAATGAAACAAAGAGTGTGTGTGCTAGGAAGACAGTAGTCCCAGTGTTTTGTAACCTGTCATATCACTACTGCCTTCTGTTCCTTAGAAGCACTGCACTATATTGTGCTCAAGGGAAGGTGATTACAGAAGGGCATGAAAACCATGAGGTGGGAATCACTGTGGGCAGTCTCAAAAGCCTGCCTACGACTGTATCATTGAGAATGTTCATCTCAGAGAATGCCTGCTGCAGATGATCCTACAATATGCTGTTGAGAGCAGATACATGGAGATGTTAGAAGATGCAGCCAGCACCCTCCCCTAGCAGCCATCAGTGTGCATCTGAGAACAGAAAAGACTGACCTTCCACTGTGGCCCTCTGTTAAACCTGCTGCCCAGTCCTCAGTGCTCTCTAAAATGTTTTAACATCAACCATGACATGGGACAAGATAGAAAGGAAATGATAGCAACTAAGCATTTAAATGAATTGTCAATGTTCCCAAGGCATTTTTCTGATCAGTAATCATCTTTGCTTCTTCCACTTCTCTGTGAAGTCAGTAAAAAATACTGTTCTTAGTGTTTCCCATACAGGAAACAGAGGCTCAGAAAGTGCATATCACTTGCCTAAGGTCCCACAACTAAATTGAGGTCAGAAATGATGGTTCTAAACCTTGGGTTTCCTCACCTCTTCTACATTAGGCTTCCAGAAAATGGCAGAATATTCTATTGGCAGCTACACTGCTGTGTGTGAAACTGCAAACTTAATGTGCCACTTTCAACCATGAGACCTGAAAGTTGCAATCCAGACCACACAGTTCCTTCTCTCCCTCCCTCTAATCTCCTTACATGCCCACCTCCACCTTTTCACTTCTTCCTCTGCCCATCTACAGTCGGAGTGCTGGGAACTAAACTTCCTAGGAAGAACAGGATAAGTGATAAAGTGGTCCCTGAAGAACTTAGTCCAGTCCAGTAAGGGAGATAACTGATGATGACCAAATGCTGTAAGCACTAAACACGTGATGTTAAGAACACGCTACAGTAACATGAGAGATAAAGCAAATCATTTTTCTGTCCTTTCATGTAGGTAAAAATTCTCATTTCTCACTTTATGTCATCCACTAAAACCCATTTATAACAAAGTTTATAATTGTATTGTGCATTTCAAAACACTATTTGGTTGTTCATTTTTGGGTCACTGTCTATGCTTGTATATAATAAAATCATATTTACTTTTTAAAAATAATTAAGCTAACTTTTACCATGCTTTTGTCTGAGCCTTGATACGTTATATTAGAATATAAGTAATCTCTCAATAACTCTGTGTTCAACTGATGCAAACTACTTTCTTCCAGTACCGCTATTGTCCAAAATAGCAAAATATTTTCCATGACCAAACAATGTGAAGATGGCTTAGGTGTGAGGCCGTTGTATGTGTGCTGAACTATGCTAATGTGGCACCCTTTCTGCCTGTTTGCCCATCCAGCTGGCCTCAGAGCCAAAGTCTTCCAAAGCCTCCTCTTGTCCCAGTGGTCCTACTTAGCTCCCACTTGATTTAGCTCCTTCTGTCTGAGCACCTTCCGTCCTTGTACAGTGGAATTAGCTTTCTCCATACATTTTTAGATGAATTTATGGATCTGTAGGAAAGATATTTCTTCTGCTTTTATATGGAAAAATTTTTATATGTAAATAGGCTTAGTAACTACAAGTGACATGTCTAGAAGATAATATTGCTTTGTTTTAGTAATATCCCTCTATTATACTTACAGGAGGAGAAAGCCTTCTGAAAACTTCAAATGTTCTTCCTCTCATGTGTGCTGCCCATTGCCTTACTCAAACGTTCGTTTAGCAATTTGCCAAAGGAATACAAACCCTAGGATTTGCCTTCGGAATTTCTTAGTTCAAAAGCTGGCAGGCTCTATGGAAAGAAAGTGATATCAGAGCATTTGGTCCAAGAATAGACTCAATAAGAGACTAATACACAAAGGTGGAGTCTGTTTGCCTTGCATTTTATACAGTTGTGGAGGAGGTACCCTGGGTGGGGCCAGCACAGGCAATCAGAGAGTCAGGGGCAACAGTTCATGGAGCATGACACTTCAAAGTTAAACCCCGACGCCAACACTGAGACTAGGATGGATCCAGTGGGTCTTATTTCACCATGGTTAGATTGTATGGGTGCTCTTGGATCCCTAGGAAAGGAAAAGTAAGAAGGAAGCTCTGCTCAAGGCATAGGATGTCTCAGCAAGGTCCTCCCACTATAGAAATGGAAGCCACTTGGGGCTCACACTGGGCTCCAAGAGAGCTCTGGCATGACTTGTTCCAGGTCTTATGTGGGCATTTAATTCTTGCCTCCATCATTACCAAGTGTTAGAAATAATTTTAACAAACAGTAGTGTGAGCATAAAAGAAAATAGTAGTAAAAGGAAATTGAAGCAAATGTTCGTATCTATTTCCACACATTTATGTGGCTGTCTTAGTCTGTTAAAGCAAACGTTTTCTGGTTGCGGGATAGAACCAAACTCCAATCCCCATGCTCAATGAGTGAATTGTCCAGAGAACAGAAATTTTGTGATTCGTGTGGATGTTGAAACTCCAGCCCCTTTTAATACTTTTTTTCCTGCATTCTCTAGACCCAGAGGGAAAGAAATGAGTCAAAGAAGGAGAGTGACTTTCTTGCCACCACTTCAACAATGCTGTTGGGGGGAGAGGTGGAAGGGATTAGAGGGAGGGAGGAATCTTTTCCAGTAACTACTATCTCCATTCGCTCCCCATTCTCTCAGAGGTGGAACAGGACCACCCTGAGAGAAAGAGGGTCTCAGCAGGCTTCACAGAGGCCACTAAGGGACATGTCACATTGACTCAAGTGCTGGGAGATTCATTTGGCCCTGGACTCAATAGGTGCAGTGATAACTCTTCTCTGGCAAGAATACCCAGCCATTCTCAGACTGATGTTGAGCAAATAACTAGTAATCCTTATGACACATAGACTAAAGCCAATAACATTATTCCATTTCAAACATAGCAGGTACCCTACACTCAAAGGAGTGTATTATAATCAAGTTGAATGGGTTTTATACTTAATACCTATAGTCCTCAACTATTTTGGGGGGAGAGTCTTATGATAAAAATTATCAAGACAGTGGCTGAAAGTGAAGTCTTGACAGTTTATGCAGATAGCAGAGGATCTAAGTATCTATGCTAGAATAGCATTACTATAAATAGACGTTCTCAAAATGAATTCATGGATTTTTGTTTTTGTTTTTGTTTTTGTTTTTTTCCCAAAAACAACCCTATGAGATCTTGCTTTTCTTTTGTTAACTCAGCTGAACTTACAAATGCATCTTCCTATGAGGCACCATTCCAGTCCTGGAAATAAACACACTCTCTATCACTACAGAAATCCTGTTCTTCAATAAAATGTTGACTGTTGCTTACTAAACTAAGACTAGTGATTGTTTGGGCTTTATTTCCAGTAATACATTCACATTCATTGAATTGAGATGATTTTTCATGGGTATCACCATAATAATGTTCATTTACGTTAACAATTTTTAACTACTTCAATATGCAACATGTTATCATAAGAATTGAAATAATAATAAGCAGATACACAGCTTTTTCTCAAAGATCTTAACTGTAAGAGAGACAGTAATCATTTAAAACCATTCTAGAAATGCATTTTAAGAAACATCAAAAAGATAGGATTCTCTCTATATAGCTATCCTTAACTCAACTAACAAAAACACTTTGTCTTCCTTATTATGCTTGTGTTTTTTCTTCAACAAAATTAGTGATAAGGGCAGAACAGGACCTGCCTGGAACTGAGGGGGGGACAGGGTGAGGGAGGGGGGCAGGGTGAAGAAATGACTCAAACAGTGTATGCACATGTGAATAAATGAATTTTAAAAATAATAAAAAATAAATTTAAAAAAAAAGGATTGAAAGACTACCTAAAAGAGAGGGAAAATTTTTCAAAAGTGTTCTGGAAGGCAGAAATACATATGTTGAGGTGTTGAACAAACATGTAGTCATAAGATTTGCTTATCATAAAATCATTGCATTTTAAGTTATCTTTAAAGTCAACTCCTTCTCCTAATTTTACCAATAAAGAAATTGATCCTCTGCCGCCCCTTAAATCGCCCCCCCCCCACATACACACACACCTTATTATTGTCTTTCCACTTGACTACTACCTTATGGGGATTCCTTTCTGTTGGAGAGAGCTTTCTGGAAAAGAAATTTTATTTTCTCACCAAAATCCTTCACACCACAGGTGTTGAGTCACCCAACCGTCTTCACTCATTAGCAAATCTGAAATTAACACCAGCCCTGTGCTATGGTCTGAAAGAGATGTTTGTAAAAGTCTTCGGAGAATACAAAGAATATGGCAACCAGCTACCAATAAGCCACAGAGTTTAGATTGAGGTTTTTCTAGATAATAACTCCACCTTTTTATAATTGTGATTTTTTTTAAAAATAGCAAAAATTTCCATCTTTACTATTTGTAAGTGTATAGTTCAAGAGTATTACATATGTTCACATTGTAATTCCACGTTTAGTTACTTCTCTTTCCAACTCATTTCTGCCTTTACTTTTACGCTTTCCTGATTTTCTAAATTTCAGACAAGTATCTTCAGAACATATATTTCAACATTCTAGGGGTCTAGCTAGGCAAATCTTTCCCTGAGGGTTTTTATAGAAACCTCCTTGTTTAAGTTCAAAACCAACATTATGATTGCCTGTGGGTAGGCTGGTCTTGCCACTTTCAGAATCCGGTTAGAAACCCTGCTATTTTTTACGGGGTGGGGGGGGGGGAGCTTTCTAGTTATGTTTCAGCTCCTCTCCATAAGCGCAAAATTTCTGCCTTATAAATGTTCTTGACACCATGCCTAAAGGTCTTTTTTCCTCCATGTGTTGTTTGCTGTGTTTTGCCTTATCTTTGATGTTTCCTTAAAATTAATCAGAGCATCAAGAAGTTATGTATTATTCATCTCAAGTGTAAAAGTCACGCACTTACCTTGGGCTCTGGTTTTTGGTTTCCTCTAGAGCCTGCACCCGACAGCGCATGCTGAGCGGATCATTCGAGGGGCAACCAGCAAAAGAGAGGTCGATCCTGAGCGTGCAGCACCACATCCGCCAGGAACGCAGGTACAGACTCCAGGAAGGTCGGCTTCAGAGACGCGGGTGGGCACGCAGCCATCGCCTCGGCCCCGGTTGCCCGACAGGCACGAGGGAGGACCTGAGGTCCAGCTGCTGGTGATAACAATAATGAAACTCACAATCCAACTCAAAGATTCGGAAGTCTTTACTTTCCTTGGTGATAGCCTAACTCATAGTTTAAAAAGATTAGGAGGGATCAAAGGCATTTGGACACATGACAAGCTTTTTCTTGAAAAGAAATGAGGCATTTGTAATGTTGGGTTAGAAAAAAATGGTTTGTTTGTCTTTTTTAACACCATCATTGCTTAACAGTCAAACTTTGAACTTGAGATGTATTGACAAGTTGACTGTGGTTGTTCTAGGTCATTAAGACATGGATCAAACAGCCAGAGGATCAGCAGGGGGAAATCTCTCGAAACTTTGACTCAAGATGTAAGTTCTAAGCAATGCTTTGGATATTGGAAACATGACTATGAAAATGTATTTAAATCATTACTTAGACAATTTCCTACCTGGCCAGGTACCAAAACATGACCATTAACTAGAAAATTACAAACATCCAACATAGAACACGCGTCAGTTAAAAGAATAAGACGAAAAATGGTGTATCAATTTCAACAGGCTGAGCTTAAGGACATCTGAGTCATTTTGCAGGAATGATTCACATCATTAACTGTGACTATTTCCCAGGTTCCAAATGTTCTAAAATCTGGATTCAGTCTCTATAATTTGGGGGCTTTAAAAATTAGGACATAACATTATTTTTCTGTCAAAGATTACATAGGATTTCCCAGGAATTTCTTCACTTTTAGACTCTAGATCTTTCAGGTATTTATTTAGTGCTTCAATAATATTTGTCAAGTATTTATCACATGGCTGCTGTAAGTTATTAGGAGTAGGGGAGGTGACACGAGACGGACTCACTGCTCTCCTAAAGTCTACATCCTAGTAAAGGAGAAAGGTAACAAACAAGTAATTAGACAATGGAATTTCAAAGAGTGATTTCTTTTTATTTCCCACCATCTGTCACATTCCCATGACAGGTTTGCTTTGTTATGTAAAGTAAAATAAGGTAAAGAAATTAAAGTGGAGATTTCGGAGCAGGGAATTTTAGACACAATGATTGGTGTAGACCCCTCTACTTTAACCCAAAGAACTAAATGAAGTAATCCTTCACGTATAAACCATGTGAAAAATCCAGAAAGGCCAGCAGTCAGACTTCCCACAACTAAACTGTGCTGATGTTACCATATCAGAGTTAGTGAAACTGATGAAAACAGAAGTCTCAGCTTGGCTCTATAACTTGGCTAAGAAAGCAGTCATGAATGTTCAGAGCCAAGGTGGCCCTTGAGAAAACAGACCTAGCAAGAGTGTTCCTACAGCTGCTTTTACTCTGGACTAGAGTGTTCCTACATCTGCTTTTCCACATGGACTGTTCTTGTTAAATGTTCCAGGCAAAATGAAGAACGAAAAGCTGGGGATGAGAGCACCTGATGTCATCATGACCCAATTGGCATGTTTCTAATTGGTTCAGGGCTCTGTGTGTGCCATGATTTTTAATATTTAAAATTCTGACTGACTGCCGTATTATTGACATGCAGTTGTGAGGAGGTCCTGTGTGCTTACCATTACAGAGTCAGGTACATCACATGAAGACAGTTTTCAGTAGAAACTTCAGAGGAGGTACTCACTCAGAGCACTTTCCTTTGACATGATTCAGTAGAAATGTCTGGTCTTCTTAAGAATCAAATTAGAACATAGCTTTAAAAATATGTGTTGAGATACACACAGTGAAGGCCCTGTTTGAATAGCCTAAGTTCCACAGATTTGCTTCTTCTTCAAAGATTTCTTATATTTTTCATATAGATGTGTAACAAAATCCATTCCCCATTTTCTCTATGGCTAAATGTCTTGGGGTATGGATGATTTCATAAGACATCCTTAAAATGTCTTTTCTTCCATAAGAAGAAACACTGAAATAACAACAATTTACCTATTCCCTTATTCAAAATTATAGAAGATTCAAATAATTAATTCTATGGAAAGCTTGATAGATAAAGTCTATCGAGTTATTTGAACAATGCTTCCCCACCTCCTTCAGGATCCATGATCAAGGCCCTTGCGACATGCTCCCCTGCCTCTCACGCCCATCTCTTCCTTCTCAGTTCCTTGCTCTCTGGGTACATCCCACACTGGGTTTCTGCTTGTTCTGTGTGTGAACACACCAGAAGAGCACATTCCAGCAGCTATCCAGGACTTCCTTCTAGTCTTTTTCCCAAATGGCATCTTCATATTGAGTCGACACTGTTCTGTCTCTTGAAAATCAGCCTTTCACCATTCTCTGTGCCTTTCACCCACCTTTTTTTAATTAGAGTACCAAGCATCCTCTACTGTGGTTACTCATTTTGATCTATTCTTGATCTGTCTCCCCTTGACTGGGCAAGAACAGAGATTTTTAATTGTTTTTCCTTTTGTCATATCCTCAGCACTAGAATTGGGCCTGGCACATCACAAAATTTCAGTAAATATGTGCTGAATATTGTACTCTGAGAGGTAAAAATTACCCTTGCTGATTGCTGTATATGAATTGTATATATTACAGTGAGGTAAGTCTACCAAAACATGTATTATAGTCTGTATGTAGTTTCTATGTATTATACATTTATAGAAGGATATGATTTTCAATTTTTTAAAAATGATAGTATTTTTTGGCCTCTTACAAAAGATCTTCCATTGTAATATACCTCCTTTACACTTATTTCTAGCATTCCAATACAGTGAGATACAGAAACGCACAAAGAGAAGACAGTGAAATAAAAATGATTCAGGAAAAGAAGGAGCAAGCTGAGATGAAAAGGTACAGGGTGCAGACCGTTTCATGGCTCTGGTTTAGGAATGGCAAACTTTGCCTTGGCCTTACTCTCGATAAATGTCCCCTTCAAGGAAAGTGCAGGAAGAGGAGCTGAGAGAGAACCACCCATACTTTGACAAGCCACTCTTCATTGTCGGCAGGGAGCACAGGTTCAGAAACTTCTGCCGGGTGGTGGTCCGAGCACGCTTCAATGCGTAAGTACACTCCACTTCAGCCAGGTGTTTGGCCTGAGTCCTGCAAACAGCAGGGGGGTTGTCAGAGGAAGAAGCAGGACCATGTAGTCCTAATGGGGTCACAAAACAAACTGTGGGCTAATTAATCATGCTCCTCTTTGCTGAGCAACTGGCCAGGTGGAAAGCGAAGGTTGTAAGTGGTTAACATATGCAGAAAACTTGCATTGACAAAGCATTTAATGGCCAGGGTTATCTGTGCTATTTTAACAGTCCCCTACTATGTTTATGTCAGTATTATTGTCACTGTATTTTCTTTGGAAAATACTAAAACAAAGAAAAACTAAATGGCATGGTGAAGGTTCATATCTTCTGTCAGATTTATAATTTCTTTGTGATCAAAGTATCCCAACTGGTTCATTCTAGAATAAACTACAGGGACAGTTCACTACTGCTTCTATTACCAGTTGCTATGAGAGGAAAACCCACTGGCCACTGTCTCCATCCTAGCCGCATGGAAGAAGTGGGTAAGAATCTTACCAGTAGGGCAAACTGAGCAAGCCAAGTTTCATAGGCTACCAATGGATGAAAGGAATTTTTTGTCAAGTACAACTTTAAGTAAACATCCTGAAGACGTTCCCTGATGCCAAAATTTAAGAAAATTGATCTGTGATGATAATCAGTAGCCTATGATAATCACTATCTGTTATTAACCAACTTGTTTCTCCAAAAAATCCATATGTTGAACTCCTAACCTCCAGTACTTTAATGTGACTACTCGGAGATAGTTGTAACTACAATAGAATTAGGTTATTTTATGATGGGCCCTAACCCAACTTATTATTTCCTTGTAAGAAGAGGAAGTTTGTATACTCTCTCTACAACAAAATTAGAGATAAGGGCAAAATAGTTTCTGCTGGATATTGAGGGGGGGAGCGGGAGGGGGTGGAGTGGGTGGTAAGGGGGGGGTGGGGGCAGGGGGGAGAAATGAACCAAGCCTTGTATGCACATATGAATAATAAAAGAAAAATGAAAAAAAAAAAAAAGAAGAGGAAGTTTGGGCTGATGGAGTGGCTTATGTGGTAGAATGCCTTGCTAGCAAGCACGAGTCCCTGAGTTCAAACCCCAGCACTGCCAAAAAAAACCCAAAAGGATGAGAAGGAAGTTCAGACATAGTCATACAGGAAAACCGTGTGAAGACACAGAGGGAGAAGATAACTGTTCAAGTCAGGGAGCTTGGAGCAGATCTTGCCTTGGCAACTCTCAGAAGGAACCATGCTACCAAGACCTTCAACTTGACCTTCCAGCCTCCAGAACCATCTGTGGTACTTTGTTATAGCAACTCTAGGAAGCCAGTACACACTGTTCTAACCTCACAGGGCTGGAGGAGACCTCAGGGACCATGTGACATCCTGTGTGCCCACCCCTCCAACCAAGGAAGACATTTAGGTCTGCACAGGTTGAGGACTTTGCCCAAGGACACCAACTAGTGCATGGCTGCCTCCTAGTCACCAATCTATTGTTCTTTCTGCTGTTCTAGAAAGACCTTCCTAAGTTAAAGTTGCCGGAGTTTCCACAAGGAAAAGGAAGAACATGGCAGTTTAGGCTTTGATTTGATCAGTGCAGGAGTGGGTTTTTCATCTTGAATTAACCTGTTGGCTACCTCCATGTAAGCATCTAATTGCTAATTCTACACGTCATTTAGCGTGTGTAATTCTCCTTTTGTCAGCAACAGCAGCTGAACAGACTGATGAAGATATTGTTGTAATTGGGAACACACACTCACAAAGACTGAGGGCCTCACTGGCAACTGCTTACAGTCTTCCTAAAAGTAAAACTTATAAATCCTCATCCCAGGAAATTTTATACAAAATATTCCATAAGACCAGAATGAAATGCAGGGTGAAAAACTCAGTTTGTGGGGTATCTAACTGAATAATTAGGAAGACCATCCTTAACTTAACTAAGGCAAAAAGTGTTTTATGTATTTAGTTTTAATGTTTCAATTTTTTTGGCAGCACTAGGGTGTGAACTCAGGATCTCGTGCTGGCTAGGCAAGCGCTCTATCACTTGAGCCATGCCTCTATCTCTTTTTGCTTCAGTTATTTTTTTAATTGGGTCTTAGGTGTTTTGCCTGGCCAGCCTAGACTTCAGTCCCCCTATTTATACCTCCTATGTTGCCAGAATTATAGGCATGAATCATCACATATAACATTTCTGTTGAGATGAAGTCTCACAATCGTTTTGCTCAAGCTGGCCTTAAACCAAGGTCATCCTGATCTCCTCCTGAGTAGCTGAGATTACTGCACCTGGCTCAAGTGTATTTAAATGAAAGCCAAATTTTAATTTTGTAATAGTTGTGTTAGAAAGGTTTTTGTTTGTGTTTTTTTTTTGGGGGGGAGGTGGGGATTGTGTTTGTTTTCTTTACTTTTCTTTTTTGCAGTACTGGGAAACGAATCCAGGGCCTTCTAGGCAAATGGTCAACTACCACTTGACCAATAACACCCACCCTTTATTCATATTTTATTTATGAGATAGAGTCTTGTTAATGATGCCAGGGCTGCCTTGAATGGAAATTCTCCTGCCTGTGTATCTCAAGTAGCTGGAGATTAAGAGGTTCTACCACGCCCAACCAGAAGGTTTTGAATGGAGACTCTACTCCAAAATCAAGTATTTGAGGAAATATAAAACTTTATTTTCATAATCATCAACTGCTAATTCTTTTGATTTTTTTCTTTTATGCAATGTTCTCTGCCTTCCAGATTCCTGTACAGCTAACAAGCTGTGAGATTTTACAGAACCTCAAATACTTTTTCTCTCTTACAGATCTAAAACAGACCCTGTCACAGGAGCCGTGAAAAATACAAAGTACCATCAACTTTAGTAAGCATTATGAGTTCTGATTTCCATGCACATTTGGTTTCCCTGTGTTATTTTGTGCTACATGAAAATACAAAAATTCTGTTATTTTCTTCCTACATAGTTCTGTGAAATAGATAATTGAAGACTTATTTTGAAAACACAAGTTATGTTAATAGAATCACAGAGTTCATCATCTCTGACTCTTAGCAGATTATCCTGGATCATTTGTTTCTCAAGTTTGTTTGGTCTTTGGCAGTGACTTGCTGGGATTGGTCACCTACCTGGACTGGGTCATGATCATCGTAACCATCTGCTCTTGCATTTCCATGATGTTCGAATCTCCCTTTCGAAGAGTCATGCATGCACCTACTTTGCAGGTACTGCTGCTAACTCTCAGCTCCTAGCCAGGTGGTAAAACATTGACCTGAAATTTTGCTGTTCACTGAACCAAACTGCATTTTGCCCATTTCAGATCGCCGAGTATGTGTTTGTAATATTCATGAGTATTGAGCTTAATCTGAAGATTATGGCAGATGGCTTATTTTTCACTCCAACTGCTGTCATCAGGGACTTTGGTGGAGTAATGGACATATTTATTTACCTTGTAAGTCTTTGGTTAGTTCCTAAGTCTAAAACGTAATGGTTTTGTAAAAATCTCCTGCATCTCTTGGTACAAGAGTGAGATATCTGAGGTCTAGTGACCATAACTGAATTCTTAAATGGATTATAGATTAGTCCCTTATATGCAAATAAGGGAAGTGCATGTGAAATCTTAATAATCTAAATAAAAAAGCACTAAACTGTCCATGGGTAGTTACATTGGTCAAGCACATCAACTACAATTTAACATATGAATGAGACATATATTAATAGCAAAGCTAGTTTGCATACCACAATTCTTATGGTTCCATAATACAAAACCAGTTAACAACATATACATCATGCTATTGATTAATGAGCCAATTGTCATTAAAAGCAAGCTAAAATCATTTTGGTTGGGCCTTTGTTCTGATTCTGATGCACTGGATACCTGGCTATAACAGGTGCCATTCAAGTGTTCTGTTAAACAGAATGGGAAATCATGAGTGGAATCAAAGAAATTTCATTTTTCTGCCTATCCAGGAAGACATGAAATCAAAGTCTTTGCAGGCACAACTGCTGTTGTGGTGTGTTGCTGGTCTTTAATAAAATATTCATGATGGGAATTTCAATCAGGTTGTATCACTGAAGCCTCCAGTTAAAAGAAAGAGCCGGAGCTCTGTTCTGGGGTCACACAGACACATATTGGGCACCCCATTTTCATTCCCGCATACACATAATGACTTCCCTTGGAGGTCTCTAGCAGATCTCAGTGGGCTTCACTGTACAAAGTTAACAGATGGTGCACACACACACTGTGTGTGCTCCTCCCACACAAGACATGGACGCTCTGATGAAGTAGAATCATGGCCAGTCATGGCTATTTTCCTTAGAAACGTGGAAGTGGAAGGGATGTTGCATAATTCCCGATGTTATTTTTCCCTCTAGGTGAGCTTGATATTTCTTTGTTGGATGCCTCAAAATGTGCCTGCTGAATCCGGAGCTCAGCTCCTGATGATTCTTCGGTGCCTGAGACCTCTGCGAATATTCAAGCTGGTGCCCCAGATGAGGAAAGTTGTTCGAGAACTTTTCAGCGGTTTCAAGGAAATTTTTTTGGTATGTTCAAGCTGCCCTTAGCTTTCAGCTCACATGGTCCAACTCCGTCATGTAGCTAATAGGGAGATAAAGTCAGTCTAAGTGGTCAAGGTCAGGTCTACAGTTTTGTTCTTTGCCAGAAGGTCATAGAGGCAAAAGCAAACATAATGCACATTCAGAAAGTTCACCAAGGGATGCTTCTGGCTTAGTTTATTTAATTCAATGAACACTGTTTAGCAAACTAAAGAGAATCATTCTGTAAAGTACAATTAATGGCAAACCCAAAGAGGTAGGAGCCAGTAACTCTGTAATTCTTTACTTGATCCTAATTTCTACTCTAGGTTTTAGTTTCTCCATCTAGAAATGAAGGATAAGAAGATTCAACCCCGTCAACTTCATAAAATAGATTAGGAATTAATGCATTTGGGCTCAGAATCCTGTGTGTGTTTCCTTAAGCATATGGTATAGAATTTATCTCTAGTTCTTAGGAGTGTAAACAATGCAACACACATGTTTACCTAACTTTAACCAATCTCAAGATACAGTAAAGAATACTTACACTTACACGTGTGGGCCTGGCATGGTGGCCTGGTCTCCCAGTTACTCAGGAGGTCATAGGAAAGAAGAAATCTGAGACTGGCCTCCTTGGCAAAAATGCAAGACCCTACTTGAAAATTAACTAAAGCAAACTAGAGATAGGGGCATGGCTCAAGTGCTACAACACTTGTCTAGCAAGTGCAAGGCCCTGAGTTCAAATGCCAGTACTGCCAAAAACAAACAAACAAAAACCTTATGAGTGTGATTCAAGAAGAAACATTGTTTCTAGTTGGACAAACATTACTCCAGGGTCTTCTGAGAACAGGGAAGAAGATAAAACAAGGAGTAAGAGGTTCATTGCTTATAACCTGTTACAGAAGGGTCTTTGCCTTCCAAAAGAGTCATCAAAGGATCCTTTTTATTACAGACGAGTTCTGCTTGTACATGAAAAAACACAAACTGATTTTCATAGTTTGTTTGTACATGCTTTCTAGAATACAGCTATGATGAGCTACCAGCTGTAGTTTTAATTGATATAAGGTATTTTAAGGATATATTATGCTATCACTATTGGCACATAGTTGCTAATATGTTTTTTAAGATATGTTTAAAATTCCGATTTTCTTTGCACTAGGACTTTTCACACAGCTAGACTGTCACCTGACAGTTCCTGTGCATGGAGTTTTTGTCCACTGATCGGGCTCAGAAGGGATCTCGTTGTGCCTTTCCCCTGATGATGCTTCTGTGTAATGGTATAGGTTGAGATTATTCAGCCCATAGATTTCAATTGTTCGTTTCAGATTTTGCCCTTTGCTTCTTTTCTCTGCTGAGACAAAAGTGGCAGCCAGCAGAGGGAGCGCGAGTTAACAGATTTGCTTCTCAGAACTGAATTACATCACGCCCCTGTGCCTAACACACACCCTCATGCTCACAAGAAAGCAAAGCCACTGTCTCTCTAATTTATGCTCTGCTAATAAAGATATGAACCCATTTTGAGACAATCGGGCACCATAGAGTTACTCATTTTTCCTTTGTTCCATTAAACAAAGTACAACAAAGTATTGATTTTAAAATCAGAAAAGTCAAAAATCATATCAAAAAATACCTTATCCTTTTTTCTTACATGGAAGCCATATATATTTTATTTTAAAAATTCAAAATCTGTTGTTAATTTCCTCTTTTTGACATTTAAATAAGGCTAATTGAATGACCTATGGTATAGAAGTTAAAAGATATTATCAAAAACCCATGAATTTTATACAATATGATCTACAAAGCCCTGTTTATATCACTATTCAAACCAAACCTAACATTCAGTTTTTCCCCAAAGACTTACTATTTCATGAATTTCTTTCAGGTCTCCATTCTTTTGCTGACATTAATGCTTGTCTTTGCAAGCTTCGGAGTTCAGCTTTTTGCTGGAAAACTTGCCAAGTGCAATGACCCCAACATTATCAGAAGGGTAAGATGCCCCTGCCCATCTTTTAAAGTTAAAGTTAATTTTCCACTCCCTTGGAAAGCATGGCTTCCAGGGTTACTTTGAGAAGTCACTTAAAAACTATGAATTCTCGTTCCACAAACTCCACCTTACCTTGAGCACACAGTGTATGTCTCTGGTTAGTAAAGGCTTCTAAGATTAAAGGCCCATCTCAGACAACTCTGCCTCTCCAATTCTAATGTCACCTCACTGTTGATACATTGAACAGTCACCCAAATTTCCCGATGGTAATGGCTAAGAGTCTTGAACCTTCAGGTCGCCCCTAACTTGATCCTGCCTTTGTCACACAATTCTCATACAGCAAACAGCTCCCTTGCAAAAATGTTCAAGAGTCAAAGTTTGATTCTCATATCCCTTTTTTATTCCTTTTCTACCCTTGGCATTCTCCCCATGAGAAAGGCAGTGCCTGCATGTTCACTCTTAACCACTCAGAAGTGTCCCCTTTATGACAGTCAATAAGAACCCCAATAAAGACCCAAATAGCATTTCTTTCTCTTTCTTCACTCAATGCTAATAAGAGGCAAGCTGCTGTAACAGCCTGATATTTCAGTTACCTAACATAATGATATGTACAGATTGCATCTTGGATGAAGTTGCACAGCACTCCTTAAAATGACCACTTAGGGATTCAGGTTCCTTCTGTCTATTCTACCCACTCTTAGCTGTGTCTTCAGGGTCTTCTCGCTCTAGCTGGTAGAGAAGAACAGAGAGCCAACTCTATCAAAAAGGGCTGTGGGCTAAACTTACAAGAGGCACATGTCGCTTCATCCAGCCCACATACTTCCTGGAAAGAACCCAGTCTTACCATGCTGGGAAGTGTAGCTAGTGGTGTTCACTGCAGAGAAAAGGGCACAATGTGGTTAATACTTAGATCAACTCTGCTATAGCTTCCAGTGTCCCATTCTCTTGGGATTATTTCTACATTACAAATAGATAAATGAAGTAAGCCAAGTACTGCTCATGTATAAACTAGCAATATTTATGTGCTTTTTCATGCAATAATGCCTTAATTCCATTAAAACATGCATCTCCAAAAGACCTAAGAGAACTGACCTATACTATAAAACTCAGCAAATATGGAGAATATGGATTTTTATATTATAAAAATTATCAGTTCCCTATTTATTATAAAATACAAACAACAGCTTTGGTCTGGCAAATTATATTACAAAGAGGATTTCAGGAAGTGCCAGATGGAGAGAGACATTCCAGAAACTTCCATAAACCTGAGAAAACATAGCAAGGAAGATGATATGAAGATCAGGATGTCCCAAATTAGCAAATGAAGGACATCCTAAAGAGCTGATGCAGTAGTCTGCGAGCTTGTGTGAGGAAGAAGAGCTATTTTAGGCGCACACTGAATAGAAACCAGAAAGATAATAACAACATTTCAAGTTGAAGCCTATTAAGAATCCTGGATGACTCAGTATATTAATAATGGCCTAAGAGCATGGTGATTTTACATTGTGTACTCATACACAGCCCAAGCTGAGGACTGATGACGCCTGTAGGGCAGGGAGAGCACCCAGTCGATGAGCAAACACACAGATATGACGCACTCATCCTCTTTTGGGAGCAATGGGAAAAACTTAAGGAGACAGCCAACCTACAGAACACCAGCACTAAGTGGATCCTTGAATTTAGCATCATGAGAGGTCCTCTGTGTCTTTGTAAGAGAGCAAGGCCAAGAACAGCACGTGGACAAAACAAGCATCAATTCTGTCTCAGAGTTTCAGCCCGTCTTTCTAAAAGAAGAGCTAAACCCAGAGCTGGAAGGAAACTATATGTGCTGATGTCTGAATCACATAGCTCATGTGTAAAGGCAGTGGGACTTGACTTGTTGGCCATGTTTCCAGTTGGGAAAACACATTTTTTCCTCATATTTGCCTGAATACTTCCATCTTCTGCTCTTTTGAGATCTGGAGCTCAATATACATAGAGACATGGAACCCAGATCTAGTCACCAAAGCCTTGTAAACAATGTCTGAATACCTTTGGATAAGTAGTTTTCAGAGCCACCAAGAAAAGTGAGATGAAAAGAGGACTGGAAAAATGAGCTGATCGCTTCCTCTGTTTTACTGCACTTTCTGGACAATTAGAATGTAAGATTCAAGTTCAAGCAACCATTATACGAAGTGAGCAGTTAGAAAGGCATATGAAGGCCAGGCATGGTGGCTTACACCTACAAATCTCATCTATTTAGGAGGGAGAGACCAAGAGGATTGATATGTGAGGCAAAAAGCAAAAAATAAGTCATCTCAACAAATAAGCCAGCCATGGTGGTTGTGCCTGTAACACCATTTATACAGAGGCATAGAGGAGAATTGTGCCAGGCAAAAACTAAGACTTTACCTGAAAACTAACTAAAGCAATCAGGGGCTGAGGCTGGGGAGGGGCGGGGGGGGAGGGGAAAGTTCAAGTGGTAGAGTGCCTGCTTAACAAGCACAAGACCCTGAGTTCAAACCTCAGTACCTCCAAGAAAAACACATTTGAGAAGTGGAAACAATGTGTCATCAGATTTCAGTTTCAGAAATTGTGCTTCCAACTGAGGGTACTGTGCTAGGAAGGCTTTCGGGAGGAGAAGAACTTGAGATGAGCAGGAAAGACCCTCCAAGCAGAGCAAGCAGAATGAAGAAAAGCACCAAGCACACAGCGTTCTCATGGTGCAGCCCAGGCAAAACAAGGAGGAAGAACATGGGCCTCGGAGTTGTAAGAAGAGGAATCAGATGCTTCTCAGTGCTCACAATGCATAAAGCACTGTCCACAGGACTTTTTCTTATTACCTATATGCTACTAATGAGGAAACCAAGTGTAAAATGATTAAACACCTTGTCAAAGGTCATCCACATCGTCAGTGAGGAAGCTGGAATTCACATCCAGGCTGCTCAGCCCCATGCGCTGTGGATACCAGGATACCAGGCTGCCTCGTGAATCAAGCTGAGCTCAGAAAGACAATTTGGAACCAGCAGCAAGGCCAAGTGCATTGTGGGGCCTCCATATGATACCCCACAATACAACCCTTTAAAATAATGTAGATGAATAGCTATGACTATGAAGATAATTGCAATGTATGTTTAACTGAAACAAAGATGAAAGGGTAAAAACTGAATGATCTAGATGCAAAAGGAAGAAGATTGGTAGGCTATACATCAAAATAATTCTTGTGTTTGTCTCTTGGGTTATTTTCCTTCCCGTTATTTATACATGCTTTAAAAGTTAATGACATGTTACTTGAGTCAAAAGGTTTTTTTATTTTAAAGAATTTTATTAGCAATCCAGAAGGAGATAATGTTTTCATTGACTAAACTAGTTGGGGTGAAGACTTGGACCGTGAGGCATAGAGATAAGCTAAGTAACTCCAAGGTCTTGAAGCTGATGGCTGACAGTGTGCTGGTGCACAGACAGAAACAGGAAAGCCAGGAGACATGTTTTGGAGTTGAAGGTGACTTTAAGCAAGCTAAAATTGAATGTCTGTCGAAATATTCAGATGGTGTTTAAGGATTTCACCACATATACTTCAAACTCAGGTTTAGGTTTAATATACAAATGTGATAATCAGAGTCAAAGAAGCAGACATAATCAAATAAGGAATAGACAGAAAATGAGTCAAAACTGCTTACTGATGTTTTGCTCTTTCATATTTTAACAGCTTTATTGAGACATAGTCCGTGCTGCACAATTCACCCCCTCAAGTGTACAGTTCAATGATTTTTAACATATTCTGAGCCATAAAAGCATATGATGACCTTTTTAAAAACATTTATATCATTGCAAAAAGAAACATTTTATCTGTTGACTGTCACCACTATTCCCATATCCTCCCCTCCACCTCCAAGCCTAAAAGACCTGATCAATTTTTTGTCTCTGTAGAGGTCCTTGCTCTGGACTTTCCTAATGAGTGGGATCATATATGTTACCTTTTGTGACTGGCTTTTTACCTAGCACATTTATTTTTCTCGTGATCATCCATGTGTATCATCAGTACTTATCCCTTCTATGGCTGAATAATATTCCATTATATGCATATGACATTTGTTTATCTATTTGTCCTATGATAAACATTTGAGTTCTTTCTACCTTTTGGCTTTTATGAATATTGCAAGTATAAACATTCATGTACAAGTTTCTGTGTGGGCACACATTTTCATTTCTCTTGGGTAGATAGATACCTAGTGGTGGAATCACTAAGTCATACTGTTGGCTTTCCATTGCTATAACAAAATACTTAGGATTGGAAACTTTATAAAGATAAAAGACCTATTTAGCTCACATTTTTGGAAGCTGAAAGTCCAAGATTTGGTGACCCCATCTGTTCAGCCTCTGGTTAGGATCACATGATGGCAGATGGCATCATGTTAGGAGTACATGTGAGAGAGAGAGCACGCGGTGAGACAGGAACCCAGCTACCAGGGAGATCTCTACAGTATTTCAAGTCTTGCTCTTTTCTGACAATTCACTGTCATGGGAACTACTCTGGAGACTTACTTCTGCTTCTGAGAGCAGCACCCCACTGACCTGACCAACTTCCACTAGATACCAACTCCTAAAGTTTCCTCTACCTCTCACATCACTAGGCTGGGGACCAAGCTCCAGCACAGGACCCTTGGGTGCACACTATGTCCAAATCACAGCATGTGGGTTTCCCAAAGCGCCATCACAGAGCACACCTTCCACAGGGGATTCCCGTTTCTCACATCCTCGCCAGCACTTGCATTTTGACTCTTCGACTCTAGCTGTGTTGGTGAGTGTGAAATAATATCTCATGGTGGTTTTGCTTTGCATTTCCCCCATGGCTAACAGCTACTAAGCATCTTTTCCCGTGCTCATTGGCTGTTCGTGTATCTTCCTTGGAGAAATGTGCATTGGGATTCTTTGTCCACTTGCTGTTGTTCTCAGCATCAACTTTTACCTGCCGTTCTCCAAAGTCTTTGTTCCTGTTTGCTTGGTAGCTGTCCACATCACTGTTAGATGAATACCTTTGCTAGTTTATGTAAGAAATATTTCCTGTATTTTTTTTTTTTACTTCACTTTCTGACCAGTTTCTTCTACCTCCTTTGTTTATTCCTGCTTTAGGAAGATTGTAATGGCATATTCAGAATTAATGTCAGCGTGTCCAAGAACTTAAATTTAAAATTAAGACCAGGAGAGAAAAAACCCGGATTTTGGGTGCCCCGTGTTTGGTAAGCATATCTGAAAAATATCCTAAAGAATGCTGTATTTGTCAGTGTAATGGTTTAAATCGGTATATGTGGCATGAAACCAAAATAATTCTGTTAGAGAAGTTAAAAATAATTTTAAGTTAAAAAACAGAAACTATTCTACATGAGGGGGAATAAGGAAGAATGATGAAGGGGGTAATTTAATTAAGATATTTTGTAAATGTCAAAATGTACTCCCAATATAACAATAATATAATAAAAATAAAATGAATCACTCTTAGCAAAAAAAAAAAAAAGATTTTAACTAACACAGGGCAAAGCACTGGGTTACAACAGAGTATGAAAAGGAGGCCACGAGAGAGAAAGTGGTACGTTGGATTCCATGTTGCTCCATGAAACTGAGGAAATTCTACCTCAGTATTTTCTAATACTTAATAAGTACATTTCTGGATTCGAATACCTTTAAAAGTTAATGAGGCTTGAAAAACAAAGATTTTCTATCACACTACAGCTAAACTCATTTTGAGTTTATGTCTTTAAGGGATCTGATGTCCTTATAACATTTGTAGAGAGCCTTACATGGTTAAGTTATTTCAATTTTAAAGCCCGCTTACATTGACGGGTTTCCATGATTGAAACACCAGAGAGAAATAATCAGTAACACAGTTATGTCTCATTCTCTCTAAAATTCATTTTTCTCAAAAAGGCATTTTCAAAGCATTTCTATCAAAAAAAAACCTTTTTCCTCATCCATTTTATTAATGACTATGAATGGAATCTCTCTGCTTCATTGATGAACCGAGTATTCTATCAAGTTCATTTGTCCTTTTAATTATCGTTTTTAATTTCTTTTTTGCCTCTTAGGATAACAAGTGAACCACAAAAAGTGCTTTTGTTACAATTGATGTCTTCTAAACTTTTTAAAGGGAATAGCATTTCACTCAGCTACAGCCTAGGACTGACTGCTACCTTGCTTTGGCATTTCTGTATATAGAATTCATTTTTATAAATAAATATGATTGATATTGGGTTTTAAAAATTTTTTTTAAGTATCCAACAATTGTGAAAGAAGATTCAGTTTGGATGGGAAGCTCAAAAATGGATAGAAAGATTTATAACCCATGAAGGCATCATCATTCTAACACACACTAGAAAAGCATTACATTAAAATAAAAATTAAAGAAGGGCAGGCAGAGTGGCTAAAGTGGTAGAGCACCTGCCTAGCAAGCATGAGGTCCTGAGTTCAAATCCTCCTACCTCCAAACAAAAGAATTTAAAATAAAAATTAAAGAAGAATAAAAAGTTTATTTTTGTAAGATGAAAACTCATTATATCATAAATTATTTACATCAGGTCATCAAATAGCATCTTTTCCCCATTATCTTGGGATTTGGGCTAAAACCTCAAAGCTGAGGCCAATGGGGAACAAAGTGCCTTACATACCAAAGATGACAAGTAGAGTGATCCAGCAGAACTTGCTAAGAAGTTCTACTTTATGTCACAGGAAAACTACACTCAAGGATAACATGAGGAAGTAAATGAGAGCACTGTGGCATCTCCCCCTTCCTCACCACAGAGGGTGGTGGAGATGCTTCCTACACAAGCAGTGAGTAGCTGGCAGGAGGACAACTTAACACCAAAGCTTGGCAAGGCAATCTGTACTTCCCCACCTGACAGAACATGGTTATCTCACCTGGTCTGAGCCATCTTGAATGGAACTGTGCTGCAAAGGGCCATATGCTGGGGAGACAGGACCCCATTAAAAGAGTCCATAGGTGTGTTTACATGAGCAGGAAGTAAGAATTACCCAGACTGCACACTGAAAGCTGGAATGAGGCAATGGTGCGCTTTGGTTTTCAAATACAGTGTAGTAATGGGAAATTTGAAGTATAGTAAGGCTAGCCAATCAGGCAACAACTGCCTTTGAAAAGGTAGTTAATTACTTACAGTTCCAAGAGGACAGGCCTTGGGAGACCACTAAGGGATGCACCAACATTAGTAACAAGGTACAGAGAGGGGGACAACTTCTTAGGGGGGGGGACCAAAACCTATGTCGTGGTTTCCACAGGAACAGGGAGAAGGGCAAGCTGGCTTAGGATTTGGCTAATTTGAATCATTTCAGCAAGCTCTGGGACTTAGAGCCTGTCCCTCCTTATCTGGTGCCTAGCCCTAGAGTGATTAGGTCCAAAATTGATGATGAGGAGGTTGGCGCTGAGAATGCTGGACTAGGTGATTTGTGTTTGAAAGTCACACCCTCTGGAGGAAGATTCTGATCTTATGACTAATCTTATGGCTGAAAGTGACCAAAAACCTTTGGGACCTCCAAAGATAATTAGGAGGGAACTCACTGGAAGGCAATGTTTAGAGACCTGTCCCAGGTTGTACCATGAGGCATTTAACCTGTCCCATAAAACCAGTTACATGGTATTTTTAAAATAAAACTTAGTTGAAGTGCAATATTTTAATATAAGTTATTGACAAGTTCAATGACATTTTAAAAGCAAATAGAGGAGCATCATTTGAACATCATTACAATTGTTTGTGTGGGTTTGTCCAGGATATCATGACTTAGATTAATTGCAGTGAAATAAAAATCCTCAGTCTAATAAATGCCAACCATAAGCATGACAATTTTTACATTGTTCTTCTTTAGTGAGTTATTCAAGAGTTAGAAGCTGAAAGTTCTGTAATTTTATATTGGATAAATTATGGTATGATTAAGAAAATAACTTTTATCTTGGAATATGCCTAGAGGAGAGCTTTGGTAATTATAATTAACATAAATACACACTATCTAACTCAGGAGACAGTCTGGTTTCTATATTCCCTCTTCAGATGAATAAATTCATTTTCTTCTGAATCACTCAGACTTTATGAAATAAAAATCACCCCAGTAGAAAGCATTAAACATACCATATATTATAAATATTGTGTATCTTATTTTATTTAAGTATAGGTCTGGGATATAGGAAAATGACACACATCAGAAAAAAAAACAATAAAGCATTCCATTTATAATAAATGTATTTATTGAGCGCTTATAATTCACCAGGTACATATTACGCTTGTCACAGATTCAGTCATGAATAAGTTGTGGACTTTGTTCCCTACAAGCTGAAGTCTAGTGAAGAACAGAAAATAAAATTAATGATAATTTCATATACTATATTAAGGGCTTTGATGCCACACAAAAAGTCCCCCAGCTCAATTCTAACTCACCTAAAGCTCATCTCCAGGTATTTTTTTAAGTTACAGTCTAAGTAGAAGGAGATCAGGTTTTGGGGAGGAGATCTAAGTCTCAAATGACTTGGAGTACCAGGGTCAGAGACGGGATCTGTACAAGAAAGTGACCCCAAGTCTTAGGTTCTTTAGTTTTGTGGAATATCTGCCTCTGACTCTTACAGAAGAGCAAAGGTGCAGTGCATGGCACACACCAGGAGAAGCCCCTAACCCAAAGTACTGGAGAATCAGAGGAGACAGCACACTGGCTAACATTCAAAGGACAAGGAACAGAAATTAGGCAGGAAAAGGGGGAAGTGCCAGGGGCAGGTGGAAGGGAAGAGCAAGGCAGAGCTAATACATTGCAAGCTGAAGCAACTATATTGGCAAAGTTGGAGGCAAAGGAATGCTGGTACATTGTGGGAAGTACAAAGTTTGAGACTTGTTTAGGCTAGATGGCTGAAATATATAAGCATAGTGTGCCATTTTGGATGCTGTCATTCCCCACATTTCTGCATTCAAGGGCAGAAGCTAGGTCACATTTCCATGACTCCTCAGCTTCCCCAGAGGAGCAGTGGCTCCCTTTATCATGACCTTACGGGCCTTGGAATTGGAGCAGTTGTCAGAACCAACATCTTAGTTTTCTGAATATGATAGATAAGATTATCATCTTTTAAAAATTAACCAGAAAAGATGATATGTAAACAGCCTTCCAATTCAAGTAAAGGCCACACATGAAATGACAAGAGTGGATTATGTTTACTAAAGGGGAAATTTCAAACTTTCCAATTTTACTAGCATGAGCAAAGCATAGCCAAATATCATTTGATTCAAACTAAAAAACCTTTCCTTTTTAAATGTGATATATTTTCTTGACTACTTAAGTCTGTGATATTTCATTTTGTTTTTCTTGGTTTAGCCTAAAAGTATATTTTTAACATATTCTAACTTCTAAAGTATGCACAACATAAAAGTAGTTTAAGTTGTTGCAAATTTAGCTGAAAAAGCACTTTTACAGAAAGAAAACAGATGAGTAACAAAAGTCCAGGATCACTTCTAAGAACTGGCTGGCTTGGTTTAAAAACTCCTTACTCAAGCAAAGTGCAGCATATGAAGAATTTTCATCACTATGTCTATTCTACAAGATAAGAAATTCCACTGATACCCTCCCCAAAGAGTGGTTGCTGGAAAAACCCAAAAGAGTATATTTGTACTTTCGTACAAAACATATAAATCACATTTGTTCTTTCATATAAAAATATGTCAGAATTCCAACATATGAATTTCTGGACAGTGCTTTTATCCCATATAGAAAATGTCTCTGCCAATCAGTCTTAACCCCTTAGGAACAAGTTGGTGTCACTTTTGTGCTTTCTTACTAGATCCCCATATGTTTAGTATTAAAAAAATTATAAAGATATATCTCATGGTTGTCTCTATAGTTTTAAAAGCATAAAGGACAGTAGAAAAATGCTGAACCAAATTCCCCAGAGTTCTGCCTTCTATGAGGGTTGAATTTTGATATAGGAGCTAACAGGAAAATGATTGAAATATAATATAAATAGGCTCCAGTAGGCCCAAGGTATTCAACAACCCAGAGTTCAATTCTTTGTCAAATTTAGAAGGAGTAGAGATAATCTTTAGTTTTCCATTGTATGGTTGTCTAAATCCTTTGATTTTTTAAAATAACCTCTAATAAGGAGAAAAGGAAAAAACACTGAAAGTTTCTTCTATTAACAACAAAAATTGTTAGTTAAGACTCATGATGACTGAGGAAGGTGCAAAAAAGGAGAAAGGATCACTTTTGCAAGGGGAATAAAGGAAGTATAAATGTGCCAGAGAAACAAGAAATGAGACATCCCTTCCTCCAAAGAAAATAAATAATGATGGGGCCAAAGCGTTTCAGGAGTCAGGAATGGACTGTGGGTATAAACAGAAAACTGTGTATTAGCATCATGAGAGGGGTCTATTGAGAAGGCTCAGCATTCATGAGGGAAAAGCATCCCCTTGGGGGGAGTGATCTGGAGACAAATGCAGTGGGTGACCTTTCACAGCTCAGGGTCCCTCAGTGCATCACTACTTCATCCACAAGTGCAGTGATGACAAAGCACAGAGGATTGTAACTTAGGCCCGTAGCTTCAGTTATAAAACCCTTTGGAAATTCACATCCATAATCCAGGGTCCCTTTGTGCCAACCTAGAACATTGTCTTTCCAGTCCTCAGTGTCTTCAGGATGAGACTGAAGAGGTTTTACAACCCTCTGGGCTGGATCTAGAGGTGTGGAACTTTTTGTTTTAGATTGAGAACATCACCCATCATTTCCTGGTGAACGTCAAAATATGTGTAACATACTAATGCACTGGTGTGACTCGGCAAATGAGTGTCACATAGCCCAGCCTTCCCCAAAGCTAACCCTGCACCCAGGCTTACAAAGGGACACTAGTGTGGACCACAGTGTGCTTCACATTCAAATTTCACCCAACCTCCATCTCTCTAAATTGCAGGGCAAATCCTCGGAACTTTAATTTTGACAATGTGGGAAATGCTATGCTGGCATTGTTTGAAGTTCTGTCCTTGAAAGGCTGGGTGGAAGTGAGGGATGTCATTATCCATCGTGTGGGACCGGTAAGCAGCACGTTGAATCTTTTGAATGCTTCCAGGGTGGCTTTTCGTTTGCTTTGATGAATACCCCTGTTTTTCATTTATGCAGATCCATGGAATCTATATTCATGTGTTTGTATTCCTGGGTTGCATGATTGGACTGACCCTTTTTGTTGGAGTAGTTATTGCTAATTTCAATGAAAACAAGGTAAGATTTCTTGATTTGATACCACAGGCTTTATCTTTTCCAACCTCTCACTTTGAGCTATTTTTTTCACACACGGCATGAAATTGTATTAAACTGTAATATGACTGGTATAGGTAATCTGTATAACTATTTTACAAGCCACCTCATTGCTGCCTTTCAGGCGCATTATTTAGGAGTACAATTCTCTTGCTAAATTTACCCTTTTAGTAACAGTGTCATTAATTCACCCACAACTGAGAAGCGCATCTCCCATTGTTCAGATTGAAAGGATGTGTAGCGAGTTATTACAATACAATAGCTGAAAGTGATGCACTGATTGCACGTAATATTACTTTCACAAAATGTAAATTGCATGCCTCTTTGTAACTCAGTGGGCGCACTCAAAATTTTGATGGGGTAGGGAGGTACCATACCAAATTTTCAATCCTAATTCATAGAATAAAAAGAAGCTTTTCTCATTTCATATAAACTTTCTGTACTTCATGAACTTGGGAGGCATGCTGTGTTCGTAACAGAGCCAATGATCAGAACAAGGCTCACAAGTGGGTAGACAGCAATGTCGTTTCCCATCAAAAAGTGAGCTGAGGACAGAAGATTCTATTAGCACTCTTTGGAGAGATGCTTGTTCAGGGTGTAGCTGGTAAGCTCTCTACAGTGGAAGGGTTAGTCTTTTGGAATCATAATAATGGGAGTGAATAGTCTTTGAGACTTAGGACATACTTAGACTTTACATATGCCACTGTCGATTCTTACAACTCTGAAATGCACCAGCAAAGAAAAAGCAATAACTTATCTAGGGCATATAAGGAGTCAAATATTGGGGCCAGAATTCAGATTTTGTGCCTGTGACTGCAAGGTCTGTGATTCTTCAAATGCAAGGGTATAAAAACCTCTACTGCAAACTAGAATTGCCTGCAAAGCACCTGCTGTTCGATGTTATTCAGGGCTTCAGCTGATTCCCATGCATTCCCATCAGAGCTCTTTGGTTTGTGTAGCTCCTCGTGGTACAGTATCATTCACTGTTCCCAGGCTCAACGTGTGTGGTACCACTTAATCAGTCTTGATTGTCGCCTTTGATGTGGGCCTAATGAGTAACGTCACTTCATTCAGGCTTTCAAAGAGTGCAATTTAAAAATCCCCCCTTAGGCCTCGATACTACTCCAACCCAAAGGAACATGAAATCTTAGAGTTAGACAAAAGGGTAGCGACCACATTGCATGCCCCTCTGTTTTTCCTCCTAACATGTTCTTAAGCAAGTTTCCCTAAGTCCTCTAGTGTGTTCAAGCAGAAAGAGGAAGATGGGTCTTTTTAGAAGCCTTTGAGCCATATGGTGGAGCAGACACTGGGAATTCCAGGAAATAAGCAGAAGCTAATCAGCCAGTTAACCAGAAAGCTTAGCCATTGCTCACTCAGAATGGCATGGCCTCCTGATTTCCTGGGTCCAATGACAGCTCAAAACTCAGTGACATAAATGATTCAACATAAATTGTTCAATAACTGAAAAAAATCTGTAATTAGTTGCCAGTCTTGAACATGGTGAAATGGCTGTGAATTACTAAGGACGTCTGCCTCCAACACTGCATCTATGTTCTGAAGGAGGCCCAAAGTCACAGCCTGTTTGGGAGTGGGGTGTGGAAGCCCAAATGGGCACTGAGAGAAAAGGAGATAGTAGAAGTCCTCTTATCAGACATTTCAAACTTGATTCGTCAATTGGAGATATAAATTTCTAATATATAAGCCTTTTAGAAACATACTTATTTTTTCTTCAAGTTTATAGAAGGTAGCACATGAAACTATATGACAGCATTTATTCACCTGTTATTCAGTCATGCGATGGATTTGTTTGGGTGGGTACTAGTCCAACATGTAACAAACTCAAGTAAACACTAAACAGAGATTCCTGCCCTCACAGAGCACACATCCTAACACCACACCCAGGGTGTATAAATACATTTCCAAGAAGAGAGAGAGAGAGATCTGAGAAATATGGTAAGTTAGTGGGGCAATATTACCAAATTCAGAATTATGCAAAACTATGACTGCCTTAGAAAATAGAAGCCTTTTTACAAAGCTCCAAGCCTACACCAATAGTACGATTTTTTTTCTGTGTTCCCTACCGTGATACAATGTGTTTGAATAATACACTTAATTTGATAACAATAAACATACAGAGATTTTTAGATATTAATGAGCAAATGACAACTCCTTGTTTATTATTCTTTTGGCTCCCTTTCCAAACTATCTTGTTTTATATAACAAAAGAATAATTTTAAAGTCTATTGTGTCTAGAGAACAAGGATTTATTTGCAATTTGTGAGAAAAGTGGCTTAATAATACTAACATCAGGAAAAAAAATCATTAAAAGCAAATACTATTATTAAGATAAGTGGTGTAATTAATAAATGACAAAAACACTAATCACTTTCTAGATATAGAATTCTGCATCTCAATGTTCTCAAAGCAATGGTTAACCAAGTCATTAAAAAATCTTGCAATCCAAAATATGAGATATATTAATACAGTTTACTTAAGAAACTCATAAACAAGACAGAAAAAGGACATACGAGATTTTAGGGGGACAGTGCTGGGGTTTGAACTCAGAGCTTTACGTTTGCTAGGCAGACAGTCTGCCATTTGAGCCACGCTGCCAGCCTGACATATGAGATCTGACACAATAAAAGAATTTGTTCTAATGGCAATTTAAAAAGCCCTGATCCCAACAATTTGAGAACATACATTATTTTCAGATACAAAGTACATGCTCTAAAGTCCAGAAAGCAGTAATTTCCTGAGAACTGATAATGTACAGAATGTATTCTGACCATAAAAAAATAGCCAAAACCCCTCATAATTTATAAATATTAGGGTACCATCCTAATTCATTATTTTAGTCAAAGAAGAAATAGAATAAAAAAAATCACAAAATCTTTAGTGATAAATGTTTTAAA
The DNA here is from genome assembly GCF_047511655.1 of Castor canadensis. Classification (NCBI taxonomy): domain Eukaryota; kingdom Metazoa; phylum Chordata; class Mammalia; order Rodentia; family Castoridae; genus Castor; species Castor canadensis. The sequence continues at coordinate 10,548,437 of NC_133395.1, forward strand.
ACATCAAATATAGAAGCCCACAAGGTATAGATAAATGGGTTATGGAGAGAAATCCATAACTTTAAGTGCATATGTTTAAAAAACCAAATGTTAAAATGTCAAGTATCCAAATTAACAAATTACAGTAAGAACAACAAAATAATAGCAAAGAAGTTAAATGGAGGAAGTAAAAAATATTAAGAGAGAAATTAATGAGATGAAAAATAAGAAACCTCTATAAGGCTCAAGAATTTTTTTTTTTTAAAAAAGCTGGTCCTTCAGAAAACCAAGCCAAAAACTTCCAGCATGATTGATCAAGAACAAAAATATAAGAAAGAAAACTAAGTAACCCATTATAGTTACAACAGTGTTGGTGTTGGTACAGGGATAGAAAGTTAGACTTACAGAACAGAGCAGAAACCCAGAAAGGCCAAGTGCATGGAAAACAGGTACAGCTCAGCAGATCAGTGCAAAAAAGTAAGACCAGCAGTGGGAGCTGAGAATCTAAACTGAGGTCCCCAGTTCACAGCATCCTCCAAAATCATTTCAAATGACTTGAAGACCTAGACATGAAAAGCAAAGTTTAAGGCATTTTAAAATCATGTAAGTATTGATTTTGGATTCTGGAGAAGTTGTGTATTCATTGGTACCACCCATAAAGGAAGATCCATAAAGAAAAAGCTCATAAATTAGATAACACTAAATTAAAATGTCTGAGTGACAAAAGGCACTATAAAAAAAAGTGGTACAAGACCAAGAAACAATACTGTACTTACAACTCATGTAACTGAAAACTTTCTACCACACAACTATCTATCAATAATAGATAAAGAATATATATGAAATAAATAGGGTCCATATATATACATAAATTTCTATAAAACACTCAAAAATATAAAAATATGCAAAGAATATGAATGGGCAATTCACATAGGAAGATGGAAGAATCACGATTTATACACATAGAAATGCTTCATCTCAGTGTTAAAACTGAATTAGGGTAGCCAGATGCAGTAGCTCACATCTGTAATCCTAGCTACTCAGGAGGCAGAGATTAAGAGGATCATGGTTCAAGACCAGCAGAGGAAAAACATCAGTGAGAGTCCATGTCAATCAATTAGCCAGTTGTGGTGCCATGTGCCTGTCACCCCAGCTACACAAAATGGCCATAAGTAGGAGCATCACAGACTGAGGCTGGCCCAGGCAAAACGCAAGACTGTATCTGAAAAATAACCTAAAGCAAAAAGGGCTGGAGGTGTGGCTCAAGTGGTAGAGCCTCTGCCTACCAAAGGCAAGACCCTGAGTTCACACTCCAGTACCTCAAAAAAAATAATAATTAAGCACATCTCTCACCCATCAAAATGGCTGAGAAAATTTCTAATGATGTCAATATTGGCAAGAATATAGGAAAATGGGAACACTTGTATATTGCTAGGAAATTTTTGCTCTTTGGAGAGCAACTTGGCAATACCTGCTAAGGTAAATGTGCTTAAATTCCTAGATACTAGCAATTTTTCTCCTAGAGATTTTTAATGGAGACCCTCTCATAGATGTGTACTGCAAGACAGCACCTGAGTGTCCATTGTACCATTGTTTATAGTCCATAAACCTACAACAAGTAACTTCTGATGTATTTCTGCAATGGGCTTCTCTATGTGAGCCATTAAAATGAACATGTTATGCCTAGGACTCTAGCTATATGAAAAACATACTGTTCAATGAAGATAAAGACAAAGTGCATAAAAAATATATTGCCTGCCATTTATGTCAATTTAAAAATTCAAAACAAATATATTCTTTTGTACTTATACATACATTATGGCACAAAATTCTGAAAACCAAATAAGGATAAGGTACCCTGGAAGGACAGTCATCAGCTCTAGGGAAGGAAAAGGAGGATAGAGGTGACACTGGTTCTTTTTCCACCCAGTTTCTTCAACTACACTTCTGCCTTTATTACATAATAAAATATAATACAATGCAGTATAATTTATGTGCATTTTTATCAAGTACTCTACTTTATAATTCAGAATACCGATCCCATTTAGGAAATTATCACAGCACTAATTCTTAAAGAGGCAAATTCTATAACTTCATACCTCTTAAAAATAGTTTGCAATTGCACAGATTAGAATCTTTTTAAGAAAAATACCCTTAACTAGAAGCAGCAGCTTGACACGTTGTAATTTTGCTGCTATGAAATGAAAGGAAACTAACCACTATTAGTATCCTTTTCTTGAAAATGTAATCATGTAGAAAACTTCTTGCAATTTTCCCAAATCCAAATCAAAGATTAAAAACTGATGGCAGCGGAATGCTCTGATACACATGGCCATCGTTTTAGGACTCTTCTCTATTCGGATTTGAGAATTCTGAGCACATTTCCCTAGGCACCGTGGCGTTTGCAAACTATCTTTATTGAAAGTCCCTGTGCTAGTCCTGTGTATAAAACCATGCCATCCACCATGTCCTTTTCCTTTTCCTTCGGCTGCTTTCTTTCTTTGTCAAGGGGACGGCTCTGCTGACCGTAGATCAGAGGAGATGGGAAGATCTCAAGAGTAGACTGAAGATTGCTCAGCCTCTTCATCTCCCTCCTCGCCCGGGTATCAAAGATGCTCTGATTTTATTCATGTTGGGCACTAGTGTTCACGATTCCCCAGGAGCCTCAGACTGCAATTAAAATAATAATTGTGAGACCACTACGAGGTGTGCATAAGTTAATACAGAAACAGGCTCCAAACTGCAGCTCTCAATAAGGCTATTAAAATCAGCCACCCCAAAGGCTGTGCTCCAGTGCACTCAGAATGTGCCTTAATGAAAAAATGAATTTTTAAATAAAATATATTTGTGCTTGCCTTTTAAAAATTATGAGTGAAATGTATTAAACTGACAGAAATTGAATGATGTGCTTCTGCTTCCAATACGGACTGCGTCATGCACTGTCGTTTTAAATATTCAGAGCCAGCCGTTCCTGCAAAACACTTCACAATAGATTGAACTGGAGGGGGAGAATGTAATGGGTTTTAAGATGAGCATTAAAGAAAATGAAAGACAAGAAAGTAAATGTGACCCATATCTAAATTGCCCTCACTTAAACCTTTCTTTTCCAGATAATGATGGTTTTAGAGCTAAAATGTATGACATAACCCAGCACCCGTTTTTTAAGAGGACAATTGCGTTACTTGTTCTGGCACAGTCTGTGTTGCTGTCCGTCAAGGTACTTCACTTCACCCTGAGACCCTGGGAGTGAATTTTCTATTTCTGCAACATCCGGGAATACTGCAAACTGCCATGCACACCTGCATGTGTCCTTCAATAAAAAAGATTCACAGCTGTGTAAAAATGGGTAGCTGAGGGGCAGAATCTGTGTGTATCCAGTGGTTGTAGCAATGACTTGTGTATTCTTCTGGTTACAGTGGGATGTCGAAGACCCTGTGACTGTCCCTTTGGCAACAATGTCAGTTGTTTTCACCTTCATCTTTGTTCTAGAGGTACAGTAATGAGTCATCTGGCTCTGGGGGGGAGCTGTGTACAATTTTAAAATAAATTGGTGTCTCCCCTTTGATGGTATTCACTTCCAATTCTGTGTTCCATTGTCTTTGAAGCCTTCTAGGGGGACAAGGGGCACTGGGAGCATGCTCTTAGACTATTTTCATTTTTAGGCTATTCTCTTGCCTGGAACAAAGATTTTACTTTACAGTTCCAATTGTTCTAACTGCATAAATGCTGCTGTCAACTCTTGTATCTGAATGGTGGCCTATCTACTTATGTGAGCTCAAATAATTAGAGCAAACTGCACAAGCCACTATAATTCAGGGATTCAAATTACACTGTGGTGGCAAAGAAAACAGTTGGCCAGCAAAGATTATTTTATTACTGCTCTGTATAAAATATCGCTTTGCAGTACAATCTTCTTTGACACACAAGTAGATTTTCATTTCACCCTAAACTGCCTGGTGTTTCCCAAAATCTATGTTTTTTTATTAGAGAAAGAAAAATGGTTTGCTGTCAGAACTACCCATAAAACAAGAGTGTGGAGAATATAGATTTATAACCTACTTAGCTTCAAACATAAAATCGGATATCTTGGTGATACACTCTTCTTTCTGCTCACTACATCTTTAAAAATATAATCTACTTCAAGTCAATAGAGTTAAACATGTGCCAAGCACTCACTCTCTGTTTATTCTCTCCATTACCTTTCTCCAGGTTACCATGAAGATCATAGCCATGTCACCTGCTGGCTTCTGGCAGAGCAGAAGGAATAGATACGACCTCCTGGTGACATCCCTCGGTGTCGTGTGGGTGGTGCTTCACTTTGCTCTCCTGGTAGGCACATAATTCAACTTTATTCTAGTTAACAACTTCAGTTCCACTTGGTTCAGTCCTGTTTCCAGTCTCATTCCACTCCATGTCAACGAGTCTTGGGTGTTAGATGAACCTCCTGAGCCCAACTTTGACCAGGATGGTCTTTCGACATGGTTGCACATACATGTGCATGTGTGCACCCACCCACACTCTTCACACAGGCAAAACCTGGCTTAGAGTGTGCAAGCCAGAAAGAAGAATCTTGACCATCTTCTCATTTTGCCTTTGTTTTACCAAAGAATAAGACAATAAAGAATGAGGAAAACAGAAACCAAGATTAAAGATTCTGTCTAAATTCCTAAGCAGGCTGGTGTCAGAAGACTCAAGCCCTGTTCTCTGCACCCACATGTAGCCTCCATCCCACTCCCATATAGTCAGTATTTTTAATTTAATTCATAGCTACTTCCACTGCCTTATTGTCTCCAGACATCTAGCTGCCAGTTCTCTAAAACACATCCTTTTCATCTCTATACGTATGCTTTCTCACTAGTTTCCCTAAAATACCTTCACTTTCCATTTATTCTAAGAACCAGCTCAAAATCTATAGGCATAGATGTGCTTGACTATAGTCTAGAGTGAGGTTGCCCAGTGGAAATAAATTGTGGCCACAAACGTTATTTAAAAATTTCTAGGAGCTACATTAAAAATTTGAAGAGAAACAGATAACAATAAATTTAAATTTTTTCTTCCTTACCAAATCCAAAATACTATTATTTCAACAAATAAACAATATAAAAATGTATTAAACAGGTTACATTCTTCTTTTCCTTGGTGTGAAATCTTTAAATGTGGGTTTCACATTTTCAGCACATCCTATTTTGAACTGGTTATTTTTCAAGTGTGCAGTAACCATTTGTGGATATTGGGCAGTGTGGCTTTGGAAGATCTGGGCTCTAGTCTCAGTTCAACCATTTTCCAGCCTTGACTAAGTTATGTGTCTTTGTTTATCCTTTCTTTCCTGCTCTGAACTTTGAGCTATAACTTCATAACCCACCTATTCCATTATGAAGACCATGTATGTAAACTTTCCACAAACAGTAAAGATTATACTAACCCCATAAGGTATATTTTAAATACCTTTTGTTTTTTAGTCATCCTTGAAACCAGCCAAAAATAATATCATCCATTTTTCTCCATTCTCCCACCATCTTTAATAATAATGGTATGTCAACAAAGATTCACAAACACATAGAACTCATTTACCCATCTCATCAGAGAGGCCTGCTTCAGTATGAAATTCTATATGCACATATTGAATGTCCCTTTTAAACCAGTGGTTGCCTTCAGCATCAGGGACTATTTGAGCTCTCATTTAACTTCAATTTGTTTTCTCAAAAAAATCAAGGATTTTGAGCATAAAAATGTATAGGCATTGTGCTAAACTGAGAATAAAATGAGCAAACCAAAGACAGTCATTATGCTTGGTAATCTTATAGCCAGGAAAGCTAAACAGATATTCAGAGCATGCTCACAAATCAATGAGAATTATGCTATGGTGCAGAAAAGGGCACCCGTGTTCCTGTGACAACATGTAGGAGTGGGAGGTGGCTTCATCAAAATGGTCCTGGAAGGTATCCATCCCTAAGAGGGTGAGGATAAGGTGTCATCTTCAGAGTGAGGGGAGAGCATTTCAGGCAGTCATCCCTATGAAGCAAGGGTATGGGAGCGGAGGAAAGTGAGATAACTTGGGTGGAGTATAAGGAGCGAGGGTGCCATGGTACAAGATTCGGACCTTGTGGTCCAGATGAAAATCAGTGGGTCATCATCCTATAAACTGTTGGTTTTTATTACTTCCAGAACTTAAAGGGCAAAGATAATAGATCCTAAGATAACATGAAAAGAAGAGGAAACAAAGCCCGTGTTTCTTCTTTTGCTAGATAAATTTTAGCTAAAAGCTACTCAGACCAAGCAAAAGAATAAACTTCCCAATCCCAGACAGCACCAGAAAGGAAATTCTAAGCCCCAAAGACTAACTTGCCTATTCTGCTTGACTGATTTTGTTCTTTCCCCAAGAACCTCTGGGATCAGAAGAGTGATCTTTCTCTGCCATATTTTTGCAGTGCACTGCTGGGAAAGAAGGCACAGGTCCTTGTCCCTCATCCACAGATTCTCTGTGTGCACATTCCTGTCCTGTGCCTCACCAAGGATCTCACTGGACCCCCTTCCCAGGGGCCATCTGTGACTGTTGTCATTTGGCGAGGCATGATGGAGAGTGATGCCACTTTGGCATCAGCTGAATGTCAAAGTTATTGCAATTGTAGCCAGTGGCATCTTTGATTCTCAGAGGAAGCCTTCTTAGTCAGAAAGCACAGAGTCATTGCTTGCTCTAATCACATACTTGAAGAAAGAGCTGCATGTGTTCCTGAATAGGGGGATGGTCTCTGAAACAGGCTTAGACTAGTGACCCTGTGACTGGTCTTCAGAGGGAAAGAGTCTGCCTTCAATAATCTTTTCAGCATCAGCCCTTTCTCTTCATCAGTATCCCCTTATTTTCTATCTCACTGACTTCCTCGTGGTGCATGGTTCTACTGCATTTCCATCCCCTGTCCTCAAAGGAACTGGTCGCTGTTTTATGTAAAATAACTTTCAAAATACAGAATTCAACTGAGCAAAACAAAGCCCAAAGTTTCATTTGAGAGTTGACTTTATATCTAATATTTATTCATGAGTTTTGGCAGTGACCTTTTCAGCACCTTTTTTAGTTAAATTTCTTATATGAATTTTCACATTTTGTTAAACTAATTATTCAGTAGACTTCACAGAAGACTTAAAATGAAAAATGGAACTGTAACAAAATCTTTTGTGCAAATTATAAGAGGCTGTCTTCTGTTTAAATTTCAGAATGCATATACCTACATGATGGGAGCGTGTGTGATTGTCTTTAGGTTTTTCTCCATCTGTGGAAAACATGTGAGTATGCCATGAAGAATCCTACCAAAGGTCACATATGTATTGAAGAAAGAGTGGTGGTCAGTGACTTCGCTATCCTAGGTGTTTAGAGCTGTTTTCAAGAAATTACTAGACATCATAAGTAAAGATTAATACAAATATTATTAAAATAAATCAGGAGCTTTGTTATTTTGTGGTATGTTTCCTGCCATATATGTTTAATCTTCATGTTTGCTGGATAAACTCAATCATAATTGCAAGATAATATATTAGTTGTGAAAACAAAAGTCTTTCTTAGTGTGCCTTAGTTTATGTTAAGTAACTTTATTACAAACAAAAAAAATCCTCACTGACCAGTGATTGATTTCTTTGTTAATATTCATGCATACATCTCTACTTACATTTTTCATATTTTAGAAATTTTGTTTCCTTTTTGTTACTAGCATTATTTCATATATACATCCCATATGTCCACATAATCAATATATTTAATAATTTGATGATTATTTAGTATTGTGCCATTATTTAGACTTGCTTTTGTGAAAGTCGGTGGGTAAAACTGAGTTTATTTGCTACAGTAAAACATGTGCAGTGTTAATAGTAAATTTCAGAGCAAGAGGAGAGAAACTGGAAGACCAAGTATTATTTTTATTAATTTGGCTGGAGAGACTGAACAGTTTGAAGTATGAGTAGAATTTCTCAGTGCCTGGTGGGTTTTGAATAGTGTTTAGATTTAATGCCTAGTAGGAAGAAACTTTCAAATAATATACTTGAGAATCACTTGTGAGCCAACCTGCTTAAATATTACTCAGTTCCCAGGTCTTCCACAGCTTGACACACGGACGACTGTCTGTCTCCCACTGTCCCCTCCCCACATTTCTCCACAACACTGTATCCCTCCTCTTCCAGGTAACATTGAAGATGCTTCTCCTGACAGTGGTTGTCAGCATGTACAAAAGCTTCTTCATCATAGTAGGAATGTTCCTCTTGCTGCTGTGTTACGCTTTTGCTGGAGTTGTTTTATTTGGCACTGTGAAATACGGAGAGAACATTAACAGGTTGGCATATAGCTGTATTTCTATTCATCAGTAAAATCATGAATAAAAATTTAAATGTTTTTGACTCTTAAAAACTAGAGGTGAAGAAAAGGAAAGCAATTGGTTGGAAATTAAAATAAAATAAAATATCCAAATCTTCAGTGACATCTTCCAAATGAAAAAGATATGCATGTTTACTTTAGAAAACTTAGAAAATTAAGAAATAAAGGAAAAGAAAAGAAATCCATGCTTCTACCAACCCTCAGGAATAACAAAGTACCAATTATCCCAAAGATAATAGATTATTTTTTAGATGAAAAAATTAAGATGACTTGCTCTTCGATGTGTGGCTGCTTCTCCTTTCACGGTATAGACCAAGTGAAAAAGGGAATCCCTTTTACTTGCCAAAGCTCACTCAATCATTCAAGAGGAATGGGAATAAATTGATAGTAATAAATTGGTTGGCTTATCAGATCACTTGTGGGAAAATATAAATGACAAACAATGGAAAGTGTCAACCAAAATTTCAGCAAAATCCACCTATTTTGGTGGTGACAAACCATGCTACTTTGTGTCAAATCTTACTATTCACATTCTGAGATTTTTTTTTTCTTAAATTAGGCACGCAAATTTTTCTTCAGCTGGAAAAGCTATCACTGTGCTATTCCGAATTGTCACAGGTGAAGACTGGAACAAGATTATGCACGATTGCATGGTAAATATTCCCTCTTCACTACTAGTGCCTCGACTCTCTGAAATGCGCAATATTGGGGGTATCTTCCTTGTTGACATTAGACTTTGTATTAAAAAAGTATATTTCTTACCTATTTGCTGTGTACATTACATTCTTTTACAATGCAGTGTATGAATACACAGGGAAATACTCAATTAACCTAATGAGCTATTGTAGTCCTATTCAACAATACACATTATTTGCATAGTGTTCGTTCCCTTCCATCTTTAATACCTTGGCAAACAGGGTGGGGGGGTCTCCACTTCCTTAATTTAATGTATTCAACAGATACTCGCCAAGCCCCACATGGGTCATAGGCTCTGAGCCCCTCTTCCTCTGATATCCTGCCTTTGCCAAGCTAACTCTCTGTTCTCCTTCTGGCCTCATTTAAACATCAGTTCCTTCAGGCATTTTCCCTTGCGCTAAGACTGCAGGTTAGATGTTCCCACAACACTATATTTCTGCGTTGGAGAATGTATTACAATGCCAGAGAACTATTGTCTTCAATAATTTATTTCATCTCCCTCTCACCTTGCCAACCAATGCTATCCTATTGGAACTTCTGCAATGATGGAAATCTGTGCTATCCAATTCAGGAAGCCACTAGCCATGCATAACTACTGAGCACTTGAAATGTGACTAGTGCAACTGAGGAACTGAATTTTACATTAATTTAAATTTGTTTAATGTTTATTAACATTAACTGAAATTGCCACATGGAGCTAGTAGCCCTTGGGTTGCACTTGTGATACTAGACTGTCAGCAGCACTCAGGGGACAGAACTGCATCTCTCTTATCAGTCTGCCCCCAATGCTTGGCACAAACCTAGCATATAGTAGGAGCTAGAGAACTTTACATAGAAATAATGGAAGTAGAATTTATCAAATCAATATAACCCAAAGCAGAGTTGAATAAAGTCTAAATAAATAAAGGCACCTGCAGAACACGGAAGAAAGAGCTCTGGCTGAAAGGAACCAGGACAGTTTCTAAGATGCATTGGCATTTTAACAGACTCCTAAATAATGGGAAGGCTTTTGATAACCTGAGTCTTGTTCCATAAGATTCAGTATCCCATAATACTGAATTATAGCATCCCATAATGGTTACACAGGACTGGGATTACTCCTTATATGATTTGAATATGAATTTACTATATGCAGTCTATCTTTCTAAATATTAACCTATCAGAAATATTTTTAAATGACTTTTTGCTAGACTTCCTGTAGTTTGATCCTAGTGGCTCCTTTTCTCTATGGGTTAGTGGAAATGGCAGAAAGAGTATCGAGTGGAAGAAAACAGTCCACTTTCATTGTGCTTCTAACAATGACAATGAACTTGAGATTCTACAAGACTAAAAGCATAGCATAAATGAAATACTCTTTTTTGATTTTTACTACAGATGATATAGCTAATGTATGAAGCCCTTACAAGGTGACTTTAAAATTAATTGAATTTTGTATGGTTAAGAATATGTTCACTCCCAACAATCAGCAGAAATTTGAATTCTTCTCTCCTCTCCCTCTCCTCTCTCTCCTTCCACCACCCCACAGGTTCAGCCTCCATTTTGTACTCCAGATGAACTTACATACTGGGCCACAGACTGTGGAAATTATGCTGGAGCACTTATGTACTTCTGTTCATTTTATGTCATCATTGCCTACATCATGCTAAATCTGCTCGTAGGTAAGTGATATTCGTTGACTATCTTTTTACTCTTTAAACTCAGGTACTTAGATAATTATGTACAATTTCAAGTAATTATCCTGGATTGCGTTGGATGGGTGTTTCTTGGCATTAATTATAAATTGTTGCCTCTCAATCTAGAAGCTGAAAAGACCTTTGAAAGGCATGTAAATGGCAGTTGATTACAATTTCAAGAGTTGTACTGTTCATGATGATCATTAATTTCAAAAGACCTCTTCCCAGGGACTGAGTGGTACGAATACATGGAAGGCCACCTCGCAAAAACATTTTCATTTTTGAAAGATTCATGTTCATCTATCTATGAACCCCATATGACCTTTAAAATCTGCCCTGGGCCTCTCAGCTAAGAGTTAAGCCAGCTGGCATAGGTGTCCACATCCACAGAGTGTGTGCATGGGTGATCCTCACAATTTGAAAACACACAGACTAGATAAATAGCTTAGTTCAAGTCTGAAGCATGCCAACCTGGAAACCAGACTAAAAGAACTTTAAATGTTTAGCTATATCATTTGGGTGATAAAATCCATTATTTATAATAGATGTTTTACTTTTTCTCAAATATGACAGATCAACACAATTCCCTAACTTCTCAGTTTTCCTTTTTCTTTCCTTAGCCATAATTGTGGAAAATTTCTCCCTGTTTTATTCCACTGAGGAGGACCAGCTTTTAAGTTACAATGATCTTCGACACTTTCAAATCATCTGGAACATGGTAGATGATAAAAGAGAGGTAGGAGAGTATGATCCACCCCATAGACCCTACTGACATACCCCAAAGACAGCAAAGTGGTCTTGTGGTTGGAGTACGCAGGGAGGAGAAGGGACAGAGTAAATTCTTCCTCGTGTCCTCAACCAACCATGAATATCCTCATCTTCAGACTTGTAAGAGGCCAACAAGAAAAGGAAACCAAAGGATCAAAGGAGTCTGGAAGGAATCAGCCTTGGACTCAGGGCAGGAGAAGGGGTGAAATTGAAATTGTGACTCCCAATGGGACAGGACATTTTGAGTTCACAGTCACCTCAAGCTCAATTAGCCACCCTGACTAAAAATACAGAGGAGTTATAAGTGGTAACACTGAAGCACTATACGTGAGCCAGCATGTGAATGTTTTAACCGTAAAGCTTACCCAAGATTTTTTTTTTAATTATTCATTTATTCATATGTGCATACATTGTTTGGGTCATTTCTCCCCCCGCCCCCGTACCCTCTCCTTCCTCACTTCCAGGCAAAGCCTGTTCTGCTCTCATCTCTAATTTTGTTGAAGAAAAGACATAAGCATAATAAAGAAGACAAAGCATTTTTGCTAGTTGAGTTAAGGATAGCTATACAGAAATATTCCTGGCATTGTTTTCATGTACCCCTGTGTTACAACCCATGTTGATTCATCTCTAACTGATCTTTACAGTGGTTTCTGATCCCCTTCTCATGTTGACCTCTGTCACTTTAAGGTTTCTGTATTAGTTCCTCTGGGGTGGAGACATCAAACACTTTCATGTTTTGGGTTTTCTACCTATTCCTATATCTCCTGTATGTGCTCTCCCCTTGTCTTGTGATCCAAGTCCAACCACATTGCTGCATTTGCCCTAGATCTAAAGTCTGCATATGAGAGAGAATATACGATTTTTGGTCTTCTGAGCCTGGCTAACCTCTCTCAGAATGATGTTCTTCAGTTCCATCCATTTACCTGAAAATGATAAGATTTCATTCTTCATCATGGCTGAGTAAAATTCCATTGTGTATAGATACCACATTTTCTTAATCCATCCGTCAGTAGTGAGGCATCTTGGCTGTTTCCATAACTTGGCTATTGTGAATAGTGCTGCAATAAACATGGGTGTGCAGGTGCCTCTGGAGTAACCTGTGTTGCATTCCTTTATTAACCAAGATTTTAACCAAAGTGACACTGCTGCTACTTCTTCCTCTTCTCCTTTTCCTCCTCTTTCTTTCCTTTCTCCTCCTCCACTTTCCTTCTTCTCCCTATTCTCCTCCTTCTCCTTCCTTTCTTTCTCCTCTCTCTCCTTGTCCTCTTCTCCCTTATTTACCCTAACAGTCAGGCACATGGCTAAGCATTGATGATAAAGTAGTGACCAAGATGGAAGGGTCCCTGTGCTCACAGAGTTTACATTCTAATGGGGGAAACAAAGAATCAGATGAAATAATATTATTATTATTAATAGTATAGATTGAGCATCCCTAGTCCAAAAATCCAAAATGGTCCAAAATTCAAGAAAATTTTTGAGTGCCCACTTGATGCCACAAGTGGACAATTTCACACCTGACTTCATGTGACAGGTCCAAGTCAAAACTCAAGTACATTAAAAATATTATATAAAATTACCTCTAGGCTATGTGTATAAAGTATACACATACATTCATCTATGAAACATAAGTGAATTTCATGTTTAGGCTTGGGTGTCATACCCCCAAAATATATCATTATGTATATGCAAATATTACAAAAATCATTAAAAAAATCTAAAGTTCAAAACACTTCTGATGAAGTCTCTGCTCCCATTTCCTGTATGGGGAACAGGAAATATTTCTCTTTTTCTCTCCCCTGCTCCTTGTCTATGCTTTATCTTATTATATTAAAGTAAATCCTTGTTAAAACTTAAAAAAAAAAAACCACTTCTGATTGCAAGCATTTCTGTAAGGGAGAAAGCCTGCATTATTTCAAGAAGCAATGAGCATTTTGAAGAGTAAAATAGCAGTGAGTCGTTAGGGCCAGGGCAGGCACCTCAGTGGGGATGGTCATGATAGTCCATCTGAGGAGGTGCAATGCAACCTTACATCTTAAAAATCAAGAAAGTTCAGCCACAGGAAGATATGGGGGAGATCCAGAAATAGTTTCAGCAAGAGTTGATGGGAAGTGCAAAAACCAAGAGCCAGAGCAAGTGTTGTAAAGGAGGGGTCCTGGACTCCAACCAGGAATTGCCAGACAGTGACCCTTTCTCTTGTTCCGTGGTGGCCCCCACCTGGGCTCCAGTCTCTTAGGATTTTTTTGTGAAATAATGACCTACATTCAGAGGTCTTAGCCAGCTCTTTCATTTCATCTGGATCCACTTGTATCTCCTTGACTGTCACCTACAGGAACCTGGATTAATTTAATACACAAAGGAATGATCACACCCCCATTTGCACTGAGATGCTAGTGACTGACAGGAAGCCATGGTGTTCATCCAAAGACATAGCCAGGGCTGGTGCTGCAGGCTGTGTTGCCTGGAAGGTCACAACACCTTTTAGATTCTCAGAATCCAGATCTGTTCTGATCCAGGATGAGGGTAGAGCCAGGAGTCTTTTTGTTGTCTGGTACATACCTGTTCTAATCATGAAGAAGATCTGAGAAGGAGTTATTTTTCAATGGAAGAACAGCTTCACAGTAAATGTTAACAAATTCCTAGCAAATGGATCACTCATGTGTGTATTGCCCATTATTGTGTCCCATGACTGACCCACTCCGAGTGTGGAGTAGGGGATGGGCTACTGAGTCTAAGCCCTAAGTTGGCTCCATGGAAATGGTGGTGAGGCTTTTCACCCCTGCTGGATCCACATGTTTTGATGTCATGATATCCCATAGAGCCAGAGAAGCAGAAACCCACTGTTCGGAGGTTCAGCTCATGCTTTTCTTTGAGCGCATAATTCTACCCAGCTGCCAAGGAGGCCACTGGACTTTCTGCCTGTCTGATGCTAGTTATGCTGTCTTTTGAGAAATAGCTGCTGTTTTTGCTTTGTTTTGTCTTCTTTGAATCCCCAGGGCCTCCTGATGACTTACCAGTCCTTGTGCTTCCCATCTAGGGCCTGATCCCCACGTTCCGCGTGAAATTCCTGCTGCGCCTGCTGCGTGGGAGGCTGGAGGTGGACCTTGACAAAGACAAACTTCTCTTTAAGCACATGTGCTACGAGATGGAGAGGCTGCACAACGGGGGCGACGTCACTTTCCACGATGTCCTGAGGTATGAGGCAGCTTCTCTGCCCAGTGTCACAAACCGAGTCCAGAGACCAAAGGTGTGGTCCTCAAAGACCTGTGAATGCAATTACCAAGTATGTTCAAAACCCAAAATGCCACATTGCAGTGGTTACAAAACAGGGCCACACTTCCCAGGCATGAATGGCCTTTCTCACTGTTTCTTAATGATCATTGTTGCCTCATTTTGGGGGGGTGGGGTGGGTAACAGTGGCCCCAAATCCCAGAAGTCGCAGTATAGGGGATCTGGGAGAACACAGTTCCACCCTTCATTCTGAAATAAAGAGCTGTCCTGTAAGAGGTAAGTGACTTGCTCACACTGTGTTCCACAGCAAAGGTGGGGCTCAATCCAGATCTCACTTAGATGAGTCTGGCAAGAATCTTCCTGTTTGTTCTCTGGTAGTTGCCCTCTCCACCCATTGCTTAAAACACCACGTTTTCCACACATTTAATGAGTATCCAGCCCAGAAGAATTGTCAAACCAGCTCTGCCTTTCATTCTGTCTAAGAAGCATCTGAACTTCCTAAGGTGACTGTCACAAAGTACCATCCACTTAGTGGCTTAAAAAACAGAAAGTTGTTGTTCTTAGTTCTGTAGGCAGAAAGTCTGAGATCAAGGTGGCAGCAGGGGTGCTTCCTCCTGAGGCTATAAGGAGGAATCTGTTCCAAGCCTTTCCCCTCACTTCTGGCAGTTTCCCGCAAATGTTTGGCTAGTAGAAGCAGTGCATGATTAATCAATTCCTTTATCTCATGGTAGTGTGTGTGTGTGTGTGTGTGTGTGTGTGTGTGTGTCTATATGCAAATTCTTCCTTGTATAAGGACATCAGTCATATTGGAATAGGGCCCCACCTACAATAAGATCACATCCTGAGGTACTGGGGGTTAGGACCCCAAAATATCTATTTTTTGGGAAAACGTCCAACCGATACCATCTTAAACAAGATCCCATGGATAAAATTCAGAAGTCCATGACTTGCGAGGGAAAACAATTATATCATTATTTTCAATAATTGCTTCCTAAAGTGCAGCATTTTCTTCAATGATGAGTGTAGTCAAGAAACCACAGAAACATAAAAATTATCCATGTTTTTGTCACCCCAAGAAAAATTAAAGATATTTTCAGATCATATTTCCTACTACCTTTATTGGTTCTTAAAACCCCATCTGTGCTCAGGAGTACCTCTAAGTTATAGTAGCCATTTGAGCTGGGCCAAATGTCACTGATTCAAGGAAGAACAAAGAAGGACTTATGTTACCATATGACCACCTTTGTAAAGAAACTAATTTGAGAAATACATTTCAGTATAGTTGGTTTCCTTCATAATTCTGTGTACTTTATTGTATGCATTTAAAACAGCATTGTAAGAAATGTTCCCATAGGCTCTATTGCCAGAGGCATCCATAACACAGAAAAAGTTAAAAGAACTTTTTTTTAAAACAAAGTTAAAAAGAACCCTTGATTAGCAGTAGCTATTTTGACCAAGTTGCAAGTACCTGACAAGTTAAGAATTGTATATTGTGTCACAAATCTGGGGAGCATTCAGGTGTATAAAAATACACAGCAGTTCTAAGGTGACAAAAGATCAGAAGAGGAAGGATTTGGAGAAAGTTCCCTGTTTTATTATTATCTCCTTCTATTCATTTCTTCCATGAAAAAGCTAGAGGAAAAAAAAAGTTGAGACAGAAAATATATGTGAATGACAAAAGATGCCATCCCTCTGTCTCTCAGAGTGTCAGTCTTTCCTTATATGACAGATTCTTTTTAGGTTGAATGTGAGGCACCTACACACACTGGTGTCATCACATCCAACCTGTTTGGAGCACAATGGTAAATTTAATTAAGGGACCCAGACAAAGTCAGTGGTGCCCCCTTCCCTATTACTCTAGCTCGGGTCATAATACAAATAGTAAAGGATGATGACACTCCTGACGAGTTGGAAGGAGAGGAAGAGCAAATGCAGTTTTTTCCTCCATGTTGGGAAGAGACTTAGCAAAGAAGGCCAGTGTCCCAGTGCTCTTGAGAGTCCCCCATGCTGTGACTTGGTCTCCTTTGTGACTCTGAGCTCACAATAGGGGGCTGAGTGAGAATTTGGGTTCCAGGGGCCACCATGCTGCCAAATGGGATTTGCGATGCGTTTGGGTGTGGACCCTTCAGTGGTAACATTCTGTGTGTTGCCTTATTGCCCCTGGGCTCCAATGTAGCACATCAGCTGAATTAGCTTCAGTTACCACTGTCTGGGTCTATTGAGCCAAGGACTAAATGAGAGTGAACATTCAGCTCTGACTTTGTATCCTCTAAAATTAATAAAGAATACACAAAGGGATAGATGAGGTAAATAGATATGGAAGTGTGCCAAGTAGACTAATTATAAAGAAAGTATGGAAAGAGCACTCTTCCTTCTGCAGAGAAAGTTCCAAAGTCTGTACTTAGCCAGCAAGAAAGGTAAATCATTGCTGAGCCTGACCTTTTGTTGCACAGCACTTAGGTGGCACTTACTGTTATAAGTACAACTTACTCCATCACTCAATAAAGCAGATACCAGTACCATCCTCATCTTACATACAAGAGAAGGACAGCCATGTCACCCAGCAGGTAAGGGGTGGTGTCAAAATGCAGTACTGGTTGGACTAAGTGATGTGCTCTCTGGGTTTTGAAACATCTGGTAGTGTAAAGGCCAGGTGAGTAAAACCTGTGATGCTGCTGTGCCTCTGCCCCCAGCATGCTCTCCTACCGCTCCGTGGACATCCGGAAGAGCCTGCAGTTGGAGGAGCTGCTTGCTCGGGAGCAGCTGGAGTACACCATTGAGGAAGAGGTGGCCAAGCAAACCATCCGCATGTGGCTGAAGAAGTGCTTGAAGCGCATCCGGGCTGTGAGTGGATCCCAAGCATGCAGGGCAGGCTCCCTATTCCCTCGGAGGAGGGGAAACACAAAGAGGTCCAAGAACCCCAGGCACAGATCTTCCATGACTAGCCTGATATCCCGTAAATGACACCAACCTCGTCCACTTAGGGCAATCGAATGCTGCTGTGAGTTTACCTCCCCCCTAAATTCAGCCTTATTCTCTTCAGCAGAGTCCTTAACATGTTTTGGTGGAATCACAGTTTTATAATATCACACAAAGGTTCAAATACAAGCCAGGCACCTGGAATTCTAGCCACTTGGGAGGCTGAGATCAGGAGGATTGCAGATCCAGGTTAGCCAGGCAAAAAAGTTTGTGAGACCCCATCTCAATAGAAAAAGCTGAGTGTGGTGGTGCGTGCCTATCACAACCCAGTTATAGCAGAAGTGGAAAATAGAAGGATTCTAGGCTGGTCTACACAAAAAGGGAGACCCTATCTACAAAATAACTAGAGCAAGAAGGGCTGGTAGTGTTCTCAAGCTGTATAGCACCTGTTATGAAAGCATGAAGTCCTGAGTTCAAGCCCCGGTACTGCCAAAAAACCAAGGTTCAAGTTATAGATATTAAAATATTTATTAAACTCATTTGTTAAACTCAACTATTCAAAATTCCAAAATTATCCACTGAGACTGAATTTGCAAAACTACATTTAAATTACTGTTAAAATATTCCAACATACAGTTGATAATGTTGCTGTGTCTCTAAAGATGACCTCTCAGAGGACTTTAATGAACTATGTGCTGCTTCCTGAACTTCAGGCTTCTAAGAGTCTCTAACTCATAAATTAATGAACATATATTGTGGTGGCATAAACTGTATTTGCAGTGAGTATTTCTATTAGACCATTACTTTCATGAAGGCTTTTATTTATGCTTCACATACAAAGAAGAAAATCAATGTCATCACTAAACACTTAATATATAATAAAAGCTAATGCAAGAATTTTAAAAGCTTCTCTTTAGAACACCACCAACAACTCTAGATTCATGCCTTTCTACTGGAGGAGAAAAAGACCCCAAAGATAAGGAACATCCCAGTCTCTAAGAACAGGCTATCTGCCCACTGTGGTGCACTATACTTCTGCCAGCTCCAGAGATCCCATGTGTCTCCAAAGGCTCTGAGAGGGCACAAGGAGTCCAGGGTTCAGGATGCATCCTGACAGAGTGGCTTCTGGATCAGCCTACTGGGTAGACCTGCACAATTCAGAACCAAGACAGGAGCAAAGCTTTCTTTGTCCAACTCAAGGCTCTTCTCTACTTACATCTTGCAGGAAAGGGAGGGTGGCATTTTGTTTAATAAACAAAAAGTAAAATAAGAAGAGAAAAAATAGAACACCCATGTTAGTCATTGTAAATAAAACATAAGCTAGTATCACTAAACGTAACTAATATTATTGGTACGCAAATGAAAAAGGAAGCTTCTAAATGTCTAAGTCCTCTTCTGTATCAAACCTTATCATTGAAACTAGTTCAAGAACCTCACCCAGAAGTTCAAGAGGTCAACAATCCTGCAGGTCTTCAAAGAAGAAGGAAGAAAACATAACCTGAGTGAGGGTGGGGCAGGGATGCCGGGCTTATTTTGACCTTACTGAAGGAACAACATCTTCCCATAGAAACAGCAGCAGTCATGCAGCATCATCCACAGCCTGAGAGAGAGCCAACAACAAGAGCTGAGCCGGTTTCTGAATCCTCCCAGCATCGAGACCACCCAGCCAAGTGAGGAAACGAATGTCAACAGCCAGGATCACAATACCCAACCTGAGGTAGGGTATGAGATGTCCTTCATCTAAGCATATTGTATATGATGGGTATCATTTTGTGATTAAAAAAATTTTGTGCTGGTCATATAGACATTTCAAACAAGGTGATAGTATTTCTCATAGACTTGTTTTCATTGAAAAAAAAAAAAAAGCTAAAGCAATGGTTCCCGTTGTTCATCCAGATTTTGGTTTTGTCTTGCCATTCAGGATTCAGTTTTGGTTTATATGGTGCATTAGCCTTCTATCATCATGACAAAACACCTCAGATAATCAATTTAGAAAGACAGATTTATTTGGGTCCACAGTTCAGAAGGCTGAAGTCCTTGAGTGGTTTTTTGTTGTTTTTTTTTTAACAAGCAATGTGAACTATGGCAAATGAACACCATACTATGACAAAGTATTTGCAAGCATGAAGTTTATCAAATTTTAATAATAAACTATTTCCCTTTATTTCTGTTTTCAAATGTATGTTATTAGTCAGTCATTATAGACAAAGTCAAATGAATACTTTTTAAATCTGTTAAAGTATTTAATTAGTATTCACTTTTTTTTTCTTTTATTATTCATATGTGCATACAAGGCTTTGGTCATTTCTCCCCCCTGCCCCCACCCCCTCCCTTACCACCCACTCCGCCCCCTCCCTCTCCCCCCCACCCCCTCAATACCCAGCAGAAACTATTTTGCCCTTATTTCTAATTTTGTTGTAGAGAGAGTATAAGCAATAATAGGAAGGAACAAGGGTTTTTGCTGGTTGAGATAAGGATAGCTATACAAGGCATTGACTCACATCCTTGAGTGGTTGATTCATTGCTTTGGGGCCTGTGGTGAGGTGGTATACCATGATGGGAGCGCTTATTCCATGGTGGACAGGAGCCAAAGGACAGGAAATGTACAGGGCCCCAACATACTCTTTGAAGGTACACCCCCAGTGACCTAACTTCCTTCAACTAGGCTCTACTTCTTAAAGGTTCTGCTACCTCTCAGTAATGCCACAGGCTGGGGACTAAGTCTTTAACATATACCTTTGGAGAACATTCAATAGTTAAAGTACAGTATATGATACTAAAAAATGTTAATGCCTGAATATTTTTTAAAAATTTTGTCTGAAGGTTAAGTGAAGTAAGCCAGGATTAGAAACATAAAAGCTGCATGTTTTTTCATACATACATGGAAGATAGATCCACAAATATGCATTTACACAAAAACAAGCATGATCCTATACATACTCAGATGCAGAACATGTTTGTAACAGTGGAACTACTTTATTGAACTCTTGGAAAGAGGGAAAAGAAAAGAGAATGATAGAGCATCAGTAATATGGCATAACATAAGATGTGAAGGTAGAGGATATAAGGCTATGTATTGAAAGCTGTTGAAAAATGGAGAGTGGAAGGTAAAGGGGTAAGAGAGAGTAATGGAAGGGGTTGAATGGACCAAAGTAAACACACCCACAGTGTGCATACATTGAGCCATCCCTTTGAACATCAACTTAAATATTAATAATGAAAACCAAGACAGTAAAATAGGTATGGGGACGGGGTACGAGTGGAAGTGGGAAGGGTGAAGGAAGGAGATTAAGGTGATGGTAGGTACATGGTAAATGGACTTCAAATACAGAACTAAGAAACCTCTTACAATTGCTAAAAGTGGGGTTAGGAGGAGGTTAAGGGGGGGAGATCATGGGGGCAATCTAAATAATGTACATCAGAATTGTCACTTTAAATCCCCTCCTGTATAATGAATATATCCTAATAAAAAATTCATTAAAAAAATTTGCCTGAAGGGTTAACATTTAATCTAGGAGTAAATTTGAGCCTGAAAATATTATAGGCTTTAGAAAGACCATGGTTTGTATGAAGCTTTGCTCTAAATTCTTTCTTCTTCTCAGCAAGTCAGAGAAATTTGCAGTAAAATCAGTTGTGGAGAGTGGATTATGAGAAGCCTTTGAGAAATAAACATAAGCAAGGCGAGATGCAGCTCAGCTGCTTTTCCTAAGATGTTTATCTGTAGGCCGAGATTGGCACAGCCCCGACCACAGAGGAGGAAAATGCAGAACAGCTGCTTCTCCTAAACTGTTTACCTTCAGTGAAGCAGGAATGCTGGTTTCTCTTGTTACAATGTCACTCCCCTCCGCGAGAACCGATGCTCTACCCTGTTTACCACTGGATATGAAAGACTCACTGAAGGAGGACAGGAGGCTTGGGCTTTTTACTTTTGGGCTTTGGGGCTTTTGGCTTTTGGATTAAGGGAGGCTTTTTGATGTGGGAGGCTTTGGAAGGGAAAAGGATTGCTGAAGAGGGAAAATGAATTGCTGAAAGGAAAGTGCTGGAGGGAGGATTCCTGAAGGGAAAAGAATTGCTGAAGGAGAATTGCTAAAGGGGAATTGCTAGCAAGTCTGAGGGCTGAGACTTTAAGAAAGCTAAAGAGAACATGGGACAGTGCGAGTCTAAGGACCTAGACTTTAAGAGTTATGCATGTGCAGTTTTTAGGCATGGTTGTTGCTGTTTGCACGTCTGAGCACTGAGACTTTAACAAAGTTAAGAGAGAACATGGGACAGTGCAAGTCTGGGGACAAAGACTTTAAGAGAGATTATGCTAAAGAACAGCTAAGAGAAAGCATGGGACAGGTGAGTCTAAGGAAAGAGGTTTTAAAGAATTGTGAAGCAAGCTTTTAAAGAAGACTTTAGAAGCAAGGTTTTAAAGAACTGTAAAGGAGTAAGGCCTTAAAGAATATAGATAGAGAAAAGAAGCAGAGTAAATGAAAGGATTAATAGAGATAAAGAAGCAATGAGGTTGTGTGTCTCCATCCAAGCACCCAACACACCTGATCCCACTTTCTGTCTGTCTATCCTCTGTCCTTTCTGCATCTACAGTCACAACCCATTCTAGCCCAGTTAGGGTCCATAATAACAAGGGAGCGAGAGAAAAAAGCTCGCTTCAATCACTGAAAATGTTTGCTCTTGGCTTTCAACCCTCCTTCAATAATCAGACTCATTGAGGATTTGTCCTTTGTTAGTTTGACATCAGAGGAGTGTACAGAATTCAGGACGATGGCTTAAGGAGCTTCTGTTTACTAAAACACAGCATATTTTTATTTCCAAACTCAATTTACATGTCTATAAAAGAAAAACGCATGGAGAGTCATCAGCCTCCTGGAGAGCCCTGTGCTATGAGAAGCAGCTGGCAGGGTGGTCCTGCCCCTTTATGAGGTTGCAGTAATGACAGGGGGTTGACCACATGGAGTCCATCCAGCATTCTGCACAGAACTCCTGGGGTGGCCCAGAGCTCCTGGTGTAGACCAACACAGCCAGGGGTCTATGTGGTCCAACAGGAGGCTCCTAGAGACCTCCTTTTGCCCTCACCCAGTTTTAGATTGATTTCATGCTGTTGGCTTCCCAGCATGTAGGAATTACCTGCCTCTGTCTCCACGAACTCATTCCAAGGTAGTCAGGAAGAGGGAAAGTGGAAGCATCCTCAGTGGCCCTATTGCAGATCTGTCCTGCACACAGTTGGCAGTGTCTGTGTGGGAGCCAGGTAGGTGGGGACAGACACTAAGACAGGATCTATGAAGCAAGAGAAAGGGATGATTACTGACCTCTCTGTTGTTACATAAAAATAAGTCCAAGAGGTATTCCAAAAGCCAGGAGGGGGATGTTGAAGCAAAGTGAAAACCAAGAAATTGCGTAGGAAAGAAGGTGAGTGGTGAATCAGAAACTAACGTATCTGGGAAGTCTTTAGTATGTGACTGTCATCAGCTTCATCCTTCCTGGGCCCGTCACATAGCTGCACAGACACTTTTCTTGGAGCTCTAGGTTCTCACCTTCAGCTGGCAAAAGTTTACTGCCCCCAAACCAGTCATTCCCCACCCCTGCCCTTCCTGCAAAGCAACTGGTCCTGCCCCATTTATCAGCCAAGGTATAAGAGATCAGTGGTGTTTTCAGGTGTGGATGAAATAAGGGGTGAGTGTTATTCAGAAATGTCCAAGAAAAGGCATTGTCCAGACAGCTGTGTCCTGTTGCCCACTGTACACTGGTGGCTCCATTGTCTTCCTCAGCTCTTTTCGTACATTTTCACATTTCCTTTCTCTCTTGTGGACATTATCCATACCTCTAATTCTTCATAGTTGTTTTCCTGTCATGGTTCTTCCTTTCTTATCATCAGGTATGGGTCTAGACCAGTGCAGAGACAAGAATAGTGTTAAGAAAGAGCCATACTTTTACGAGGTCAAGTTTTTAGCATTCATAAATGAGTGAGAGCATGTGATATTTGTCTTTTTGTGCCTGGCTTATTTCACTTAGCATATATCCTCTGGTTCCATCCACATTACCAACTTCTGGTGTTCTATAACAAGTAGGGTAACTACAGCCTACAATAACCTCTGACATATTTCAAAATAATGAGAAGAGTTCACAAGTTCCCAACACATTGAAATGATAAATATTTGAGATGAAAATGCTAATTAACCTGATTTTGTCAACACTTTGTATACATACATATATTAAATTATCACAACGTACTGTACCCTGTGTGTACAAATATTTTGTGCCAATTAAATTTTATTTATTTATTTATTTATTTTCATTTTTTTTTTATTGTTGTGCTGGGTGGGGATACATTGTGACATTTACAAAAATTCTCACAATATATCTAATATATCGTACTTGAATGCACCCCTCCACTATAAGAAAGAGCCGTAACTGCTTGATTCTTCTCCTATCCAGACAAGCAGCCAGCAGCAGCTCCTAAGCCCCACAGCGCCAGACCAAGGAGGAAATCAGCAGGTTAAAACTGAGTTTGAGAAACCACAAAGAAAGTTTGGGCAATGGCGTTTGCCTTCGGGTAGGTACAGTGGTCATTTCTCCACTGACTGGGACATTTAAAAAGTACTTATTCTCTTTGTGTGTTTTGGGTCTTAGATTTCAAAACACAGGTCTATTCGTTGACTTTCCATTACTGTAATCGTACCTGGGATAATCAGCTTAAAAAGAGGAAAAGTTGATTTTGGCTCATGATGCTGGAGGTTTCAGCCCACGGTCAGTTGGCCCAGTGTTTTGGGACCTGGGCTAAGGCAGCACACCATGGTGAGAGTGTGTGGTGGGAGAAGCTGCTCACCTCACCACATCCAGGAAGCAAAGAGAAAAAGGAAGAGATCAGTGTCCCACAGTCTCCTTTCAGGGCATGCTTGCAATGACTTAAGGCCTCCTACTCAGCCCCATCTCCTAAAGGTTCCACCACCTCCCAATAAATAGCACAAGATAGGGACCAAGTCTTCAACATTTGAGCCACTTTGGGATGTTTCAG
Organism: Castor canadensis; assembly: GCF_047511655.1. Lineage (NCBI taxonomy): Eukaryota > Metazoa > Chordata > Mammalia > Rodentia > Castoridae > Castor > Castor canadensis. The sequence goes on from NC_133395.1 coordinate 10,573,071, forward strand.
ATCCATATCTATATCTAATTATTTACACACAGACAAACACGGAAAAATGTACCCCTTAATAGAAACATTCCCTTCAAAATAATTTCTCTAAATTTAACTGTTTCAGCCCTCATTTTCAGCTGCCATGCTTGAAAAGTTAACAAAGTGAGATATTACAGCCAAGATCCAAAAAAAGGAGGAAGAGGAGATGCATTAAGGCATCTGAAACATGGGGGAAATTTACTTAATCTGAGAAAGAACAGGCAGATAGCATCATTCAGAAAATGCCAAATAGTTCTCAGAAAAGGCTCAAGCCCCTGCCTTATCCTAACATACAACTTTGTGCAGTTGACTTTACCTCAATAATATCAAAATAATGACAACAGACATTTATGTGTGCAGCCAGCATTACTGCTGTATGCTAATTGCTACTCTAAGTGCATTGCAAATGTTCCCTCACTTAATCTTCATAATTCTATTATTTTCCACATCTTACTGATGTAGTATGAGAATTTTCTTCTAAAGGAATAACAGGTTTTGGGAGGCTCAGATAAGAGCATGAAGGCCACTCAGGGATGGAGGTGGAACAATGCAACAAGCAGCCCAGAATCCTCTGCACATGGCTCTCTTTGAAGAGAACTAATCCATGGTAAAGGAAGCTTCATTCTGCCCTTTAACAGCGCCCAGCTTCAAGCAAGGAGTTGGATGAGGTTGTAGTCTTCCTGAGCATATCTTTCCACAAAGTAGATGATGGTGCAACTTGCATTCTGAGGCTACAGTTGTTCAGAGGATCTTTATTCATGCTACCGCTAAGGAAAATACCCTTGTGTATATCCAGGAGCATATTATTCAGGGATCAGAGAGGATCTAGCTTTCCTCTGGGTCAAGCAAAGCCAGGAATGATGAAAAACAAGACTGGTAGTGGGGCCACAACTTGAAAGCCTTAAAATGTTAGCTTGAGTACTTTCAATTTTATCCTACAAGCAACTAGGAGCCAGTAAACTTTTGACATTTGGAATCCATGCATTAGGGAGGCCGTTTGGCAATGGGTGAGAGTGAATTCTCACTGGCAGTGCCAGAAAGCAAGGGACAAGCTGGAAGATGTTACAGCAGTCTAGGTCTGAATGATGAGATGCTGCAAGTCCAGGCACTACAGGCAAATAGGAGAGATGGTCTGGGGATGAATGCTGTCTTTGGTGTTCACTTAAGTGGACAAAAGAATGTTGTCAAAAAATGCTTCCAATGGCCCATACCTATTGTAATCTTAATATCAAAAAAAGGGACATGCTATTGAGGGCATACTGAGCTTGAGGAGGCAAGGAGAAAGAAAAAGAGCATTTACGGTGGCACTCTATGCACTTTCCTAGGTCATCCCAGTTAATCTGTTTTAATATTCATTATAGATGGGTGAGGACATTTGCATTCTCTTCATTTTACAGTGGAGGAAACTTGGGTTCAGAGATCTGAACTTACCCATGGCTACATATCTATAGGTTACAGAGATGGGATGCAAGACCATGACTATGGAGACCCTAAGCCACGTCTTCTTTTCATACCCTCACTACGTTCCTCCTCCCTCCATACCATAATATCTCTCCTTTTCCTTTGTTCTTTGTTTTTATATACATATGCTAATGAACACCACAGGACACCTATTTCTATGACACCTCTGTTTACAAAGATTGGAACTGTTAGTGATTTTAGAGTTTTCATAATTTTCTCAAAGTGAAAGGGACCTGCCACATGTTTTTCAAAGTGCCATTATTTGTTGTCCATGAGTACAATTTAAAAATCTGTTGTAAAGAATCAAATGATGAAAAGGTTTCTTAGTGAAAATTTAGCAATAGGACTTGGGAACAAAATGTCGTGGTTTTCCAAGAATGGTTTCAACAGAGTGAAGCAGCACCATTTCTCATGCGACTATTAAATTCCACAGCACCAAGACCAACAAGCCAACCAGATCAACCCACGGTCAACCCCCGGCTTGGAGGGAGAACAACAGTGAAATCTGTAGTCTGCAAGATGAACCCCATGACAGATGCAGCTTCGTGTGGCTCAGAGGTTAAGAAGTGGTGGACAAGACAGCTGACTGTGGAGAGCGATGAAAGTGGCGATGACCTTCTGGATATTTAGGTAGAAGTCAAGGCAGAAGAAGGTCAAGAGGTGAAAACTGTTTCCTCATATTTTCCTTCATTGTCCACTGAGCAATCTGTAATTGATATATAATTTAATTCCAACTTGGCACAAGATTTTTTAAATTGAATTCTGCCCCAGCATAAGTAGGCATAGAAACTTATCTGTGAAAGCTGTATGTATGGTGGATTATTATAATATATTCAAGACAATTTGGGACTGGGGGTGTAGCTTGGGGTAGAATGCCTGCCTAGCATGCACAAGGCCCCATGTTCCATTCCCAGCACCACAAAATAAAGAAAATTTGTAAAATGGAAGTATTGATTATATTAGAAACTATAGTAACAGCAAATGTAGATCATTCAAATATTCCATATATTCTGTCTATGTAAGCTAAGGTGTATATTCATATGTGCTCTTATACACTATTTACTATCCCCTAAAGAGTGCTAAGCCCAAAGTGGCTGACATTTATGGTACAAGAGTTATAGATTTGGTTCACTTTTTTCCCATTTCCACTAGAAATACTTCTCTTGGGAGAATTTATTATTTATGATTGATCTGAAAAGATCAGCCCTAAGCTCATGGCTAAAATAATAGTAGTTTCACAAACTACAGATTCTGAATTTTTAAAAAGTGTATCCCTTTTCTCTATTCTTTTTCTCATGTTATTTTTTTAAATATGCACAAGATATTTAGAAATTAGAAAAAAAATGATTTCCATATTCAGTTACCCTAATAGAAGTGTTACTTGCTTTTAAGAAAATTGTTCGTGTAGGTCCCAATCAAAGCAATTGGCTCAGGATGTCAGTTGGTGCAAGACATACCTATAGATAGTGGTGATGTGAAAATATTAAGAACTGAGCTTAGGAGAAAGAGTAAAGCTATATCACTGCTTTAAAAAGTCTTTGCATGTGTGATGTCATTGATTGCTTCATTTCCTACCAGGTCTGCCCATGTTGCAATGAATTAACAGAGCTGTTATGGGCTGGTCCCACTCACCATTACTATGTTAGATTCAAAATAATCCCTGTTTACCATAATCTCCTATGGAAATAATGGTACCCTGCAAAAATCTTACTCTCAGTCCCCCCATCTTTGTATTCCACAACTTCATTGTATTTTTCACACACCAGTGGTCCATGTCCTCAGGGAAATTATTGGACTCTTCACTGGGCTGACCAAGTAGAAGTGAGTTTGGGCCTTAACTATGTTATAATTACTGATTGGAGATTTGCCGTTCAGATTATTTTTAACAGATGAATTATTTAAGAATCCTTTGTCTCCCAGATTGCTTAACGGTCTCTTTTTCTCTATTTAACATTCTTCAAATAGCCAAATATCATATTCCTTCTGTATCAAAGTGTGACATTATGGTGATAGTCTGTGGTATATGCGTTAATTGTGACAGAGATAATGGATAATTCAAGTCAGTGCAGCCAAGAGGATTTTATTTGGTTTTATGTTCACTTGGAGTTTACTTTTTGTACATAAAAAATAAAATAAATATTGGATTTATAAAAGAATTTACACTGAATCAGTGATCATTTCAAAACCCTTTTCGTGTGTGTGTGTGTGTGTGTGTGGTGTGTGTGTGTGTGTGTGTGTGTGTGTGTGTGTGTGTGTCACTTTGCCCTGTGGTAAATATTCAGTCCACAAATGGTTGGCAAAAACTCTGCCTCTGGTATTCATTTCAGTTCAATTCCCCAAACCAGAATGCTCCTCTTATATCTGTTCTGATAGGGCTGAGTGAACACCCCATACCTTCCAAACCCATGGAGTAACAGAGGAGGCACTTCCGTGGTCAGGGCAAGGGTGTGCACTAGTGCTGCATTAAAACACACTTTTTTTCCTTGGCTCACTACACTTGAGTAATGCAGCTTCATTCTCACAGAACTGCCAAGTCCTTCCTAAAATGTTTGTAATTGATACTCAGCAGAACACCATTGGTGCTCACTCTGCAGTGGATCAAGGACAGAATAGCAATGCATTTAAAGCCACAGCACCCTCCATGTTCAGTTAAGTGAAGTAAACACTTCCTGAGGGACGTAGCTCTATGAATTTCCTAAAGCAGAGCCAAAGCAAGTCAGAGAAAATAGGTGCTATCCTTCTCCCTACCCCTTGATGTGTAAACAGTCCAGTGGTGCAGATGGGAAGACTTAGGCCACAACATTCCCTGGTCCTCAGGGAACCAGCCACTGATAATAATCCTGTCATTGTGCCATCCACTCCCTTTAATTAAAGGAGCCATGGGATTCAAGGGTACCAGAAAGCCTGGGAGGAGAATAGTTGATGTGGAGCCCCCAAAAGAGAACAGACCACCCATGCATTCCCATGTGGCAGTTTAAGAGGACCCAAAGGGAATGGGGTGAGACAGAATGGCTGGCTAATGCCATTCATTGTATTCTTTCTTTTTCTTTCATTTTATCATTTTTACATGTACTTACATGACTTACATGGGTATACATTGTTTGGGCCACCTCTCCCCACCACCCCCCCACTTTCAGGCAGAACAGGTTCTGCCCTCTTATTCTCTGATTTTGTTGAAGAGAAAACATAAGAGATAATAAGAAGGACATAGTGTTTTTGCTAGTTTGAGGTAAAGATAGCTATACAGAGAGATTCCTAGTGTTATTGTGTATTACAACCCACATTGGTCCATCTCTACCAGACCTTTTCACTACTTTCTGGCCCCCTTCCCAAAGTGGCCTCTGTCAGTTTAAGATTACTATATTACTCCTCTACAGTGAGCACATCAACCACATTCAAGTTTTAGTTTCCTTCCCTTTCCCTATTCCTCCCGTGCACGTTCTCCCCTTAGTGTGTGACCCATGTGCAATAATATTACTGCATTTGTTTTAGGTCTATAATCCACATATGAGGAAGAACATGTGAGTTTTTGGCTTTCTGAGTCTAACTAACTTTGCTTAAGGTGTTCTCCAGTTCCATCCATTTACTTGCAAATGACAAAATTTCATTCTTCTTTATGGCTGACTAGAATTCCATTGTTTATAAATACCACATTTTCTTAATCCATTCGTCAGTACTGGGGCATCTTGGCTGTTTCCATAATTTGGCTATTGTGAATAGTGCAGCAATGAACATGGATATGCAGGTGCCTTTGTAATAACCTGAGTCGCATTCTTTCAGTTATGTCCTTGGGAGTGGTATTGCTGGATCATATGCAGATCTATGTTTAGTTTTTTAAGAAGCCTCCATATTGATTTCCGAAGTGGTTGTACTAGCTTACATTCCCACCAGCAGTGTAAGTGGGTTCTTTTTTCCCCACATCCTTGCCAACATTTGTTTTTGGTGGTGTTCTTGATGCTAGCTATTCTAACAGGGGTGAGGTGGAATCTTAGTGTAGTTTTAATTTGCATTTCCTTTATGGTCGGGGATGGTCATAAAATGGAGCATTTTTTCATGTTTTTTGGCCATTTGGACTTCTTTGTTTGAAAAAGTTCTGTTTAGTTCACTTGCACACTTCTTTATTGGTTCATTAATTTGGAGGGAGTTTAGTTTTTTGGCTCCCTGTATATTCTGGTTATCAGTCCTTTATCTGATGTATAGCTAGCAAAGATTTTATCCCACTCTGTGGGTGGTCTCTTCAATTTAGAGATCATTTCTTTTGTTGTGCAGAAGCTTTTTAATTTTATGTAGTCCCATTTGTCCACCCTTTTTCTTAGTTGCTCTGCTGCTGGAGTTCTACTGAAGAAGTCCTTGCCTGTACCTATTGCTTCCAGAGTATTCCCTGCTCTAACATATACTAACTGTAAGGTTTCAGGTCTGATATTAAGGTCTTTGATCCCCTTTGAGTTGATAACTAGTACAGGGTGACAGACAGGAATCTAGTTTCAGTTTTCTGCAGGCACATAACCACTTTTCCCAGCAGCATTTGTTGAAGAGACTCTCTTTTCTCCATTGGATGTCAAAAATAAGATGGGCATAGCTGTGTGGATTCACATTCAGGTCCTCTATTCTGTTCCACTGGTCTTTATATCGTTTTTGTACTGGTCTTCATGCTGATTTTATTGCTATGGCTCTGTAGTATAGTTTGAAGTCAGGTACTGTGATATCTCTATCATTATTCTTTTTGCTCAGTGTTGCTTTAACTATTTGCAGTCTTTTGTGTTTCCAAATGAACTTTATAGTAGATTTTTCAATCTCTGTGATGAATGTCATTGGGATTTTGATGGGAATTGCATTGAACATGTAGATTGCTTTTGGTAGTAAACCCATTTTTACTATGTTGATTCTGGCAATCCATAAGCACGGGAGAACTTCCACCCTCTGTAGTCTTCCTCAATCTCTTTCTTCATTGGTTTGTAGTTCTCCTTGTAGAGGTCATTTATATCCCTTTTTAAGTTTATTCCTAGATATTTGATTGTTTTTTGAGGCTATGGTAAATGGAATTGTTTTCCTATATTCTTTCTCAATTTATTCATTGTTGGTATATAGAAAGGCTACTTATTTTTGTAAGTTGATTTTGTATCCTGCTACATTGCTAAAGCTGTTTATGGTGTCTAGGATTTTTGGTGTGGAGATTATGGGTCTTTGAGGTATAGGATCATGTTGTCTACAAATAGAGATACTTTGACTATTCCTTTACCTATTTGTATTCCTTTTATTTCTTCTTCTTGTCTTATTATTCTGGCTAGGAATTCCAGGACTATGTTGAAAAGGAGTGGGGAGAGTGGGCATCCTTGTCTTGTTCCTGACTTTAGGGGAAATGGTTTCAGTTTTTCTCCATGAAGTATGATGTTGGCTATAGGTTTGTCATATATAACCTTTATAATGTTGAGATACATTCCTTCTATTCCTAGTTTTCTTAGATCTTTAATCATGAAGTGGTGTTGAACCTTATCAAAGGCTTTTTCTGGATCTATTGAGATGATCAAGTGGTTTTTGTCTTTGCTTCTATTAATGTGCTGTATTACATTTATTGATTTGCATGTATTGAACCATCCCTGCATCCCTGGGATGAAGCCATCTTGGTCATGGTGAATGATCTTTCTGATATGTCGTTGAATTCGGTTTGCCATTATTTTATTGAGGATTTTTGCATCAATGTTCATTAAGAAGATTGCCTGTAGTTCTTCTTTTTGGATATGCCCTTGTCCAGTTTTGGGATAACATTCACTGTATTCTTGCTAATGGTTCCAGACCAATGCCCATCAGCAGTGACTGGATATTTGTACCCTGCCCATGCTAATAAGATAAAAGCACATAGAAGAAAAACCACTATTAGGAAACTTTGCCTGAAAGCAGTTTCTAAGCCAGATTAAGTGGCATACTAGAGGATGGCAGGTTCCAATATATTGTTTCACAGTGACCATCTTTTTCAAACCAAGTCTTTCAAGAGATCTCAAAATTTTAATGAAGCAAAAGCAGCATATCCCTATTAGAAATTAGGGTGAAGATAAATATCCTTTCCCCCCACTATTATGGGTTGAACTGTATACCCCAAAAAAACAGGTTGAAGTCCTAACCCCTGGCACCTGAAATAGGAACTTTTTTGGAAGTACAATGTTTGCAGAGGTAATTAGTTATGATGAGGTCATACTAGACTCAGGTATCTTTAATGTACTAAGACTGGTATCCTTATAGAATGAGACACACAGTGAGAGTGCCCTGGGAAGACACAGACTTACGGGGAAGAAGGCCATGTGAAGATGGAGGCTGACACTGGAGTGATGCATACTCCAGCAAAGCATCACCTGGGACTGTGGGAAGCTGCAGAAGGCCATGAAGTATCCTCTCTATAGGTTTCAGTGGGAGCATGACCCTGTCAACACCTTGATTTGTTTGGCTTCTCGCCAGCAGAATTGTAAGAAAACAAACTTCTCTTGTTCCCTACCACCCAATTTGTGAAACTTTGTTACTAACAAAGAAAACTAACACAGCCCCAAACTCACTCCATCCCCTAAGATGGCCCAAATGATCACAGTACTTCAAGGAACCAGTTTGAAAACCACCAATAGAGATCAAAGATCATGAACTTTGGAGTGTGACCCCACGGTTCAAGTGTCAGATTTACTGGTTACTTTCTATGAAATCTGAAATGAGTTTCATACCCACTCTGATCCAAAATTTAGCATCTTGCCTTTTAAAAAGGCAGGAGAGGTAATGTATTCACCTCATTTACTTGAGAGTTTTGCAAAAAGTACTAGATGTGCCTTCTTAGCTGACTTGAAACATACTCAGAATCATTAACCAGCTAGCTCTCCTTCCTTGCAGAGTCATCAGTAGACCAATTGTTAACCTTTCCTTTTCTGAGTTAAACTTACAGTCAGGTTTGGAAATTTCCTCAGGCCAAGGTTGAAACAATGAGTTGATTTGAAGGCTACTCTTTGAGCAGTTCAACCGCCAAAGAGAGAGCATTTATAAAAAGCTTTTTTGGCACCACTCCAAAAATACACCCAAAAATTATTTGTAAGAGTTCTCTTCTTGCATTTTCCAATTTGTCATTCAGCTTCTCCACAGGGTGATATCTGGGTAAAGAGATAGCTATTTTAAAAGCAAGTGTCCTGCAATCTTACCGTTCAGTTTACTGTGTGAGTCTTTCAAGTTCCTCATAGCTAATCCAAGTCAAAAAAATGCTGACTTTGATCTCTCCAGGGATAGGAGAAAGAAAAATGTAATGACAAGTCAAATGCTGCACCAGCACGAGCCAGGTATCAGGTTCAGAATGAGAGCTGGCCAGTCCCCACAGCATTCAGTCTTGGTTGGGATGCATGATCTTGTAGGGTCCTGACAACCTTGAGAGGCCATAAGAAACTCTTGAGTTTACATTCTGTGCTTACATTCTGCCCAGTCCTTTGCCCAAGCCAGAAAATATCTTCATACATTGCTCTCCGCAGTTTCGTCGTGTGAAGGTATTAAGCCTGGAAAGGAGACCCCCAAAATACCAGATGATGTTGCCTATAATGAGCTACCTCACTTCCCCTTGTCCTCCCATCAATGTTCCTGACTAACTCAGAGGAGCCAATAGCCCTCCTCCTCATGCAAGCCTTCCACCTGCCATCCAGACTCTAAGTCCTCCCACTTCCCTACAGGAACTTCTCCCACATAGACCCCTCTCTCCTCAGGAATTTTTGCTACTACTCCTCTTCTTTCAAAGTCCCTTCTTCTCCCAGACATGGCCTCTGCTACTCCCTGAGTGGATCCCACTGCTCCTCCCCATTTTTGCCCACTCTCCTCTAGCCCTACCAGATGCCTTTGTCTTTTCTCCCCTGGAAAGTTATTTCTAACCCCAGGGACCTTCTCTTGACTGGATCACTCTCTCCACTGCCCCCATCTTCTGACTAAAATATCTCCTCCATCCTTCAGCCCCCAATTTCTTTTCCTAAGGAAAACTACGAACTCTTATTTCTGTCCATAGTCTTCGTAGGACTTTGTAGGACTTATACAATTACTTGTGGGAATTGTCTTCTTTGATTATTGCCTTCATAAGGCACAGCCAGTCCAAAAACTGTGCCTATCTTATTCACCAGCTGGCTTATGCAAGATGCTTGACACCTACTTTCTGAATAAATAAGGGATGTATGGATGAATGAGGATGAAAAAGGTCATGTACCCCTTCACACTGACAATCTCCCTTTGCATCAAAATAGTCAAAATCCTTACATCACTTCTATGTGCTTCTTCCCTGCTAGTACTGCCTTCTCCACACAACTCAGGCAGGGAGCTCTGGTGAAATTTCTGTGTCTTCAACTCTACAGAAATTAGTTATATAAGATTACTTCCTTCAATTAGAGAAGGTTTTTTGTTTATTATTACTTGTTTTAGTCTTTATCTTGTCCCTGGTGACCTTTTCTTTCAAATTCTACTTTAGGATTCCCTAACATGGCAGCATCCTCTTTGCCTATTCCTCCTTCATACTCAAAACCATAGGTGTCCTCCAGGTTTAATTGGTCCACCCAATACTCCCACAAACACAGTCCAACCACAGGATCTCTTTTCGCATTTCTAGCAATAAATTCAGGTATATTTCTGACTTCTGCATTAACTACTTTTCTGTGACATTTGTGATGCTTCCCAAACTCTCATTTCTAGCCCCCTGGGGAGCTATTAACCGACCATGATCACAGCTCTCTAATGTGTACTCCCACAACTTCCTTTTATCCCATCATGATATTTTTATATTTGTTCATCATCCTCTCCTCCTTCTCTTCTGCCTCAGAGAAAAAAAACACTGCTTCTTCTCCAAGCCTAATTTCTCCACCTAGCAATCTATCAACATTTTCTGCACATCTGCTATATACTATACTATGGCTTTTGAAGAATCCAGAATGAGCATGCTAACAGTGTCCTTTGTTTATCATGTAGAAGGGGAGCAGTACGCTATAAGGCAAGGTTATATCTGTTGTGGAAACATTTTGGGGAGACTTTTGGGAAGTGGTACCAATTGAATGAAGCATTAAAAAAAGGATAATTGGCTTTATTTAAATAGTCAAACTGGGGAAGCAGCTTCCAGAATGATGTTTGGAACCATTTTGGAGGAAAAGTGTGGGGAGAGAGCCATTGACTCTATTTCATAAATTCCAAATCTTCTTAATGAGCATTCAAATAGAAGGATAGAGTGTTAGATCTGTTCAGGGGCATGAAGAACCTTGACTGCCTCATCACTTCATCAGGACTGTAATCAGTAAAAAACAGAGTCACTGGAGGTGAAGAGGGAGTGAAATTATCGCAACAATGTTAGATATGATCTATGCTTTAAGAGAGTGCACTGGAGGCAACGGGCAAAATGGAATAAAGGTGGGAAGGGGGAAAGCAAGGTGAATACAACCCCCCATGTCCACAGGTTCTATTTCTGTAGATCAAAAATATTCAGAAAAAAATTGTATCTGTACTGAGCATATACAGACTTTTTTCCTTGTTATTATTCCCTAAATAATATAGTATAACAACTATTTACATAACATTTCCAGTGCATTAAGTATTATACATCATATAGAGATTATTGACATTATATAAAGGATGAATGTAGGTTATATGCAAACACTATGCCATTTTATATAAGGGATTTGAGCATCTACAGATTTTGAAATCCAAGAGGTTTCTGTCCATGGTCACCAAGGGATGACTGTATCCCTTAATGAATACTACCATTCTTTAAGTGAGAGAAACCTAGAAGCAGAACTATTGTGGTGTCAGAGGAAATGTGAAGACAGTGGACATGTGACAGGGTTTTACTTAGGTTATAGGGAATGCAGACCCCACCAAGCTGGGCTCATTCATCCAGCACCAACTGACTTGCTTTTCCAAACAACATTGCCCTTGGTCACCTTTTCTTGAACTACAGAATGCACAGAAACACACTTACCGTTTTCTGCGCCTATTTTCAAAAGACCCTTTCTCTTCTGCTTCTATCCCACATGTTCTAATAATAACAACCTTCCTTTAATATATATTTCTCTTTGATTATTGGTTCTCTAAGTCACCCAAAGGTCTCTCTCTCTCTCTCTCTCTCTCTCTCTCTCTTTCTCCCTTTTTAATTCCATGTCTCCCAATAAATCACTGGCTCTTTTAACACTACTTTAGTGTCTTCTTCCCAGAAGATCCAACCAACACAGTGAATGAGTGGGTACTGTGGTCTGCATATGGATAGTGTCCTCCAAAAGGCTTGGCCCGCAGGGTGGCACAATTGGGAATTGGAACATTTAAGAGGAGAAGCCTAGTAGGATGTCCTTAGTTCATTGGGATTGTATTCTTGAAAGAGCTTACAGAGGAGAGGTAGTCTCTCAGTCTTCATGAGGTGAGTGATTTGCTCTGCCATATGCTTCCTGCTGTTGTCATACGATGCCCTCACCAGAGGCCACCTGATCTTGAACTGAAACCTCCAGAGCTTCAGCTAAATGGAGTTCTTGTTTTTGTAAGTTAGTTTCCTCCGATATTTTGTTGTGGTAACCTGAACCTGACTGATACAGTGGACCATGGGAATACCTTGAGAAAGCACATTCTTGGCAGAGGAAACATGAGATGTAAAGGTCTGCCAGTGGGAATATACTTCATAAGTTGGAGAAATAGCAAGGAAACCATACAGGCTTACAGCCCAGATAGTAAAGGGGCAGAAGTAGAAGATGAACTCAGAGAGAAAACAGACTCATATCATTCAGTACTTTGTAGGCAGCAGCAGGCAGATTCTAAAGGCTACCCACAATATGCCTATCTCCTGGTCATCCGATCAATCATAAATCTAGGCACTGCAGTGAAGGGACTTTGTTATCTTAATTAACTGACATTAAGCCAGGAAGCCTGGGTTATCCAAGTAGATCCAATTTAAAAGTAGAAAATTCTCTGGTTGGAGTCAGAGAAATGGACAGAAGGAGGAAAGATCTGCAGCATGAGAGGTCTCCCACCAGTGTAGCTGGAGGGGCCACATAGAAAGAATGAGATATGGGCTGTCTCAAAAAGCAAAGACAGCCATGTAAGAAAATGAGAACCCTAGTGCTATGACCACAGGGAACCAAATTCAGCAAACAAATGAACAAGCAAGCACATCCATCTCCAAAACTTCCAAAAGATAATGCTAACCCCTTGATGTCAATCTATGAAGTTCAGAGCAAAAGAGTCAGCCAAGCCCACTGAACTTTTGACTACAGAACTATGTGACACTGACTGTTGTGTCAAGCTGCTCAATTGGTGACAATGTGTTATGGCAACAATGGAAAACACAGGAGTCATGGTAAATTTCTGAATTTTGTTCTTGGCATGATGGTATGTCAGAGAATTTTGAGCCAAGAAATGACCAGCTCTGATGTACATGGTTGAAAAAATAGCTTTGGTTATGTGTGAAGAGTAGACTGAAGAGCAGTCAGAAGTATTTTCATAACCCAAGAGAAGTCACAATGGTTTAGCCAATGTGAAGGTGGCAGTGGTGACCAAGGCAGGATCCTAAATTTATTTATTTATTTATTTCAAAGGCAGAGACACCAAAGTTGTGAACTGGCACTGTAAGAGGAAAAACAAAAAAAGTCCAGGTGACCTCAACTAGACAACTGGAAGGACAAAATAGATGTTTACTGAGATGGGCAAGACATTTTGAAGGTGAGGGATGGAATCAACAATGTCAAATTTAGAATCTCAACCAGGCATCCATGAATATGAAATCCGAAGTGAGGTGTCAAGTCACCATTGCCAAATTTCACAGGAAATTCATGGCAAATATTTCTAAGGCTCTTGGATCCCTGAGCAAAATATAGATGATTAAAAAGAAGTCAATTGTGAAGAGGTTGGATGATTATTCTAGAAGTGTATTTTGGGTCAGTTTTATTTCATTGTTGGTGTATCAGAGACAGCTTTTGGTTTCCCTAAGTTATCTCCCTATGCCTTAGTGGATGCTACTTCCTTCACCTCAGGTAAGAACAGGACAGCAGGGAGCCTGAAAGCGGCCTCTCAAAAAGTTTTAAACATGTGCAGTCTACATTTGAAAAACTAAAGTGAACTGCATTCCCTCAGGAAACCCAAAGCATGTAAGGCAAGCTAACCAAGAGCTTTGCTCAGGCAGCAGACAGCACTTTGTCACTGGCCTGTCCTCCTGGAGTAGGTTAGGGCCAGAAACGTGGATTTGCTGTGTTCGGTGTTGTTCATGTGGAAGGGAGAGCCAAGTGGGTAGTTCTGAGTTCTGTTCAGTAGAACCACCAAAAGCTCAAAGGAACCCAACAGCTAGCAAAGAGAGCTGGAGACAGATGAAGAACAAACTCCTAGGGAATATGGAGAATATGAGAAGAAATTAACTAACAACAACAGAGATGAATCCACATGGGTCAAAGGAACAGCAAACAAGAAGGGCCCAACAATGTTGAAAACATCCAGGAAGCTAGTGAAGTTTAAATAAAATGAAGCCCTGAGGGGCCAAGGCCAGCTACCTTCTATAGAATGTGATATCCTCTTTTCTCTCCCCAGTCTTCTGTCCTTTACAAGCAAGAGGGGAATAGGAGAAATTGTAATTCCAAAGAGAAGATATAGAAAAAATAAATCAAACTTACCCTCTGTCAATTTACCTTTTAAGACTTAATTAGTTTCCTATTTCTGTTGTAAATGCAAACTCAGTGTCTTTAAACAACACAGATTTATTCTACGGATCAGAAAGCCAACATGGGTCTCAGCAGACTAAAATCAAGATGTCAGCCAAACTGTGTTCTCTAGAAGCCCTAGGGTGACATCTGTTTCCTGCCCTTTCCAGCTTTCACAGGCTGCCCACATCCTTTGGCTCCAGTCTCTCCCTCCATCTTCAGAGCCAGAGAGAGTGGGTTGATTTCTTATTACACTTATCTGGTTCTCTTTTCTGTCAACCTCCTCTACTTTCAAAGGCTCTTGAGATTGCATTAAACGCATGCATATAACCAGAACAATTGTTCTATCTCAAGTTCTTTAACCTAATCATGCCCACAAAATCTCTTTTGCTGCATAAAGTTGCATAGAAATGGGTTCTAGAAATTAGTATATGGACATTCTTGGAAGAAGAGGCATTTTTCTGTCTACCACACCAGGTCTCCAGCTTGAAGTTTGCCTGACTTCTGGTGTGAAATCAGGTTCAAGTTGAAAGATTTCAATTTCTGGATTGAGACTATATGTTCTGACTAAGATAACTACTAAACATTTCCAATATCTGAGGATAGGCAGAAAATTTGTGGGCTGCTGGGGTTTCTATCAGAGACCAAGAGAAAGTTACTAAATACATTTAAAAGAGATGGCTGAAAATTAATAGTTATGTGTGTTTTTGACTCTGGCACAAGTTGGGCTTGTTTAATACCCCCAATAACGTACAATTGAAGATGTCATTACACTTCAAAGGGGAGAATGCAGATTTAATGGTGGAATAAATAAGGCTGGGGGTCCCCAGAAGGGGAATCCACATTTAGAAGCACCAGCATAGGGATGGGATGTCGAAGCAGGAAGTAGATGAGACCAAGTAAGAACTGAAAATAGACCAAGAGAAGAAGGAGTATGTATTTGGTAGGGTTGCCACATAAAGTACCCAGATTGGACAACTTCAGCAACAGAAATTTGTTTTCCGTGTTTGGAGGCTGAAAGTCCAAGATCAAGGCATTGGCAAATTTGGTTTCTCTTGAGGCCTTTCTCCATAACTGGTGGATGGCTGCTGTCTTCTCCCTATGTCTTGCCTCATAGAGAAGAGGGGCCTTTCCTCAGTAATAGTCTGTGCCCTGATCTCTCTTCCTTTTAAAGACACTAGTCAGATTGATACTGGATCGCTGATCTTGAGTTCATGTCAGGATGAAGTTGATAGTTGAAGATGCCAGACCCCAAGTTAAAATCAAAGAAAGCACAAGGTTTATTGAAAAGACAGCAAACATTGATCTACCATTTGATCCAGCAATACCACTCTTGGGGATATACCCAAAAGCCTGTGACACAGGTTATTCCAGAGGCACCTGCACAACCATGTTTATTGCAGCACTACTCACAACAGTCAAGTTATGGAAACAGCCAAGATGTCCCACTACTGACGAATGGATCAAGAAAATGTGGTATCTATACACAATGGAATTTTATGCAGCCATGAAAAAGAAAGAAATGTTATCATTCGCTGGTAAATGGATGGAATTGGAGAACATTATTCTGAGTGAAGTTAGCCTGGCCCAAAAGACCAAAAATCGTAGTTCTTCCTCATATGCGGACATTAGATCAAGGGCAAACACAACAAGGGAATTGGATTTTGAGCACATGATAAAAGTGAGAGCACACAAAGGAGGTGTGAGGATAGGTAAGACACCTAAAAAATTAGCTAGCATTTGTTGCCCTTAACACAGAGAAACTAAAGCAGATACCTTAAAAGCAACTGATGCCAATAGGAGAAGGGGACCAGGAACTAAAGAAAAGGTTAGATCAAAAAGAATTAACCTAGAAGGTAACACCCACGCACAGGAAATGAATGTTAGTCAACTTCCTGTATAGCTATCCTTATCTCAACCAGCAAAAACCCTTGTTCCTTCCTATTATTGCTTATACTCTCTCTTCAACAAAATTAGAGATAAGGGCAAAATAGTTTCTGCCTGGTATTGAGGGGGTGGGGGGGAGAGGGAGGGGTGGAGTGGGTGGTAAGGGAGGGGGTGGGGGCAGGGGGAGAAATGACCCAAGCATTGTATGCACAGATGAATAATAAAACAATAAAAAAAAAAAGAAAAGCCAGCAAAGCTCCCAGTGTGGGCAGGGCTTAGAGAAAGCTGAGCTGTAGTATAGCTGGCGTCTAGGAGTGATATACACTCTGCCTGGCTCAGGTCTACCTTCAAACTACATTTGTGGTGGTTGACGCCTAGTCAACTCTCCATTGAGCCAGGCCACCTGCCTATACCCATGCTCATTGAACAGAGCATTCTGGGAGGTCTAGCTCATCCAGGCACTCACATCTTGCAGCTGAGTTCTGTTATTTCTCTGAGAAGCCTGTTGTTTCTCATGCCCCTTCAGATGTCTGCATCTGTCTCCCTCATTTAAAATGGAGTCACCATTGGCATTAGTTCCCATCACAATATTGGATTGTGTGCTACTCACATTACCTCATTTTACCTTAACACCTCAGTCAAGACACCGTCTTCAAAGACAGTCACATTCTGGGGTTCTGGGTGTTAGGATGTCAACATGTGAGTTTGGAGGGAGACACAGTTCAGCCTGTAAGAGGAACTCTGATAGATCTCCCTGGCAAAGGTTATTAAAATGACCTTTCAAAGGACAGAAAAGGTGAGCCTGAATGTTCCCAAGCCCTAACATGAACACTCAACTCTTAGTTCCTCCCTTCCCCAATTCCCAAAAACATGCTAGATCCATGTTCTCAGAGTGAACAGGGAGTCCACTTTTCTGAGTCTGTATAAGGATGTAAAAAGCCACCAATCACAGATGTCCTAAATCCCTGCATGCATACAGTCTGGAAGCTCACGGCCAAAACCTCCTTCCCCAGCCAGCTCAGCTTAGCACCATGCTAGCAGGACTATCATTCCCACACCAACAGCTCTAATAGGTGAAAGTGTCTCCACTTAACAACTGCACCTTGACCTCTCGCTCATGAGGGTGGCTGCTATCCACACACACACACACACACACACACACACACACACACACCCCTACGCACGTCAGAAAATAACAAATGCTGGGGCGGATGTGCAGAAAGTGAAACCCTTGTTCCTGTACACTAACTAGTAAAATAGTGCAGCCACTATGGAAAACAGCTTGGTGGTTCCTCGAAAAATTAAAAATAGAATTACATATGAATGATTTGTTTCTATATAACTGAAAGAATTTAAAGTCTTGAATAGAGATGTTTGTCTACCCCTGTTTATGACAGAATTGTTCACAAAAAGGTGGAAGCAACCCAAATGTCCATGTGTGAATGAATGGGCAAACACACTGTGGTATATACACAATGGGATATTATACAACCCTTTAAAAAGGAAGCAAATTCTAACACATGGTACAACATGGATGAACCTTAAGGACATTATTATAAGTGAAATAAGTCAGCCAGAAGAACATAAGTGCCATATGATTTCAGCTAAACAAGGCATCTAAAGAAGTAATACTCACGGAAGTGGAAAATAAAATGGGGGTGGTCAGGAGATGCGGAGAGGGTCAGTTGTTGTTTAAGGAGTATGGAGTTCACTTTTGCAAGATGAACAAGTACAAGAGATGATTACCCAACAATGTGAATACACTTAGCACTATTAATCTACACACTAAAAAATGGTTAATATGGTAAATTTTATGTGTATTCTATCACAATTAAACATTTTTAAAATTTAAGAGCACCCTGTTATCTGATCCCAAGGCTAGTGGTCAAATTGAAATAGCAAAAACAATTCCAATGCCACTGTTAAGTTGTTTGTATGGCAGTCTGCTTTCTCTATTGGACCAGTTTAACTGATTTCAAGTTTTATTGTAGTCTCCTACAAAGGTTTAGACCCTTGTTATCATCTAACTCAGCAAAGGTGTTTTGTTATTTTGAAACAATGCTGTATATCACCCATTCAACTTAAAAATCTCCCTGCAGTATGCCTGGCAAATAACTGGATTCCATTTGAACACTAGAGGACTGGAATCTCTGTCCTTTGAATTAAGCCATGGTTGGTTTGCTTACAGGCAGACTGGAGGTTGTTTCACATTCTCCCTTCAAGGCCAGTGGTTCAATGTCAATGTCAATTTTGAGGCTTGGTTACAGAATCAACTAACCTAAAAGAGGAGCAACATAGCATCATTGTGTTTCTTTCTCAAATTGATATTTGTCACTCCATTTCCTATATGATGTGGATGGTGATCCCAAAATAACACTAAGTAGAAACACTTGTATTGCTGCATCATTGCTAGCAGTGTTCCTCACGGCTGACTAGCCACTGAGGTGCTTAGCATTTAAATGAGATCAAACCCACCTGTAGGTGCAGAAATGGGCCATGGCCCATGAGTTCTTGGTAAATGAATACATATTGAAGTAGGTGCTCTACTGCTTGAGACACACCTCCAGTAAATGAATACATGTTGAAAGATGATACTTTTGCATTTATAATCCTTGGCAAAAGCATCTAAAATAACAAATTAGCAACTTGATCAAGGGTTGCCAAAAATACCAGAGAAATAGTTTCCAGAAAAGACTTCTTTACTCAAGACTGAAAGGGAAAGAATACCAAAGAGTGAGAGTTTTTGTTCTTGCTGTTGTTTGGGGTTGTTTTTTGTTTTGTTTTGTTTGTTTTTTTATTTGTTGTTGTTGTTGTTGTAACTATCTGAATGCCTTCAGGCACTCTATTTATTTTTACTCTATTTAATTTTGACTTTGGATAGCTAGTGGCTAAAAGTAGATAATTGTCTGGTAGCATGAGGCTAGGTTGGAAAGATTAAAATAAGGCTAGAAGATAGGGCATAGGCTAGAAGAATGGGATAGTCCCCATTCTAGCTCTGCATTCTTGGAAATACATGGTGCTATCTCATGCTTGAAGGTTACTAGCTAGAGTGTTGGCCAATGGGTCTGTCCAGGAAGGGCAGACCATCTGAAATAGAGAATGAGTATGTTAATCCAGGCTCTCCAGAAAAACAGAACCCATAGGATATATATTATATCCTATTTACATGTGGGAGGTTTATTTTTAAGGAGTTGCTCATACTATATATATGACATCTATAGGGTAAGCTAGAAGGCTGGAAATTGAAGCAGGACTTCTGTGTTTCAGTAGTCTTTTGGGTTTTTTGTTTTGGTTTTTTTTTTTATTCATTTTTTTATTATCATATTATTAGTCTTAAAACAGAATTCCTTCTTCTGGAAACCTCAGTCATGCTCTTAAGGCTTTCAGTTGAGTGGATGAAAAACATTCATATTATAGACAGCTATTTATTTCACTCAAAGTCTACTGATATTTGTCAATCATATTGAAAAAAATACCTTCATAGCAACATCTAGTGTTTGACCAACCAATGGACACCATAACGTAGCCAAATTGACACATAAAATTAGCCCTGACAATGACTCTCATCTTATTCACAGTAGGTATTGGTTAGTACAGCCTTGTACCTGCTCATTTATCAGCATATAGAATCCAACTGTCTTTATTCCTCAGAACAAGAAGCAAAGAATGCTGGTTTTATTCACTCAACATCTTAACATTTCTTCTCTCCAGGGATGAAAGGAAAGTAGATTGAAAAAGACAGGAGTGGCACTGACTTTGTTTTTAATGTTTTTATTGCCAAAACAGTAATGCTAATTCACAAGGTTGTGTCAATGTACTTGAGAGAGATGCATCACCTCCCACAAAGCTAATTTTGACCTTGTCACTATTTTTGACCCCAAGAACATTTTGGCCGCAAGTACGGTCACCTTAGCATGAATCAGACTCGGGACATCTCTTTCACAGTCCACAGTTCACATGAGAAGCATCAGGTGGAGTCCAAACCTAGACAGTTGGAAGCACAACAAAACAACCAGCTAGGGAGCCTCAGGCCGACTGTCGGTTGATGCCCATCTCCCCCATTTCAGAGAAAGCTGCCTCACAGAGCCCAGTTCTCTATTCTGACACCAGGCAACACTATGGAGCAGGCTCCCCCGCCAGGTACAGAGAGCATGTGGACAGGTAGGAGTCTTGGCCCTTCCCTCTCTTGACACCAGGGGTGCAGCTTGTTAATTAACCACCCCTTCGGCATGAGTTACTCAGGGTGCTGTTCGGCTTTTTGCAAAGCCATCTCTTCCTGACCTTAGCTCAGAGCACCATACTATCCATCAGGAAAAGCCTGCTTTGCCTCCACAATGGCGGACACTCTCCCTTCTTATAGCTATCACCGGCATAGAGAACGTCTCATTGCTGAGTTCTGCCAGCTTTGTGTCAGAGCCAAACCCATGGAGGATGTCAACGTGTGTGTTCCTTTTGATCCATTGATTCTTTTCCCAGGGCAATGAAAAGGGGCCCTGTTCAGGGACAGGTCAGAAGATAATTGGGAGTTTTGTAAAGCCCTAATGAGCACAGCCTGAAGGCCCTGGCTGTGTTCTCACTTCCACAGCCACCCCTCGACAACATGCCACGCCGCTGGCCCCGATTCTCCTGTCCAGGGGTTTCCCAGCCCAGGCAGGGTCTCCACTTCCCTTCTGCAATTGCCTCACACCCTTTTCTAACTGTTAATTAGATGCCTCATTCTTGGCATGTGTATGGGCTGGGACCATCTGCTTATTGATCACATCCTTCAGAATATATTGGATTTTAAGGGAGCCAGCCACAAAAGCAGGTTATGTTGCAGGTTGTCTTTTGAGAAGGTGTCTCCAGAGTAAAGTTGTGAGTATATAACCCGGGGTGACCTGTAGCTACACACATGAATCAACAAGCTACAGACATATTGGCTGCAAAGCTCACAGATTCTCATCATTATAAAGCAATGTGAAAACAAAATTCAAATTTCTACCAGAAATTCTTCAACTACCAGTGGTATTGAACAAAAGAAAAATGTATAAAGGGGGCCAACAAATTGCACAGTTCCTGAGACTTCCACACAAGTCCTAAGGAAATGATTCTTTAGCTTGCAAATAATACTGAAGCTTGCTTCTCCACCCATGTCACGTGTCTGAATCATCCATGGACCCCAGAGCCATTGGGGTAAGAATGCCCTGCCCGTCTCTGGACCTAGAGCATCTCTAAACAGCATGTTGGCACACACATAGCTCTCAGTGCTGCTCGTCAAAGCAAAAAGAGTGGAAATGCTCTGGATATTTTTAACTCACTTCTGAATAAGTATATATGATATCCCTGGCATTCATTGAAAACAAAATGACAACCACTAGGAGGATTTGTCATTTTTCCAACCTGAACTAGTTCCATTCCTCCCTTTATCTCACTTCTTTGAGGATCCCAGATGACTTGATCTCAGGCTAAGGTAAAACCCCAGCATCAGCAAAGCAGTATACACTTTGAGGTAGCACAATTGGGATTGTCCTTCAGTTCTGGTAAAAGCCTTATTCCAGACATTCCATCAGCACACAATGTTTCCAGAACACAGAGCAAGCAGGGAACCAGGACTAGAACAAGTAAAGCCTGGTGTAGGGTCCACAATTCACTCACTGACCCCTGGAAAGTTGTGGCCAGTGTGGGTGACCACAACTGAGTGACAGGAGGCCACCTTTGATTCCTAGCCTGTGCCTATGGTCAGATAAAGTGCAAATCCCAACATCAACGAGGAAGGACTTTATTTCAAAAGAGACTGCAACATCTTAACATTTCAAGCTTTCAAACAAGTCAAGTTCGCAGGGATTTTGTCTGGGTTAGTCAGCAGATGTGAATAGTTCAGCTGATCATTCTTAAGACGGAGGATGAACATATGGAGGATCTGTACCTGGAGCCACCATAGGTAAACAAGGAGGTCCACCTTGAGTTTCTCTCAGGTCACATGGGAAAGGGTTGGTCTTTGCAGTTACTGTTTCCTGGAACACTGTTTCTTGACATCCTTATTTTCTAGGAGTAGGGTACTCAGGAAGAGTCCCTCTGCCTCTCAGGGTTTCCCTTTTCTCCTGTAAGATGAGCTTAGTAGTAGGGTCTGCTTTATTTGGCTCTTGTGGAGTTATGAAGACCAAATAAGAGTGTGCATGAAAGTATTTTATAGTCAATGAAGCACCATATTAATAATGTCAGCTATTATGACAACCATGGCTTTTTGTCCCTCTTGTTCACCAAGGGTTTCAGAGATCATGCTGGCTGTCCTTATATTCATAAAATCTCCATATTTCACAGCCAGAGGCCAAGAGTTCATCATGTGTGAAGCAATGGTGGGATCCTGGTGCCTCCTTAATAAGCCTAAGATGGGGCACCATTTGCCCTCTGAGCCCCTTTCCCTCTTTGCAAAACTGGGCTAAAGAGGTTGACCTGTGTATGTCATGAAGTCACAGAAATGCATTTTAAAAGTCTGAGGAACTGCTTAGCTGCCAATGCATAAGTGTAGAACCTTTGATATTGCAGCATCGCCCACACAGTGATGGAGTAAGCCAGCAACAGTGAAAAAAGCCTTCTATTCTTGGAGATCCAAGTTCTAAAATCACTTTTCCTTCAAAAGTTTTTTTGTGGATCATATTCAGGCCTCTGTCTCTCAGAGGCTGGAGTTGAGAAGCACCTAGCAAGCAGGTTTGATGTGGGCACAGCCATGGGACAAGAATGAATAATGCTGAAATCTGCAACCCAAATGAAGATGCCTGGGGAGCAAAGCTTTTCTAACACCCATGGAAGAAAATCAATGTTCCTGTAAGGACATAGGAAAGGAAAAATTAGTACTGTGTAATGCAATTTGACGGGTTTTTTTTCTCCCCTAATATAGTTGACTTAATAGAAAGAAAATCTAAAAACCTCTTGTTGGGAAGGTGAAGACTTATCTAGGAAGATAACCAGCTGGGTCTCATATTGACTGACTGCTGGCTTCCTGGGCCACAACTTGTATCCAGGCTTAGTTTTTTGCTCCTTTGTGGGATTGTTTTTTTCCTGATTTGCAAAAGTAGCACCAATATGGACATTCCAAAAGTGAAACATCAAGTTCATATTCGGAAAGAATGCTATATACCATCTTGTCATTTCTTCTTCCTGCTATAAATAAATATGACAGAGTTTGCATTTGACTTCATGAATGAAAGCAGGCAACTGTCTTTCAACAGGGTCTTGAGCAGTCATTTTTAACCTTTTTTAAAAGCAATGTTAGCCAAATTATTCTAGAGAACTCCTGTCTTACATTTGTCTAAATGATTGTGATAGAGATATGCATGGCCTTCCCTAAATAAATGAAGCTAGGATCATTATTACATCATTGAGAGTGGACATAATGTCTTAATTATCTTTGGAAGCCCTCAACTAAAACTGGTCATTCATTTTCAGATAATGGAATCAGCATTACCATTTGTCATATAGACCACTGACCACCGTGACTTCTTCTATCTCTCCATCATTGTCCACATTGTTCTTACAACTGATTATCCATCAAATACATGATTGAAAAACACCAGACACTGACGGAGTATTCCTTATCCAAAATACTTGGGTCCAGCAGTGTTTCACATTTTGGATTTTTAAAGTTTAGAATATTTGTATATACATAATGAGATATATTAGAAATGGAACTCTCAGCTATACATGTAAATTCACTGTTTTATATATATCTTACATACATAGTCTGATGACAACTTTATACAATATTTTTAGTACATCTGTATTTTTATTTCAACCTGTCACATGAGGCCAGTTGTGGAAATTCCCACTTATGGCACCACTTTGGCACTCAAAATGTTTTAGAATTTGGTACATTTCAGATTTCTGATTCTTGGATCAGGGATGCTCCACCTGTACTTGGAAACCAAGGTAAGGAAAACAAAATGACTTACTCCTCCAGATCCCCCTTACAGTTGCCTCAGTTCTTTCTGCCTGTGAGACCACAGCAGTCTACCATTGGAAATGATGGACAGAGAAATAGTACTTTCTGTCAAGCCTGATGCAAATGTTCTCCAAGAAAGGACTATATCAGAAACAACTGAATGCTGACTATAGTTACTGGCATTTATTGTAAAACACCCCATCTCATGAAAAATAGCTGGATAAATCTCCTGACTAAATGAATGCAAGGAAAGAGTTCTATACTTGTGACTTGTGTATGTTTATCACTCCACATCTCTTTAAACCAACCAAATACAGCAACATCAGAGTTGGGAACAACAAGGAAACAATGGCTTTTAACTCCTACTTCATTTTGATGTGCTTATTCACCCACCGGGAGCCCTGTGGGTTAACCTTTCTCTGGCACCCATTCATTCTCCAAGATCTGAAGACTTAATAAAATTGACCTGACGGAGGTTTGACTTTTTTGTATAATTTGTTTAAATCCTAGACTGCATCTCATATTGTTATAGAACTCCTTACGTTTATAAATGATGACAAGGAAACAGACCCAAGACATTAATGAATTTCTAGCTGTTTTGTATTTGAACAAATGACCAGGCCATTTTTTAAGCATACAATAACTTCTGAACTTGCAGTTTAAGGGTGGTTACTCGTTAGCTATGTCTTTTGAACCAAGGAAATGGGAAATGTTATTAATTATTAATGATTATTATTATTGTTATTAGAGGATTCATGGGAGAGGTCTCTTTCTTGACCATGCCAGGAAAACGCTGACCTCTAGGAGAATCAAACTTCTTAATTTTGTTCATGTCACATTGATTTGTACTAGAAACAAAAAGAACATGAACTGAAAGATAAACACTGGCAGTAGGGTGTTTCTAGAATCTCATCTCTTTTTTAAGTTATTTATTCATATATGCATACATTGTTTGGGCCATCTCTCCCCCCTGGCTCCTGTCCCTTACCCGCCCTCCACTTCCAGGCAGAACAGAATCTCTTCTTAAGTCTTGTCTGTGCAGGCATGGTAACTCCCTAAACACAAATGTGAAATGTATCCGCACATTTCCTGTCATTTCTCAAAAATAATTGCAAGATTGACTTGTAATTCAGTAAAAGGTGTTTGTAGTATGAATTGGTTGTTTTCTAAATTATTTTTAAAAATTCAATGACTGTCTTCTTTCAGAACAATGATTTGTAAGAACTGAATGGAGTATTTGGGCAGAATTCATCTCCCAATTAGCATAACAGGTGGGCCCATTTTTCTACACAGGGCCCATTGTAACATTCAAATGTTTGCATCCCACCTGTAATTACTTGCTAGTTTCTTTATTCTATCCTAGTAAATTCGTATCCCAACTAGATAATAAGAATGATTTAAATAAGAAAGTAGGGAATCATAGTAAAAGGATTTGAAGTCAGGAGAACTGTCCCTCAATCCTGAATTTGCTGTTTTCTACAAAGGATTTGAAAAAATACTTAAACATTCCCAATGTCCAGACTCATTATCCTTCAGAAAAGAATAATAGAACTTCATAAGGTTTTTTTATGGGGCCACACACTACAATAAATTTGTTCGTTGATAACCATAAAATTCTCTGTAAAACATTTATTTTACCAGTGAGAGACAACTTTGTAAAATGTGTTACTTTGAGTTTTGGTCAAATAAACCAAAATTTAGAGTCTCGCTTTAGGACCTAAATGGGAGCTGGGTGATCTGGTGAAATGAGGCAGACAGAATTGGTTTTTTAAACCTAATTTCATGTTTTTATTTATACAGGAATTTCTTATTTTATTTGTTTTTAAAAACAGTTTTATTATATTTTTGAATGAACATACATTAATAATAGGAGAGGATTTCATTGTGTTGATGTCCTACAGTCATACGGTATACTTTGAGCAAGTTAACCCTCTACTAGATTTCCATTCTCCCTCATCCTCTTCACCCCTCTTTAAAGCTTTCATTATGCTGTCTTTGTGTATAACACATCTATATGAATATACGTAGCATACTTTTATATACATGTGTATATATGTAGCATGACTTGATCCTCTTCACCTTTTAGCATCCTTTCCTTTACCCCTCCTCCCTCCTGTTGATCCCCCCAGACTATCTCTCTTTTACATTAATGTCCTGTTATCATCATCACCATCATTTTAGGTCTAGGTTCCACAAATGAGCATGAACATGGGATATTTGGGTTTTTGAACTTGGCTTATCTCACTCAGCAGGGTAGTACCCAGTGCCATCCATTTTATTGCAAATGACACAATTTCACTTTTCTGTAAGGCTGAGTAATATTCTGCAGTATACATCTACCAAATTTCCTTTTTCCCTTGATTGATTGCTGGACACCTCAGCTGATTCCACAGTTTGAGTATTGTGAACAGAGCTGCAATAAACATGGGTATGCAGGCTTCTCTCTTATATATTGATTTATACTACTTAGGATATATGCCCAAGATTGGTATGGTGGGACGGGATCATAAGGTAGGTCTGTTTTTAGTTTGTTGAGGAATCTCCATACTGATTTCCATAGGCTGCACTACTTTAAATTCCTTCCAGTAGTGTTAGAGGGTTCCTTTTCCCCTGCATCTTTGCCAGCATTTGTTATTGTTTATTTTTGTAATGATAGCCAATCTGACTGGGTGCGATAGAATCTTAGTGTAGTTTTGATTTTTATTTCCTTTATGGCTTGGGATGTTGAACATTTCTTCATGTATTTATTAGCCATTTGTACTTCTAAGAACTGTCTGATTTGTTTACTCATTTACTAATTGGATTATTCTTTTGTTATTTAATTTTTTGAGATCTTTGTATATTTTGGATATTAATCCTTTATCTGTTGGCTAGCTGGTGAAGATTTTCTCTCATTTTTCTGGTTGTCTCTTGATTCTGGTAATTGTCTCTTTCAACGTGCAGAAACTTTTTAATTTAATGCAGTCCCATTTGTCAATTCTTGTGCTTATTTCCTGGGCAATTAGTGTCCTATTCAGAAAATAATTACCTATGTCTACATCTTCCAGAGTTTTCCCTGTTTTTTTCCTGGAGCAGTTTCATAGTTACAGGTGTTCCAGTTAGATCTTTGATCCATTTCTTACATGCCCCCTAAGATCTTTAGCCCTACTCTGGAGCACTGGGAATATGATGGGATATCACACTCCTGGCAAAATGTTGTTTACAGATGTCATTAAGGTTACTAATCAGTTACCCTTTTATTAGACAAATTGAAGATTGTAGAGATGTTTGATCTAATTACATGAGCTCTTAAAAGGCAAAGAATTTTTGCTAGCTAAGTAGCCAAAGGTGAAGTCAGAGAAATTTGAGGCAGGAGAAGGATTTGACCTGTGATTGTTGTCTTTGAAGATGAAGGGAATGGGAAAGGAACTAGAGTGCTGAAAGCAGCTTTTTGCTGACAGCCCACAAGTAAACAGGGATCTACCTCCCGAAAGGAGCTAGGTTTTGCCAATGTGTATGAGCTTGGAAGTGGATTCTTCCCCAGAGCTCCAGATAAGAGGACAGCCTGGCCAACACCTTGATTTGAGCCTGTGAGACCCTGAGCAGAGAACACAGCTGCATATGAAGACTTTCCCAACCACACAACTGTGAGATCATAAATAGCTGTCATTTATGGTTACATACATTTGTTAGAGTAGCTGTAGAAAACTTCTACAGCCCAGATTAAGGTAAAGTGAGTTAAGTAGCCAGTCCAGCACCTAGCATGCAATAATAAAAAGAAGAACTTATAAATGTGAACCCCTTTTCTACCTTTAGAGCCCCGTTCCCCCAATATTCAATGTGTACTTGAATGACCTAGGATTCTGAGTCAGTGGGTTAAGGTGGAGGCTGAAATCTGTGTTTGTAACAAGGTCCCAGGTGATGTTGCTACTACTGGTGTCCTTGGAAATCACGCTGAGCTCCAAGTGCAAGCTTGGAGGTCATCTCCACCAGGCATCTCAGCCCTAAGTGTATATAAGATGCTCTTGGGGAATTTATCAAATACTCAGAAGCCTGGGTTCACCCTCTAATTTAACTGACCTCATACACAGCAGAGGCCTCAGTATCTTTCAAAGCATTTACAGTGAGTATGAGTCTGCTCTGTAGTCAAGGACGGAAACTATTGCCTCTGACTTCTGGTTCTTAACAGTGTGGCCCCTGGACCAGTAACATCAACTTCATCTGGGAGCATGACAGAAATGCAAATCCCCACTCCAGACCTGTTGGCTGAATGAAGTGCCCAGAAAATCTAATACTAAAAAATTCCAGTTGGAACTCTCCTGCCAGACCAGAACTTCACAACTTCAGGCATAGGAAAAACTCCAGTCTCTACCCAGCCCTGGGAGCAAAACCTTCTCTCTCAGCAACAATGGAGTAGACAGAGAGGCTGCTGACCTCCTATGACCTCTCCTGGTACAGCTGACAGTCATTACTCTCTTTATCTTAAATAGCACTTACTGCCATGGTTCCTTACATAATCTGAAAACTAACTCTTTTCAAAGGAATGGATTGGAAAGGCACTGTGGAAAATATAACAACCAATTACTGCAAGAAACTCTCTCCTCTCTTTCCCCTTTTGACTTAACTCATTAAAAAGGCAGCTGATACACAGACTCTTCCAACTTTTTAAAAATTAATTATTAGTGCCTGAAGGTATTGAAGCCCCGAACATTTACGAGACCACACGACCAGAAAAAAACAGAAGGAGTGCTGACTTCTTAACCAGGCAACTTAATTTCCCAATTATCTTTCTTAGGCAAATTATGGGTCTAAATATAACATATTGTAACCTTTGCCATTTTTCCGCAGGGCTGATGCATCAATGCTTTGATCTCTTGTTTTCTCTCTTCTGCTCAAGAAAACAGGGACGGGTGAGGGTGAGGATGCTTGTCAAATATGACATTGCTAAATTAAGAGAGAAGCCTGCATGACATTATGCAGTGAGCAAAAAAGGGGAAATGGTAGGGCTTAAGTACCCCCTTACCCCAACACTAGGGACGAATTAATTAATGGTTCTGAATTTAGACCCTTCGGGCAGCATCTCTAAGTGCAGTGACTGTGGCTGACTCACAGGAAGCCCTTGCTTGTTATTTCAGGGTGATGCTAATTGACAGACAGTGGGGATTCCAATTAGCATAATGTTTATGGCAGCTGATGGGCACCCACAGGGCAGACCGGAAGTGGTCCACTTTCCCGAGAAGGCCTCCCACTCTGCTGGGGGTGAGGGTGGGAGCAAACATCTGAGCATTGCTAACTTCCAGTGTATGCTGTAGGGCCAATCTCTTTTCTAGGTTCAACCCTGACCTCCAATGGTATCTTGGGAATCTCCAAATTCAAGTTCTTTGATAGCTTTCCCTTGATGGAAGCTAGAACTGTCTACCCTGACTCCTCAGTTGTTCTGTGTTCAAATAGTTCTTGACCCTCTAAAATCAGCAAAATCATTAAGTCTATCACACCCCTCCATGTGGCACTCCAGCTCCTACATTCTATCACCACTTCTACCATGCCTGCTACACTCCTTCATATCACTTCTCCTGATGCATATGTGGCACATTTTGCCTTTGAATCTGTCATTACCAACAGTTACTTGAATTTATGTCCTACCCTTTTGCCTCATGTTATGGGCTGAATTGTGACCTACCACCACCACCACCAAATTTTATGTATTGAAGTCTTAACCCTCCAGTACCTCAGAATGTGATTTATTTGGAATGAGAGCCTTTGAAGAAGTGGTTAATGTTATTAGGGTGGACTCAAATTCAACATGATTTGTGGTCATGTAAGAAAAGATTTTGATGCAGACACATACAGAAGGAAGACTGTGTGGACATACATTGAAGAAAGTGGCCATCTATAAGCCATGGACAGAGGCCATAGGTACAACCAAACTTGTTGACATCTTGATTCAATTTTCTTGTCTCCAGACTGTGGAAAAATAAATTATTGTTAAGTCACTCATGCTGTGGTATTTTGTTATGGCAGCCCTAAAAAACTAATATACCTCAATACTCTTCTAAGGCGTAAGTTCTGTGTTTCCTTCTTTTACTACTCCAACCATATTGAAGGAAAACATCCCACAATAACTTCATCCCTTGGAACCAGAAGTAATATAGAAAATACTCTAATACATTATAGCATGGGCACTGACCAATCAGAATAGATTGTCAAAATAGAGCCACTACTACCCATCTATTAATGGTGATTAAATCAACGGATCCAGAGGAGATGATGGAGGGGTTACTGCAATGACCAGGACTTATGATGGAAGCTATTTACCACAGAAATGTTTTAGTATGCTCATAACTTATATAGCTACCCTATCAAATCAACTGAGCAACCACCTACATAATCCAGGCAACTGAGCAATTATGGCTGCTCCCAGACTTCATTTTTCCTCTGATGGAAGAGAGGCATCATCATTTAGTCAGCTTGGCAGGTACTAGGAATCCCCACATCACATTGGATTCTTCTCTCTCCCTCACACTACTAGTGACACCTTAGTGATCCTATTTCTAAACCTTCCCCATTATTCTTATGAACTTCAGTTCATTAAGTTTCACCTGCCCCACGAAACAGCTTACTAACTAGTACTCTCTTCCATTCCATCTAATCTTGACACTCATTATGGAGCTACATGACAAATGACACTTCTGACAGAATTATCCTCCTTCCCCTTCAAAACAACAAATAATTTTTGCACACCAAAGAAGGTGAAACAAGCTAATCTATTTTTCCACACTATCTACAAGCTAAGTCAAAGTCATCTCTCATTTGATGCACTCATTCCATAGATATTTATCCAACTCCACTAGGTGACATGTATTGCACTAGACACTGAATATCTAGACACGAACAAGATATTTCCTCTGCCCTCAAGTTCCTTATATGCCAATGGAGCATAGAGGAAATCAGTGTCTCATGAGAAATGCTACAGTTGGATAAGTACAATGTGCTCCAAGAACACATAGGAGGGACATCTACTCAGTGATGAAACAAGAGCTTGTTCCCAAGGACCAGAAAAGTGGGATGCTTGGTAAGAAGAAAGGACATATCCACCCAAAAAGAAGCTCAGAGAGATAGGCTCTCCAAAAAGAAATCGGTTATTTAGAGGTGAGTGATAGCAGGTGTAGACCTGGGATATGCATGCCATTCCAAGCTTATGGGAAAGCCATAGGCATAATCCAGGGAGGCAAAGGAAAGCAGAGATTTTAAAACAAAGCAAAGACGATTACATAAATTGTTTTGAGACAAGCAGAACATTGGCAACATGGAAATATCATAGGAGTTGAGCTCAGTTCATTAGTGGAGACAGTGTGTCAGGCAAATGTTCTGTACATCTATCTAGCAATCCTTTTGATCTCCATCATCTCCTGTGATGGTTCCTATTATCAGGAAAACTCTGCACAAGGATCCTTTCCCATGGCTTCCTGTCTCTGTTTAGTCATGATTTGACCATAGTGACTCCATTTTGATTCTGACAACTTTCACAGGAGACAGTTCAAAACAGAAAGAACCAAGGCCAAGAGCATTATCATCTTCAGTAACTGCAAGAAATTTAGAAAATTTGTAGGGTAAACTGCAAGACATAAAACTGCAGAGGTAAACAGGAGCCCATTCCCGGAGGGTATTGTGACTCCTGAAAAGGGGTTTTACTTACCAGAGAGACATGGGAACCAAGAGTACC
This sequence comes from Castor canadensis, assembly GCF_047511655.1. Classification (NCBI taxonomy): domain Eukaryota; kingdom Metazoa; phylum Chordata; class Mammalia; order Rodentia; family Castoridae; genus Castor; species Castor canadensis. The sequence continues at coordinate 10,604,710 of NC_133395.1, forward strand.
CTCCAGAAGGGATGGAATAGTTAGACCTCTATTCTGGAAGGAGCATACTGATTCAGCCAGACAGAAGAAGACAAGATTGGAGGGTATGTCATTATCTTCAAAAGGGTCCCTTGATTAAGCAGGGAGCAGTGGGAAGTTAAAAAGTGGTTGTAATCTCCCGTATTTAAGAGGTACAAGAAAGTGGGTTTGGAGGCTGATACATTTTGAAGAGTCTAGAGAGAGGGGTGACATCCCTATTTCTGACTTTAGCGGTTGAGTGATAAATAATGCCACTTCCTGATCTAAGAGACTCTGGCAACAGAGCTGTTTTCCTGGGAGGATTATAATGAGTTCAGTATCAGGACAGTTGGGTTTGACATGGAAATGACCAGTAGGCAGAGTTACCACCAATCTAGAGCTTAAGGGAAAGGTGTGAGCAGCAGGTATAACCTGAGGCATCTTTGGCAGACAGCCATACCCATCAGCCTCATCTCCACTACAACTTCCCAATACCCCACCTGCACTCTAGCCTCAGGACACTAACATGTCCCCAGACCCAACAGCCTCCACCCTACAGCTCTTCCTTCGTTTGTACAGCTCTTCTACCAAGAATCATATTTACCATGCACTCCCCACTCTGAGTCTTCACTCACCAAATTCTGCATCTCCTTGAACAGTTGCCTTTTCTTTGGAGTTCTCATTACTGCCAGGTTTTTTTTTTTCCTTTATCCAGAAAACCATATCTTTCTCTCACTTGAATATCTATTCCCTGAAGATGCTTATTTATTCTTCCACCTCCTCCTGTCATAATATCCCAAAGACAGTAGATGAACTATACATTCAAGTAGAATGCTGAGATGAGCCAGTGAAAAACAAGGATTGGTTATTTAGTCAGGGTGCAGTCAGAGAATGAATAGCCCCTCAGGTAAGGCCAACACATGTTATACAGGTAAAGGATAAATCAATTAGCCAAAAGGGGGTGGTGGGGCAAGCCAAAAACTGCCATTCTTCAGTTTCAGGAACAAAAGTGGTGTTGGTATGGCTCAGGGACTGTGCTCAGCCAGCAAGTGCTGGAACAGTGGGGAGCCTCTCAGATCCATAGCAGAAGCCAGACCCTACCAGAGCCATGGAGAAGACATAACTGGTGTTGGAAAGTTCACCAAAGGTGAAGAGGGGAAGAAAGTATCCCTGGCTTTTCCCTCTCTCCCACCCTACTTCATCACAATAATATCTCCCATCAGTCAATGCAGATGGAACCAATGTATATAGGACTGAGCAACATAACCAGGCAACACACACATTGCAGGATCTGCTGTCTATGTGAGGATACAAGAGAGCAGAGGAAGAGGGAGGAACAACCTGAGCGAAAACAGATAACTGGCCAGCCCAGTAGTAACCAGCTGCTGGTTCATTCTATAAATATAAGGAGTTTAAGGAACTTAGTGTCTAGTAAGGAGAATAGAGGAGTACATAAAAGTATCTCAGAAATGTTGGCTAAGATTGAGCTGGGACCTAAAGTACAAATCATATTGTTAACTTTCTTAAGCTTTCTAACAGGGCATATAGAAATGAAATCGAAACAGGAATAAGTAAAGACCCAATAATGAGGGTATATCGAAAATGGGTTTTTCAGCCATCGCTGCCATTGGATATAAGCAAAATGTTATAGAGTTTAGAAAAGAGAGAAAATATGTCTAGCTAGAGAGCTCAGAAAAGAATCTTCATAACGAAGTTATAATTTTGATCTATATTTTTTATTTGGAAGTTGAAGTAAAAGAGGAAGCAAAAGTTGAGGAGTAGCAAGAAAGTGTATTTAAGAGAAATGTTCTGTTGTTTATTGGGAATGGTGGCTTTCAAACCAAGCAAGCAACTCTCCTCTTGTCCTTTCCAGGAACAGGTGTTTGCTCCCTGGTGTGCTTTGCTGGGAAAAGTGGTCCAGACACTGTGGATTGGCGAGCACCTTAATACATGTCACTGTTGTCTTAACAGAGGTCTCCTTCTGTAGCTAGGACAGGCCCCAAAGCACATCTCATATGCCTATGAGACAGTGGTTGGACACAGAGGGACAGTGGACAGGAGGATGTCCCATGTCCATCCTTAGGGAAAAAAGAGGAGTGACAATTGCCTTTTGCTATAGAGCAGTGGATTCAACAGGTTTCCCCGTGTAACTGCTTGGGAATGAAGGATTTATTCCTTTGGAAACTTTGAAATTTGCATAGACCCTGTGTCCCCACACAGAAAACATCCTAAGACCAAGAAAAGAAGGGAAATGAGGCTGTTATGAGGCAATTTAGAAAAATCTTAGCAAGATGCTTAACACTCTGGAGAGAGCTGGACCTGCCAGCACACTGAGCTTCCGGCTGGAAGTCTTCTCACATCTGTGTGCTGTTTCACTGGGCTATTTCCCTGGACCAAAGAGATGGTAATGGAAACCCTCCATCACCATTATCACTCTCGACCATGGGAGGCAAAGTTTCTCCTTTCTAGTTGAAGAGAGAAAAGCAACTGAAGGGTTTGGGGCAGAAAGTGTCTTTGTAATATCCCTGAGAAAGCAGCAAGTTATCAAAAAAGAGGTCACCAGTTTGCATTCCTGTTTCAAGACAGCCTCAGTAATTGCTCCTCCTGGTGTTTTGTGTGCTATCCCAGACTATCACAATAGCTAGTACTCCTTGGGCAAGTTGACATCTTTCTTCACTCCAAGCCAACCCCAATCACTCTGGGTTGTGACCACAGTTAGTCTCTGTCAGAAGCAGGTTTCCTCCCCAGAGAGTGAGGCATTAAGCACCATTTCTGCCTTCAAGTGCAATTTCCCCATCCTCACCCAGGACCCCCACCACACTAATGACTAATTATTAGGATTACACATTATTGCTGTATTCTACCTGCCATCTTCTGGACTATTTTGTATGTTTGGGCATCATTTCTTCTTTTAGCTCCAGGACCTCTCATTTTCATAAATTTCTTACCATCCTAAGAAGAGAGGAACATCAAAGCTCCCACAGTCAGCTGGCCTGCATGCAGCAGACAGGCTCAGGGGAGGCAAGCTGGGTATGGGGCCTGCACATCAATTTCACAAGAAGGATTACTGAGGCTTTACTGTGCTTGAGAAGTTAGCGGTGAAGTTAGAGGAGAAGGCCAAAGGTCAGCAGCTTCCTATTGTTGTTTTATTAATTCTCCTTCACCTCTTGAGAAAGCAGGACTTTGAATGTTCTAAGATATCCATGGACAAACCAGCTTCTTGCCCCTTTGTTGCTGCCAAATGGACAGCATGAATTCTGCTTTGGAAACGGTGTGTATTTGGGCTACAGCCAGACAACACAGTGTTATGAACAGGATCACCAACTGATCTGGGAGCATAGTTTGGTCTCAACATCGACAAACTAAAAGAAACAATACAACATTAACATCCCTTTTCTCTAGAGAAGAACACAAAGGAATTTACAGAAGCTCTGTTTTTTGTTGTCTCATTTGAACCTTTCTGGGACACACATTGCTGTTATCATTCAGTTATGATCACTGCCTTCTTAGATTTGTGATTATAACTAAATGCATTCCTGCAGACAGTTGATTTAGTGGTTCTGCAGTGAAACTCATAGGCAGAATTAGTGTCTTGGCAAAACACCTTTGTATGTGTGTGTGTGTTACTGAGGTTCGAACTCGGGGCCTTATGCTTACTGGACAAGCACTCCACCACTTAAGCCACCCTACCAACCCTTTTCACTTTATGTTTTTCAGATAAGGTCTCCTACTTTTGCGTGGGGCCAGACTCAGACTGCAATCCTCTTGCTTACACCTCCCATGTAGCTGAAATTACAAGAGTGAGCCACCATTCCCAGCTCATTTTTTGAGATAAGGGTTCACTAACTTCCCCCTCTCCCCAGCTGGCTTAAATAAGGAGCCTCCCATCTCCATATCAGCCTCCCACATAGCTGGGATTACAGGTGTGAGCCATTACACTTAGCCTGCAAAATACCATAATATAATCAGATATCTCATTTTGGAAGAGAACAGTTTCCTGATTTTATTCTGTGATTTTCAGGAAGAGGTTCTATGTCCTGAAAACATTAGCTAAAAGTTCTGACAGTGGAACAGAATGCAAGAAACAAAAACTATTCTGGTAAATTCTGCATGTACCCCTCAATTACTCCTGGGTAACAATATTCTTATTACTTTGTTCTTATTTGAGAATTGTACAGTCCTGGGCCACAAAGCAATGTAGCAGGGGCTGAACAGTTCCTATCCACTATGACATCACAGCCATCCTAACATCATAGCGCCACGTACTCCTCACGTGTTTGTCGTGATTCTGGCATAAACAAAGTCACTGTGCTGCCACTTGCATAAAAGTATAGTTCATGCAATTATGTTCAATACCTGATACTTGATGTTGATAACAAGTTACTGTGTTACAGATTAAGATATTTGCTATATTATATTTTTCATCATTTAAGAGCACATTCCTTCTACCTACACAAACAGAATTTACTGTAAAGCAGTCTACTGTGTTACCCACCAGCAGCCTCAAACATCTCTTTACACATCTCTTGATTGCATCGTTTTCTCTTGTGTGTGATTTAATCCTGTCTATGGCCCCAGGAACCATAGGCTATATCAAGTAAATATAGATATAGATACATATATGCATAGAGACATATACACGCACCTTGTATATGCCATATAACTTACATGTGTAGTAGGCTGTACCATCTAGGTTTGTGTAAGTACACTTTATGATGTTGGAACAATGGCCAAATCACCTACTGATATTTCTTAGAATGTATCCCCTTTGTTAAGTGACACATGACTGCCATTCCTTCTTCCCCCAACAGAGAGACAGCTGCAGTTTTATTAGGCATGGACCTCAAAAACTACATTTATATGCATTTTCTAGCTTGCTCACTCCATGCATAATACTTCAGTGACATCTGAAATAATTATACGTAAAACGCCAGCAGAAGAATTCAAGGCTTCAAATTAAGGTACTACAGAGCAAAGAAGCCGTTGAAATAGAAATCAAGAGTGGTAACTACCAGCCAGGTGACAATTCTATATGACAATTCTATATGTACATAGTGTTGTACATGGTATTGAGACATAGGACAAATTTAAATTAAGCAAAAAGAAAATCAAAGACACGTTTGAGAAATATATAGGACTCATGTTTTCTGTTGTTAGTGATAGTGGGGGCTTTTCTTGTGTGTGTATTTGATGACTGGAAAATCAGCAGGGGAAAAGAGTCTCAGATCCAAAGAAAAATGTAATCAAGATAAGAATTTTAAGAAGGTAAACGGAACCTCAAATGCAGAGTAAGGATTTTAAAAGAATCAAAAAGTTGAATATTTCTTTGGCTAGATAAGTCTACAGACTACAGATTTTAGAGACTTCTTGCTAAGCAGAATCAATTTTGGGTTTGATTTTAGTTTGAGAGATGTCTGTGGTGAAGGGTGTAGTTTGTATTTAAATGAGTCAAGTTCAAGATCAAGTCATACCAGGTTTTATATTCCAAATGGATGTCTGCTTCAGTGGAGACGACCAAAAAAAAACTGGATTAAATTAAATTCCATATATATATTCCACTCTGCACAGACATGGCTCCTCAAATCTGTTAAGAAGCAGAAGCCTTCCCTTTTTTCATTCTTTCTTTTTTGTTGCAAGCTCCTTTTTGGTATTTCTATAATTTGTGCCCAGATTATATACAGGTGAGCCAGTTTCCTGAGGTTACCAAAGAGTAACCTTGATAGGGAAAGCTTCAGCTCACTTGTTCTTATCTTGTGTAGCTGAGTTTGGTTTAAGAGTGGCGTTCCTTCCTATTATGGCTTATACTCTCTCTACAACAAAATTAAAAATAAGGGCAACATAGTTTCTGCTGGGTATTGAGGGGGTAGGGGGGAGAAGGAGGGGGCGGAGTGGGTGGTAAGGGAGGGGGTGGGGGCAGGGGGGAGAAATGACCCAAGCCTTGTATGCACATATGAATAATAAAAAAAAAAGAGTGGCTAAAATTCCATAACCCCATGCAGGTGTCCCCTCTCACTCTGTGACAAAACACCTGTATGTCACCCATTCTTTCTGAGATACGCAAACCCTGAAACAGCCAGTATTTCTCACTTTAAATTCTATGTAAGCTTCCTCCAGCCCCTTGATATATAGAAGCTGTGAAGATATCTGTCTTAACCAGGTGTAGTGGTGCACACCTGTAACCCCAGCTTCTCACGAGGCAGCAGGAAGACCACAAGTTTGAGATCAGTGGGGGAGTGGTGAGATCCTATCAGAAAAAAAAAAAAAGGGATGGAGCATAGCTCAAGTGGTAAACTTGCCTGGCATGTGCCTCCTGCTCCCCAGAAGAACAAAAACATACTCTTTTAATATAATGCTTGAAACATTTATTTACATTTATTATCCTTAACAAAAAGCAATAATTTATCCACTGTTTTGTTCTCTGCTGTGATTCACTGGTCTGTGACTAGTTTTTAAAGCTCATAGACAAACTGTACCCCTACAAGTCACTCTGTAGTGAGGAAATGAAATGCATGACCACAATTTTACATAATATTCATATGTAAAAGATGGATGCATCGCTTGCAAACTCATAATTTAATAAACTGTTTTAATAATGCACTGGGGAATTTAAACGTATTACACAATAGCAATTCCAAATTCAGTAAGAAATGAAAAGTGGATACATTCTCTTGAACTAATCAGCAAAACAGAATTTAAAATTCTTAGTGTGGTTTTGTTTTAACAAGAAATATTTTTCTTCACTTTCCACAGAAAGATACAAAGTATGCTAAATTGATTCTGCATAATATTTGAGGATAGATAGATTGATGTAAGAGAAATCATAGACTGTAAAAGAGGAATCACAGAATGGCAAGAAATGGTTAAGAATTCTGCAAAATGTCATGCTCACAAGGGTACTAATAAGCAGGTGTCTTCTTTTTTCAAAAGGAAGTACTGTGCTTCTTTCCCAGATACATAAGGAATTAATTCTAGAGAAAATATTAAAATATGTTCCCAAAATGCCCTCCAGACATAGTCAACAACCCACTCTTTGCTGTTTGTTGGGTTTTTATTATAGCTCTGTTTGTTTTTATTGTGATATATTTCCCATGAGTAACATCCTTTAAATTCTCATTATCATCTTTGTTATCAATCTACCATGGCAAGTAAATTATGCTCTGCACTGGATCAATTTTGATATCCATATAGAAGAAAGCATTAGTCTTGACTCCTATATCATACCATAAGAAAAAATCAATCCCTATTAAATTATAGATCCAAAAGTGAAAGAAAAAAATTTTTAAATTCTAGATGATGTTATAAAACTTTTACTTAAAAAATGTTTGGCAACTACTTCCCATATTTACAATGAAGATTTCTGTAACTTCATACTAATAATATTGATATTGATTTTAGGCAAGAAAAATAGCAAATTGAAGTAAAAATCACTTCTATATCATGAAATACTACCTTTAATTCAAGCTATTTTCCAATGGAACCTTTATATACTCCTAGTTTCTATCCCATTTTAATGGTATTTTAAAGCCATAAACTAGAGGTGTTTTATTTTTCTTTTTGCAAAGTTGGGGATCAAACCTAGGGTCCTGTGGTATATGTAAGGCAAGTGTTGTACTGATAAACTATATCCCCAGCCTTAGTAGCTGATCTTAAGAAAAGAGACAAAATTAGTTTAATCAATACAGGAATGCAATTAACTCTAACCACGTAGAATCTCTTAACTTACTAGAAGCTACCCCAGTCATGTGACCCAGACCTGCTGAGGTAGCTATAAGATAGAGAAAGTGCAGGAGTTTGAGTAGCACAGGCTGCTTTACACCCGTGAAGTTCATATCATTGCTAATGAAAAGGAAATGTATATCTGGTATATTTGAATATCTGGTGTATTTGCTCTACATCTCCTTTTATGAGTTACAGGATAACTAATAAAAGAAGGATACAGTGTCACATGAAACATGTGATAGCTTTTGCAATGTGAAACTGCCAGGAAGGAGAGCTTAAGATATTACACAGGAGATAGTTGATTGCCTTGGACTGACATAAAGAGACTCCTCACCCTTCTCTTTCTTACAAAGAAAAACATAACTAATGTAATACTAAACAGGAGACTTAAAGAGGCGATTCACAAAAGATAATGGCTAAGTGTTTGAGTATTGCTAGGAAGAGGAATACTGAGTGAGCCCCAGCAAGAGGCTAGGCCAGGACAAATGGAAGGAGTTGCATATAGGAATATGGTATGTGAACTTCAGATGCTAAGAGCTTTTATTTTTCTTCCATTCATAATTTCCTTCTGATATCTTTGAGTCTTCACTAGCAGAATACAAACTAGTCCTGAGGACTCCAGATAGTGTAGAGAGAGAGAGGTCGGCTTCCCAATTGTGCAGGACAGAAATTCACATTCGACTGTCCCCATAGCAAATGGAAGCAGTCAGGAGACATGAAGCCTATATACATAAAGAGTCTTATAACTGGGCACCAGTGGCTCATGCCTATAATCCTTGCTTCTTATGAGGCAGAGATCAGGAGGATCACAGATCAATGCCAGCCCAGGCAAACAGTTCCATGAGACCCTACCTTGAAAAACCCAATCATGAAAAGGGGCTGGCATTGTGGCTCAAGGTATAAGCCCTGAGTTCAAACCCCAGTACTGAAAAAAAGAGTCTTGTACACAGTAGGTAACCAAAGACAGGTAGTTATTGTTACCATCTATTTCATGTTATATGAATGTCAGGGAAACCATCCTAATACCCTTCAAAATGAACAGTAGATAGGAATATACATAGCTCTGTCAGAAAATAATGTGAATTAGAGAGAAACATCTTACAGTTTAGAAATTGTGGTATCATAACCAAAGAAAGTCGCTATTTAAAAAATAAGTCGTTAGTGCATAAGTAATGACTTCCAAGAAAAGTTTGGAGGATTTTTGTCAACAAGGGGCATGCAGGTAAACTTGCTGGGAAAAAATTCAGAAGGAGATTTAGCTACAGACTGTCAGAGTGGAAAATTACATGTCACTATGGAGATGAAATTCTGTGATTTCTTTTTCTTGCCAGTTTCCCTTTGAGAGGGAGGATGCAGGTGTCAAATGAAACATCTGCTTCCTTCTGCAATGTGAAACTTGTTAGGAAGGAAAATTTAAGACCTGTTACCAAAGGGCAGAAAATTCAAATTTTTAATAGATTTTCTAAATTACCAAGTTGCATCCATGCAAACAGAAACATCCTGTTTCACACGTGGTGTGTCGTTCCACGTTATGGGGTGGAAAAGTTTCATTAACTGAGACAGGCCATGAGCACAGGATGGGTTGGTGACTTCTGCATGTGATGCACAGCATGAGTGCAGTGTGCCTGAAGAACAACTCTGATGAGCTGTACTCTTCTGTGTTTAGATGAAGCCTACACAAAAGCAGAGCTAGCCACATGGATGGGACAGAGCTAGTATGTCAAGATAATGGGAGCACATTCACAATTTTGAAGTATATACATGAAAGCTTGACATACTTGGGATAGGGTCATCTGAGTAAGTCTTTGGGCACTGACTGGAGAGGCCATCCAGTGAGAATAATCAGCATTAAAGGTGACTACAGTTCCCTTCTCCCATTACCTGATCTGTAAAAGCAATGTAAATTCATGAAACAGAACAAAATCCAAAATCTTATTCATGTGGTTGGAGTTTGAGCCTTTTCAACTGTTGCCCATGCTATCTGGTGCCACCAGGAGCATCGTTTTGGGGTAGGGGCACTTGACCATCAGTGGCATGAGTGATAAGCATGCTAGGAGTCTGCTCTGATGAAAAGGCCCAGGGGAAGCTGAGCTACAGGCAATCCTATTTGTCTCCTATGTTGGCACTCAGACTCTGGTGTGCACCTGCCACACACACACACAGACCTTCTGCACATAGATACATTGCTCTACTTGTTTACCAAGATGTTTTGTGGACAGTCAATATTGTCTTTTTTTTTTTTTGAACCCCCTGGCAGCTCTGCTTCCACACTCCTGACTTCCCTCACTGCATCCTCAGTGGAAGGTCTACCATATCTCATAGAATCTATCAGAACTCTTTCTGAGAATAAATGACTCAGGATAAGCCAATCTCTTGAAATTCTTCCTTAGCAGTGATTGGCTGAAGTGCCTTCCTAGATACTTCTGAAAGATTCATTGTAATTTGTTTCCTTATTAACCAGCTAATATAATTCCACTACTAACTCATTGTTGTAATAGTAATTTTTATTGCAATTGCTGTTTTATGGCTCCTTAGGTAATTTTAGTTTCAATATTTCTATTATCAATATTATTAACATCTGACTAATGATTATTACTAACTAACATCATCACTAATGATTGTGAGCTTCACTGCACATGATAACAGGACATCGCAGACTTTCAAGCAAACTAAACTTTAGAAAGGCAAATTAAAAACATCTTTTAACTTATAAAACAGTCTACGTATTAGACAGAGCACTTCTGATAGGTTTTTCACCCACAAGAGTTAGCTTTGGAGGTCACACCAAGTTGGCCTAGAGCTCTGGTGATACAAAGAGCAAAGCGAGTAAGTGTTAAAAAGCTTGTGATAGAAACAAAGATAGCACAAGTGGCAATTAGTGACAATCAAGAATGGAAATAAAGACTGATCTGTTTCATTCAAAAAATATTTCCTGAACATTTTTGTGTCAGTGGTTTGCATAAGGACTTCAAAATAAATATAATCTCTAACCTACAGACACTAACAAGAAGTTGGGGCAGAGAGGGAGTGGCAGGCACAGAAACTTCACCAGTGTGTTGGAAATACAGTGCTTGTGTAATATACTTGGTATAAATTAAGTATAATGCAATGAAAATAGAGAAAGAGAAGCAAACTTCCATGCCATTCAACTTTATGTTTCTTATTAAATAGCCATATCTGTTCTTAATAACAGTAGGTTCAAATTACAGGATTTAAAATCACTCCATGGTTCAATAGGCTTTACTTGAAGATGGTAGACTGAGTGTAGACTTTCTAAAGATTCCACTGATATGGTAACAAAGCACTATGATTTTTCTAAGAATATACTCACAAAGAAAGAATAACAGGAGAAAGACAGTATAAAACAACAGACTGAAGAAATTTCTAGAAGAGAGCAAGCAGAAGTATGCAGAGAAGGGCTTCAGCTGGAGTGGAAGCTAGTGTTCCTGGTGGAACTTCAGAATAGTTCCACAAGCAGGGTGGCAGGAAGGACAGGGCACTAGTCAGTGTTTCTACAGCCTCCTCTAAATGTGATATGGCAGAAGAATCACCAGAAACCTGCAGGGAGCCTGCAGCCCAACATTAAATGGCCAGGACAAATCATGTAGAAAAGCTAATAACAGAGAAGAATTCTAGTAAATATGGGAATTAATATTCAGATAAGCATCATTTTGAGAATATATTACATCCAGAGAAGAGCTGTTTTGTTTGCTTAGTAGAGAATAAATAATCAGAATTAATTTGAACTTTCTCATTAAGTTGTATGAGGATGCTAACATCAGAGCCACTGGGAAGGAAATGTGATCAAAAGAAGCTACTTGCTTCTCAATTCTCAATGAATAATTTTATAACAACAATAGAAATTCTGTATATTCATTGAACAAATATTTCTTGAGTATCTACTATGTGGTAGGCACCCATTAGGCACATGGCTGCATCAGTGAACAAAACAGAAGAAAATAAACAAACAAGCTTTCCAATTATAAGCTATTTTCTGGAGGATACAGATATTACAGACAGTCTTTGGGTAAGTAGACGGTGGAGGGTTAAGTACACTGGAGAAATCATAGAATAGGCAAAGAAGGGGTAGGGTATGGGTTGTGAACAAGCTGCACAAAGGCCAGTGAAATTAGATGGGATGTCATTTGAAGATTTGAATAGGAGTTTCCACCTGAAGGCAAATGAACAGTGTTGCTGCAAAGGCTATTTGCCAAGCAAAATAAGACAGAGTGGCCATCGCAGAGCAAACGAGAGTGAGGGAGACAGGGAGAGAAATTTCACTGGAGAAGGTGGGGGTGTTTAGTGCTTCAAAGGCCCTGAATGGAAGCCATCACAAAGGATGAAACTGGAAGAGTAAAGTGGTCTTTAGCAAGCTCATTCAGACTGTTGCACTGAGAATAGAGTAGAAGGGGAAGAAGAAAAAGCAGAAAGACCCAGTTAGGACGCTGGTACTGGGTATTGTTTTTAATCATTCTATTTCCAAAGCACTGATAACACCCAGATTGTAAAGTTAACAACCTGGCCACATTAAAGTGAATGCAAAGTTCATACATTGGGAGGGGTGAGTCAACTTCTTGTCACTGTGACAAAATACTTAACAGAAATAATTTGAAACGAGGAAAGGTTCATTTTGGCTCATGGTTTCAGAGGTTTCAGTCCCCCATAGCCTGGTTCTGTTATTTCTGAGCCAGCAGTGAGGCAGCATCATGGGGAGAGGACATCATAGAGCAGAGCTACTCACCTCAGGACTTCGAGGAAGCAGAGAGATCTAGATATACTTTCCAAAGAAGCAGAGTAAGAGAGAGAGAGAGAGAGAGAGAGCCAGATATACCCTCCCAAGACATAGTTGCCAGTGAAAACTTCCTCCAACTCAGCTCCAACTCCTACTAACCCATTCAGTTATAAACTCATTAATGGGTTAATCCATTGATGAAGTTAGTGTTCTCATGACCCCATCAGCTCTCAGTATTTCCACCAGCTGGGGACCAGTCCTTCAACACATGACCTCATATTTAAACCATGAAGGGAGATTAGGTGGGAAGACATCTGTGTTCATGGACAGAGATTTTCATCATAATCTCTTTTATACACTCTGGTTTTTGACTAGCTCTAACTGCTTTTCAAAACGTAGGTTAAATGTTCCACTTTTAACCTGGAAAGTAGTCAAGGCAAATGCCACATCAACAATATCCAAACTGCTCCTTTCACCACTTGAGATGCAACTCATTCCATTCAGTGACTTTCCCAATGATTTAAGGCACTTGTTTTCTCATCTCCTTGCAGTAACATGAGCATTCTCACCCATACATCTGTAATACCACCATTAAACAGCTGGTACTATGGTGCAATGCAAGGAGCTTGCCAGATTTCAACAGGAAGCCTGATGTGGCAGGAAAAACACAGGAGGGTTCCAGGCTTTCCCACTTAAGAACACCATGTTTTAGAGTGTCTGTCCAAACATCCATGGAGCACTAAAAAAATGGGCATGGCATAGACATCTAGCTCAAGAGTTGTTTTGAGTGTTCAGTTAGCTAGGAGATGCAAAACACTTATAAAGTAAAAGGTGCTAAACATTTTTTGTTTATATACTTGATGTGGCATATTGCCACTGATCATTAATGCATTTCACAGAGCTTCGTAAATTCCTATGTTTTAATTGCCTTAATTTTAATAATAATAGTGAAGTTATGCTATTAAGTAAAATAGTAATAGCCCTGAACTTTGATTCAGGCATGACAGGTAGCTGGTCTCATCAGTTACTTTGTGTTGTTTCAAATTCAATTTCATCCTCTTCTAGTTTTAGGTAAACATAATTTCTATAGTGAGTTTCATAGTTAAAAGAGACATTTTAGAATAATTTATCCTTATTTCATACAAAATCATTCTTATGAAAATGACTTTGCTTTTATCATATGACATGGGTGACGGGCCTTATGACATATTTTGACATATAGTTGAAATTTAAAGGAAATCATTTCAGTCATCGTGAAATGTCTATGCATACATCTTAAATAAGAGACTGTGCAATCAGAATGCATGTGTGAAAAGAATAATTCATCTTTCCAACATCCTAATCATTCAGGTCACTGACTGGTTTGAAACTAAGCTTGCAATTATCTAATCTCTGGCTTGGCCAACATCCTTTTAACTACACATACTCACAAGAAAACAAGAAAGATGGCTTCCTATGCTCTCTGCAACTTTATTATGGTGCTAACCTTTCAACAAGGACTGGCATTTTAGAAATGCCACATGCATTTTAACTCTTGTTCCAGTTACTAATGGCAAAGATGACCTATCAACAAAGATAGGGATAAAGATTCTCACCATTAACCACACAACTTCAGTCCTCAGGGCCATTATGACCCCATTTTTCACTCAGGCCAGTGCCATTTTATTTGTCAGTTAACTGCAAGAAATATTACTTTCCATCACTATCAGAGAATTCCACTGTCCAGAGAGACTCTAAGATATAAAGTCCTATCGAGCCCTCCCTTCCAGTAGCTTCCTGTATTTCTTAACTTAAACTTATTCTTGTCAAATTGATCAGCCAGAATTGCTCTGACCATGGATTTCCTAGCCCAGCCTCATCACCCTTAGAATGAAGGATGGAGGGTATTTTCCCTTATCCGTAAATCTCTCTACAAAACATTTTTAAAAATTCTAAAGAGAAAGCAAATCTTCTTGTCTACTCTAGTCTGAAAAACAATACAGAGGCATGATAATCTGCTTTGCCAGGCCCTGCAACTTGGAACGAATGTAACTAGGGAAATGACTAAGTAAGAAAGCCCTTTGCTAAATCATGTATATTAGACACTAAACCACTGACAATCGAAATTTCCAATATGGTCAACATTTGGAACTGCCAGGGTTAAAGTCTAGGAGACTCATTTTAATAAATACTCAGATACATCCATCAAATACCAACTAAGACATAAATATTTATGTCACCACAACCATGGGTCATAGGAATAGCAGTGAACAAGAAAAAAGAAAGTGTGGGAGCTTTGAGGTGCCTGGTGTTGGGGGGGTGATCAGAAATGTCATCTCTGATAAAATGACAGTCTACTAAAGACCTACAGGAAGGGGGAGCTAGCCATGTGGGTAGTGAATTTAGAACCAATATCATAGCTCCTTCTGACTTTTAAAATCAAGTTTCCTGTCTCTTATGATTTCTTATTTTGACATGGAAAACAGAGGTTAGGCATAAATAATTATTGTTTTCCTTCTATAACATCAATTTTTACTTTCAAAAGCTAATTAGCTGATTTGCATCTTCTCACCTCTCTTGTCTATCAGTTCTTCACTCATCATACACAGAAAAAGTAGTCTCCTTGAGAGAAAGTGCATCCAGATCACTGTGGTGGCTGTTGCTGTGTTCCCACTGGAAGGCTGGGTGGGAAACGGGGTTGATTATGGGTCACAATGAGATATAAGTACTCACTGGATTTTCTCTGTGTTTTCCTTGAAGCTTTTTCCACAGATGACCATTTACAGAATCCCATACTACACATGCATAACAGAAGCAGGATGAAGCCCACAGTACTTTCAGGGTCCAACAAAACAACTTAACTTCTTTTAAAATCAGAAAAAGAAACTGGGTACCAGTGGCTCATGTTTATAATCCTAGTTAGTTAGGGGACTGAGACTAGGAGGATTGCAGTTCAAGACCAGTCCAGGGAAATAGTTTTTGAGATTCCATCTCCAAAATAACCAGAGCAAAAAGGACTGGAGGTGTGGCTCAAGCAGTAGAGCACCTGCTTTGCAAATGTAAAGCCTTGAGTTCAAACCCTAGTCTCACCAGAAAAATAAAATTCAGCAAAAGACAGCAAAATTTTAGTTTGAAGAAAATGCTTTCATATAAAAAATTAATATATTTGCCTTTGTATTAATATGGTAGTAAAATGTAATTTTAATATATTTTGTAGACTGATGAAAACCCAGTTGCTGATAGTCCTCCAAAGTTGTACTCTGGCCCCAGGGCCAGCTTTGTTGGTGTGCAACCTGCACAGAATCCTACCCCAGAATGACCCCATACTTTGTTTAACTCCTGCCATAAGTAAGCAGAAGTCATAATTGTATACAAACAGAAAAGGAAGACCAATTCTGTCACCCACAGAGTAGGTTTGGGGACATTTTAGTAAGAGTTGACTTTGCTACAGGATAGGTGATGTTTTAATGTAAAGGGAGCTTTTGTTACTGACAACACAAGTAAATTGCATTGAAATTAACTTATTTGAAAATAAATGAATTTTCCCTGATTTGTAACACTCCTAATTTGTGGGTGTTACCTCCACATGTGGTCATCCCACGTCTCTTGGAATACAATGTTCATACGTGCCTGTGACATTTAATGCAAGGAACCATGGCAGGTACTGGACATAGACTTCTCATTTAATTCTTGCAATAGTCACGACAGATAATTCCTCAAGCTCCCATTTCATGAGGGAAACATGTCTCCATGACAGCAGGCAAGGTCACACA